>NC_141240.1:36867798-37310298 GCF_054856555.1 Leptonotus elevatus | reverse complement strand
TAGATACAAATCCTCTGATTCTGTGCATTAGAGCGTGTTTTTCATTCATCTTACTTGTGGCATCTGTCCCTATTCAAATAAACATGAAATGAAATGGGGGGGAAAAAAGTGTTAAAGTTTGCTCAACTGTGTCAATGTAACACATTCTGATTCAATACTACAGAGTAGTGTAGTGTAAAATCAACACTGACCAGTGTGAACTTTCAACGACCAACAGAGGTGTTTTAAATCCATCTCAGTCAAAAATTTCGAACTTTCAAAAGTGTTGTTTTAACATATGTTTATACAATATAGACAAATTTTTAACTCTGTAGGTGTTGAATTAGCACTGCTGATTTTTCTGTGCTGCATTACAAAAGCATTAAACACAGTTACCTTTATCTTCCAATATAAATCACTTACAAACCAACCAACTATAATGTGGTATAGAGGTTTGAAGTTCACAATTAATATTTATCAGCATAAAAACTTAAGATAAAATACATGGTAATCATCTACAATGTAGCAGACCTCCTTCACTTGCTACTGCCCGTAATCTAACTGTCCCAGTGGCCCCCCAACAATATTTCCAGGTTGAAACAAGCCAGCTAGCAACAGTGTTGGTTGACCTCGCCTCATAAAGTCCAACTCTTGAAAATGAATTTTTAACCATGTCTGACATCGCCCTCGCCTGTAAATCAATCTTTTGTGCCCATTTTCAGCTCAACCAATCAGAGGGATGAACATACAGAATTAGAAGACGGAAAAATGCCAAAGATTTTGTGTACGCACAGAATTTTAAATCTGATTTGACTCAACCTTCTGAAGGTAACCCTAACCCACATCAAAGATAACATTTGATTGGACAAACAATATGTATAGGCTATATTAACGACTGGAAGCTGTGCAGCCAAGACACACTATAAGACAAAGTCATTAGACTTGGAAATAAAATAATAAATTAATAGCATTTCATGTAAATTGTAAATGTAGTTCGGTGCTTCGAAGTGTTTGAAACCAGCAAGGAAGTCCTCGAAGGCCCTCCTGACTGCTTTCCATTGAAGATACTAAATGTTAGCTTTCCTGCGGGCGGCAGTTAAGTGCTCTCCGTCTGGTCACTTCAATCAAATCAACAGTTAATGCACACTCGCCGAGGTTGGAGAGCTGCACTAATCAGGGACGAATGTTTGTGTTTTAAGTGATGCCACTTTTATTGTAACACGGCGGTATTGAGGGAAGAACTGTGGTTCCGGGGAGAGTCGTCAGGCCCAGGAGAATGAAAATGTGGGAAACGGGGCGTCGAGGTGGAGATTTAAAGGTCACGTGAAGTGAGTCATCCTGAAGGGCAAAGCTGCATTCTCGCTTCTTTCAAGTTAGTACTCTCTTTTCCATCTGTTCTGTTTGGCTCGATTATATTTGAAATACATACACTTTACATGTATGTATGGGTGTAGTAATGTCTGCTGAGGATTTGCGAGTCTACTGCATTCTGTTCATTTGCCAAGCACATGTTCATAGAGTCCCGCCCTGTCGACTGTGCCTGTGGCTGAATACTACGCCAGCTCAGCCAATCAGCATTCTCATTTATGCGCAGGCACTAGCAACAGCATCATCATCCCTGGCAACAATAAATCTCCGCTCTGACGCCAGCATCGCTTTATTGGTCCACATAAAAAAACAATCATGAATCTAATCGAATATAAATCTAGTCACATTTCTGTCACACATGATGTACAGTCTGATTTCATTATATGACTTATGACACAAGATTCAAAATGTAAACGCATTGAATACTGCTTGTGATTGAAGTACGCTTCATTTCTAAAATGAGCACTTATTTTTTTTAATAAGAGTTAATCTGATTGATGTTGTGATATTTTGTCCTACTAATGTTGATTATTCCGCTAAATAACAAACATTTTGGCAAACTACAAAATTGCAAACATTCCGCAAGCTAATTTTGATTGCAAAAAGGAATTTTTTTTCATTTTCACATAAACTTATATTGAGAATACAGTGGTGCCTTGAGATATGAATTGAAGTCATTACTTGAACACACTCATAACTAAAAAAAAATCTCAAATCATCCTCCCCCATTGAAATTAATGGGAATTACACTAATCTGTTCCAGCCTCATCAAATAAAACAATGATGTTTGTTTTTTTAATCAGTAAAATAGCTGTAATGAGAAAATGTATTTAAACTAAAACCAATGTAACCGTTTGTGTCACACGTTCTCATTCATTTCAATGCACATTGTACTGCTCATTCTGGTCTGCACGTCTTGGCCACCTAGAGGCAGTATAAAGGCAAATTCATACTTCATACTTTCCTGCCTGGATGCAGCAGACAACCATAAATACATGTAAATGACTGCAAAATAAGATCTTTATTAGTCTCACAATAGACCAATGCACCATTATACTGTCAATTATATATAATATGTATCTTTGTTTTATGATTCGTGTGACAACAAACTTGAGACAACAGCTTGAAACCTCCTTTTTAAAGAATGTGCACTAATTTTATGACATTGCCACCATAGAGTGCTTATATCACGAGCTTGCACTTGCAAGTCAAAAGCAAAAATTGGCGAAAAAAACGATTTAATGTTACAAATTCTCTTGTGATGTAAATGTGAGTATGAATGCTTGCCATTTTTAAGTGCCCTGCGATTACTGGCAACCAGTCCAAGGTGTACCCCGCCTCTCATTCCATATCATCTTGTGATAGGTCACACAATGAGGATGTCCGGTATTTGTTTGCATTGTGCCTTCATTACATTTAATTTTGTACATTTTATTATATCCATCCATCATCTACCGCCTATGCGGGGTCGGGTCGCGGGGGCAGCAGCTTTAGCAGGGAAGCCCATACTTTCCTCTCCCCAGCCACTTCAGCCAGCTCCTCTAACGGGTTCCCAAGGCGTTCCCAGGCCAGCCGAGAGACGTAGTCTCTCCAGCGTGTCCTGGGTCGTACCCGGGGCCTCCCGCGGGTGGGACATGCCCGGACCACCTCTCCAGGGAGGCGTCCAGGAGTCATCAGAACCAGATGCCCGAGCCACCTCAACTGGTTCCTCTCAACGCGGAGGAGTAGCGGCCTTTTACATGTTATTATACAATTAGCTAATTTTCTCACGGGATGAATCGATCTGTCACTATCTAATCACCATCATTATTATTGCTCCATACTTTTACTGATTGCTGAATCCCTGCTGTCTGTTTTTGTGCTGATTCTGGCTCATGAATAGGCTCCTGGTATTGTGTTCAACTCCGTCGGAGTCCGTGCCTGCTTGTGGGGTCACGAAGTGTTTCTCTGCCAGGAAGTAAACACATACGCAAACAGGCACGCAGGAACACACAGGCAACCGTCTTCCTGTCAGAAAGCGTAAACAGGTCACAACGCTATTGAGAATTTTGATGAATTCTCCGTCTGTGTATCTATATGCTTTTAGCAAGAGCTCACTCTTGTTGCTATGGTGATTTCCTGCTGTTTTCCTTTGGCGAGCTGTGCACTTTCACGGTATGGCGCATATTTTTTTCAGTGTCAGGTATGGCATATGCCTCTCACAAATGTATAGTGGCAACAAGAGTATAATATGCATTTTCCCATGACCAACCATTTTCCAGTTATGCACTTTTTGCACCGGATTCACATATATTCAGCTCTGACCTCAATTTGATTTGTAACATTTTAAATTAAAATTGCCTGATTCTACAGTCTCCCCTCCGAACATCTCAATCATTCACTGAAGACGCGCTTTGAAATAAAGACAGTGCAAGCGATGATCTGGTTATATGGGTCATGTTTAAGACAGCACGGAGTAACACAGAACAAATACTGACAAACGCAGCCTTCCCCTGCCAACATTCTGCAGCAGAGCACTCATGGACAGATGCAAGCTTTGTGAGTTTGCATGTCGGTACTGTGAGCACTTTTTTTTTTTTTGTCATTCTCCATGAGTAGGACAGGGGAATAGCAGTGACGGTCACATGTAACATACATGTATTTTTAAATGTTAGCAATACAGAGCACACTGAGCTAACAAAGGCATGTGGTTAACAGTCTTTGATTTGTATCACAGTTTCTTATCACTTAATGTTTGGCCTCTTTTTTTGCAGCTTTCAGTATGAAAAAAAAACCCCATTGGTTATCAAGTTTACTGATGGTGAGATGGAAGGAACATTAATATAGTGTATATATAGAGAAAACGGGATAAATTCCAGGAAGTGTGTGCTTTGTGTCTTAAAACTGCTTCCTGTCTTTTCTCCATTTTTAAAAGCAACATGGAGAGAAGTCTGAAACGCATTGGCATGAATTTTCTCATCGCTTCCACGCAAAACAGAGAGCAGTCATAAAACAGCAGCTACACAGCTGGAAATGAAGGATGTTGGAAGTTTTTTTTTTTTTTTCAATTCTTGAGATGTTCCTGATTTTTGGTCTAAGATGATCAAGTGGCAGGTTGGAGCTGCTATAGGCACCAAGTTAGACGACGCCAGATCGAAGGCAGAGGAAGAAATTCTCCTCCAGAGGGAATTCTTTGTCAATCAAGTTTACCCCATTTGGTCCACAGATATACTGTCTTACATCCTGTATAACAACAACAACAACAACAGATAGAAATGCTTTTTAGCAAAATATCCTTCAGTCATTTTCGATATATTTTCAGGCTGCATTTGAAATATTACCTACTCGAGAGACAGTCGACGAGGGAACATGAAGACTTCCAGGCGCCCTGGACAGCTTCCACCTGAGAAAGTGACATGGGAGGCAATATTTTGAATGATCTTGTGATAGTGGAAAGTCAACCCTTTTTTCTCTCTCAAAAAATATGTTCTGTACACCCACTAGTCTAAACACGGTGTTCTTATTAATATTGCGTTTGTGGAATATGAGCAAAGGAGCAATCACCCAGTTTTCTCCATCTTATTGCCACTTGGTGACCAAAAAAGACATCACAGTTGCTTAGGTAATTACAATTACGGCTCAGCTTGCTAACATCCCATAACCAAACTCGGAAAACAGGTTAGCCTTGACTGGCCGTTACCTGAGCCCTAGCTGAGCAACTGTGATGTCATTTTCAGCCAATGCCCATTGGCAAAATGGCCGCCCCCTGATGCTTAGTTCAAGTCTGCAAAGAAATGTAAAGCAACCCAAAAATGTCCCATCATATAAGCCAAGCATGTTGCAGTGTTTTCTCAGACGAGAGGGAAAAAAAACACAATTGCCAACTTGTCTCTTCAAAATGTGTCAAGACAAAAGAAAAGAAGAGAAAAGAAGAGAAAAGAAGAGAAAAGAAAAGAAAGAAAAGAAAAGAAAAGAAAAGAAAAGAAAAGAAAAGAAAAGAAAAGAAAAGAAAAGAAAAGAAAAGAAAAGAAAAGAAAAGAAAAGTCCAGTTCACTCATTGCTAGCATCATGTGCTGGACGAATTTTTTTTTTTTTTTTTTTTAAGGCAAGGGAAACGTTTTGTACACTGTACTTTGTCTCCTCGCCAAGCCATCCAGCTGATTCCCATTTTCCCAGCTTGACCAATCAGATAAAAGGGTAAACAAGTGCAATATCCATTCAGTGTAGCTTTTACGTGACCTGAGTATGTGAGTATTCCATTTTGATTTTGCTGATGAGGTTCCCACTAGAACATTTGAAAACCAAAGTCAGCGCTAACAAAAGAATAATCAATCATGGGATGGGGGCCACTCTTGTGGGATCTCCTGCTTCACCTTTACATTTGACTCCGTAGTGAAATTGATTGCAAGAAACTACAGTCAGGGCCATAAATTGTGGGACATGGACAAAATTCTCATGTTTTTGGCTCTAAACATCACCACAATGGAATCGAAATGAAATAATTGGTGGCGGTGTTTAGAGGCAAAAAGCTGAGAACTGGTTCGATGTCCCAATATTTATGGCCCTCACAGGAGGTAGAAAGAAGAACAAGCACACATAAGAGCTGATCACATTTGAAATGTAAAATAAGGTAACTAAGCCAATTATAATTTATTGAACAATGAAAATGTTATCTTCATTGAAAAAAACCTACACATATGTACCGCTTTTCCAGAGCAGAGAGCTCTCCCTCTTCAGCTAAACATGTCGCGTCTTTGTTTCTCTCACGAAGGGATACCAGCCACCTGTTCTGCTGGCAGGCGATGATGGCCACCAGGGGGCAGAGGCGAAAGAAGCAAGGTGAGCATGTTGTTGACACACAAAGTCAAGTGAAGGTGAAAACGTTACATGACAAAGAAACAAGACTGTTTACACCAGCAAGCGTTTGGCACACCCTCTTTGGGACCCGTCAAAACAAACAGGATGTCTGCATTGGCAGGTCCATAAAGCAGCAGTAAATCTGCAGACACTTTTAGTGGTGAAAGGAAAATAAATAAATGCTATTAGGACGTGGAAATGAAACGTGCTTGAGACTTACCAGTGCGATCGGTGGGTGAAGAGCACCCCCAGCTGGGCGCCATCAGTGTTGCACCCAGGATAGCCAGACAGTCCATTCAGAATTCCTTGAAGGTTGCCTCTCCATCCGCTTCCTTAGTTTGAGACTGGTTCACTAATAGGTGGCAGGATTTGTATTTGCATCATCACAGTCGAATTTTAGATGCACTTGTTGCCGTTTGGCTCCCTGACGTCATCACCAGCAGTCCTTGAAGACGTGCTATTCAGATGCTAATCTTCAAGATAGCTTCCAAGCCATCTGGGAGGTTTCTGTGGAAACAGGGGCGCCATGGCAACGGTGGTTGGGGTTGCCGGGGAAACGACCGTCGCCATGGTGATTGCATCACAGCGGGCTATATTTGAGGCGTCCAAAGAGAAGCACGCGTGTGTGCGTGGAAGATCTCTGCCTCTCTTTTGCGCTCGTTCTCACACGTGTCTTGAGTGGGTGATGAGACAGCGTGGCGGTCCACTGGTCCCACATGGCACCTCTACAAGCCTCTATTCTATATGGGAGTTGATTTTCAACACATATAGTAGCACTTTGGACTAGACTTTAACGCACGATAACGGCATAGCACAGTCTAATTGATATAATATAGGTTAACATTTTTTTTTTTTTTCAGACATTACGTGTGTTTAAAGACACATTGAACACATCGAAACGATCTTGGATATTGCACATTGGCTACGACGGACGAATCACAATTCTGGTAAATACAACGTGAAGGTCATTGGAGTATACATTTGTAGTCTTCTACAGATTCCTCGCCAGCTACATCAGGTTCCCTCTCTATTGCAGGCTTTTAAGGAGCGCCTTTTCTCCATATGTGTGTTTTTTTTTTTTTTTACATTGTGAGCATTGAAACCAATTCAAATTCTCTGAATGTGAGTAGACTGTCTCCTTTTTCTGATCTCGCACTGCTTCCATGCGCAATGATATCTGACCCTTAGCACGTCCACTCATGACACCAGAACCAACTACACGTCGGTGAAGATCTTCTTGTTGATGTTGATGCAGTTCTGTGAGTTGTTTTGAGTACTCGTTGGAAAGTTTGGCTGCTGCTTGAAGGCGCTGTTGATGCCGTGCTCCTCTATCACCATGTACTCGCTCTTGCTGAGCGACGAAGACGAGCGCGTCTTCCTCAGCTCCTCGGGCTCCGCCAGAGGCTGACAGCTGCCCACGTGCAGGTACTGGGCCTGCTCCTCGCCGTCGGTCTCCCTGTGGTAGAAGTAGTTGAAATTGGACACGATGACCGGCACGGGAAGTGCGATGGTCAGCACGCCGGCGATGGCGCACAGAGAGCCCACAATCTTGCCCCCTATGGTGACCGGATGCATGTCCCCGTAGCCGACGGTGGTCATGGTGACCACGGCCCACCAGAAGGCGTCCGGGATGCTGTTGAATCCCGAGTCCGGGTCGTCGGCCTCGGCGAAGTAGACGGCGCTGGAGAAGAGGATGACGCCGATGAAGAGGAAGAAGATGAGCAGGCCCAGTTCTCGCATGCTGGCCTTGAGGGTCTGACCCAAAATCTGCAGGCCTTTGGAATGACGCGAGAGTTTGAAGATGCGGAAGACGCGCACAAGGCGGATGACGCGCAGGATGGCCAACGACATGGCCTGCTGTCCGTTCCCTTGCCTCTCCGCCAGCTCCGTTCCCAAGGTGATGAAGTAAGGGATGATGGCCACGATGTCAATAATATTCATGATGTTCTTGGAGAACGTGGCTTTGCTGGGACAGGCGAAGAAGCGCACCAGGAGCTCGAAGGAGAACCAGATGATGCACAACGTCTCCACCACAAAGAAGGGGTCCGAGAAGGGGCTGACGAAATAGGGGAGGGTGCCGTTAATAACGGGCGAGAGAGTGATTACGCCCTGGTTCTCGTCCTTGAATTCAGGCAGCGTCTCCAAGCAGAAGATGACAATGGAGATGAGGATGACCAGGACGGAGACGATGGCGATGCCCCGTGCTGGTCCCGAGCTCTCCGGGTACTCGAAAAGCAGCCACACCTGTCTCTGGAACTCATTCTCCGGCAAGGGCCGCTCCTCCTCCTTAATGAAGCCCTCATCCTCCCGGAACTTCTCCATAGCCTCCTCACCTAGCTCATAGAAGCGAATCTCCTCTGAGAAGATATCAATGGGGACATTGACGGGTCTCCTGATGCGCCCTCCTGACTGGTAGTAGTAGAGAATGGCATCAAAACTTGGTCGGTTCCGATCGAAGAAGTATTCGTTTCTGAGGGGATCAAAGTACCTCATCCTCTTTTTGGGGTCCCCCAGCAGGGTGTCCGGGAACTGCGAAAGCGTCTTGAGCTGCGTCTCGAAGCGCAAGCCTGATATGTTGATGACCACCCTCTCGCAGCACTCGTGGTCCGGCTCGTATCGATCCAGAGAGTGGTGGCCCGGGAGAGCCGCCGACTCCTCCAACATGTTGTCACACGCCGCCACCACCGTCATGACGTCGGCCTCCGTCTCGGTGTATCCGGGGTTCACCAGGTTGTCGCCCCGTGTTTTGCTCGCGCTCGGCGGGGGTGATTGCAGGAGGCTCAGGTGGTCGTCCATGCGCGGCCCACGACGCATCCAGGGACGGCCGCCTCGCCCCCTCGGCGGACCCCGCCGCCGCTACAGCCTGGTGTCTGGCGTCTTCCTCGTCCTCCTCCACGCTCGCTCCCCTCCACGCTGGCTGTTCCCGCCCACCACCGGAGACGTGGGGGTTATAAACAAGCCTTCTACCCGCCCACAGCACCGTGCGCCTGGGTGCATGTCCCCGTATTCGGCCAATAGCAGCGCGCAAGGACGCATGCCGAAAGCAACAGTCGGCCGTCATTCAACTCGCACCGGTTTTGGGCGTGCCCGTCTCCCTGTTGCGCTCTCGGCTTTGTTACGCACGCTCGCACGCAAGCAAGCTGGGACGCACGCACGCACGCAGCCACACATCAAACTGCCTTTTTCAACAAGGTCGTTGCTAACAGATAGGACATTGGGGGTGGGGGGTGCCCATAAATAAAACAGTCGTTCCCAGTTATTAGATGATGATATGAGATGCACGTGTAACGGAAAAAGAGAAAAGGAAGGTGCGAAATAATTAGTGTGCAGAATAGAAAGCAAACCATTTAATTGTTATGCTCATTAGCTTAAACAGCCAACAAACAATTAGTTTGGTAGAAACCCAACTACATTTTTCTTCTTCAGAATGTACTGATCCAATTCATACATTAGTTTATATTTCCATGTCTGTTCTTGTCAGGGTTGCAGAAATGTTCTAAAGCCGCTGCTGTCCAAGGTTCTGAAATGAAAAGAGAAAAGAGGAACTTAAAGTGCCAGAAAAATTAAAATTTTATGGAAATATACTTCTTGCCTCAGAGTTCTAAAATCAAACTAAGAATTCAACTTCAGTGATTTCTATTACAAGCTCTCATTACATACAAATGATTTCAATGAGTAAAAAAAATCGATGGAATTGATATTTATTGAGTTCACCTGCAAACTAATCGTAGCACGGAGTAAGGGATGCTTGATTTGACTGAAATCAGAGGAAATGCGAATAATCCTCACACATGAGGTTTCACCAACCGTGGAAAAAAAGTGCAGTAGCAGAAAATCATTAAGTATAACTATGCTGGCCACTTGTGTGTGCACCCCTGCGTGGACGTGGGTGTAGCAAGTGGGAGGTAATAAATTTGTGAGCTGAGAATAAAAATGCAAAACACTGAAACTTGGCTACATATGCTGAATCTGCCCAATAAAGTAGCACCGAGTATCACGGCTGTCATAAAACCCCTTCATGAGCACATTTAACGTACCGTTTAATGTCTGATGATCACGTTGTAACCACACGTGTTCACACACACGGATTGTACATCAAGTGAAGGTCACACATCATCATCTAATGGAGAAAAGAAGCAAAGACACCTTGACCTTGGTCAGCTTTTACCAGATGAGCATCAAATGACGTCTGGCAACACCTGCCACAACTTCATTCATCTTTTTTCTACAACTAACTGAACTATTATTCGCTTTGTCATTAATGATAATCATAACAATTGTGTGAATTATGTTATTGCCAATAAATTTAAATGAGATTACCAATGGCAACATTAAAGTATTGCTATTTGTTTGAAAACAAGCTCTCATGCGGTGCGGTTGTACACCGCTGCAATACAAAACAACAACAACAACAACAACAAGCCAACTGTTAAATGACTGCCTTCCTCAAAGTGCCAATTAAACTGAGCAATGGCAGATTTTCTTAAGCAGCTCTTGCATCGGATTGTATTAGAGTTGGTAGGTAATTGTACCGAGTAGCACTGCGCAGCAATAAATACGTCATTAAAATTACTTATACAATTTGTTGCCTATTAATGAATTTCAAACGAGTGCACTTCAAGTGTCTCCTCAAGCTTCTAAGTGGCACTGGGACTAGGACACTGTAACAGACTGTTGCCGATTGAGGCCACACTGAATAACTCTTGCATTAAAGGGCCATTTGCTCCACTGGGACGGAGCTCAGAGACAGCTAAAGGGCCTGGAAATGTGAGTTCTACTCTCCACGCTAAATATAGATCGACTCCAACTCCCATGCCGGCCTACAAAACTGTGCTATACCCTTGCTCGTTCGACTTGAATGACATAAAAGGCTTTGGACCTGGAAACATGCATGGGGGGGTGGAAGTGGCTCATTATGTAGGAAGGATAACTCAGCTGGCTGAGGTCATGGACATCTGGTTGCATTTGGGAAAATGGCTCGGTTCGGATCCCTCCTGAGTTCACACAGACAATTCCTGGAAAAGGATGAGGTTCAAGTTCATTTACAGGATGTTAATAATGTGGATAACAACCTGTCTCAGTGTTGTGGTTCACAGTTGTGAGTGGGTGTCGAAAGTATATATTTAATTAGACATTACCCCAAAGGTTGAATGTCATAATCACAACCAGATTGTCATCACACCTCCTTTCAGTAACATGCTTTCACCAACCAGCATTCTCCCCGTGATGTCATAATGCTAATATTCACAAATAAAAAGATACATTTGAATAAAAACACATGTCTGGAGTAATGGAGTAATTAATCAACTCATCAAATATTCACAGGGCCATAGATAGATCTCGACCGCCGTGCAGCTGCACATGACAGAGGAGGTGAAGAGGAGGATGAAGAGGAGGATGAGAAGCAGACAGGACAGGGACATCTGCGGAACAAAGCCCGACTGGACAGGAGCTGCATCACATCCTGCTGTAACCCCGGTAACAGGGATGGGAGGGCAAGAGCAAGGAGGAGGAAGTCGGGCGGGCTGTGACACTACTGTGATTGTTTGGACTTGACATAAACAAAAAAGTGGTCTTGCAAATATGGCAAACTTGCATAATTTTTTTTTTTAAATCGAGAGTTTCAGCCTGTCTTTGAGTGTAATGAATGTGAACGTGTGATGGCAGTTGTAGGTATGCATAATAAATGAAATCCCGCCAGGATATTTCAGCAAGCAGGGCAAGAGAGAGAGCCACGTCCCTATTTCAAACCGCCAGTTCCATTCATACACCAAATGACAGCCGGGGGGGTTGGGGGGATGGGGGCACAATATGGAGGGCATATCGGGATAAGAGAGTGAAGCGGACTTATCAAAAGTCTGATAATATGTCATCCACACTGGCACTGCAGAGACTAACTTTATTTATAGAGCTTTAAAACAACAATCGCTGAGTATAAAGTGGTGTACATGGAGTAAAAATAAGTAATTAGTCATACGATAAGAAGAGTTAAAAACAATAAATGAATAACATCAAAACAGGAAACCCAATAAAACACTGAAACAATGCTGAGTCTCAGGACAAAAGAGGCCATAATGAGAAAGTGTTCTTTATGCTCAGCGGGACATAGAACAGTGGAAGGCTATAACATGCATATTTTCTTAAGGTGGAACCCAGGGGCAGCAAATGCAATGAAAACAGCAGGGGCTCCAGAATTGAACCCTGTGGAACACCATACGACAGTGGGGTAGAGACTAATATATGTGCGTAATAAGGGAGTAAAAAAAAAAAAGATTTAAATATGAAGCAGGACACAGTGAGCAACTGTTTTTAGCATATCCGTCTGACATTCCGGAGGCCATTTTATTCCTGTGTAGAGTTTGCATGCTCTCCCTGAACGTGCTTCTTAGGTTAATTCAAGACTCAAAATGACTAGCGTGGTGCGCACAAGCACCAGTTAGCTTCCAAGGACCTCAGGTCTGTTCTAAAAATAGTTCACCAGTGATGGGACAAATGATGATGTCATAGATAATTGCACTTTTATTCTTTTCAAACACTACGCAATTGAATGAAATTAATTTTCAGTGATGTATTACTTTAACAGAGCTTCCACATCCAACAGTTCATTTTCTATACCGCGTAACCTCAGGGCTGGGGTGAACTGGTGCCTATCCTAGGTGATTTTGGGCCAGAGATAGAGAACGCCCTGCAGGCTGGTCACCAGCCAATCGCATAGCACGTAAAAGCCTATAAAGTAAAGATAGACAAATGGGCATTCACACCTAAAGACAATTTAGAGTCTTCAGTGAACCTAACATGCATGTTTTTTGGAACGTGAGAGGAAACTGGAGTTCTCGGGGAACTCATGTAAACAATGGCAGAACATGACACAGAAAAGCCAGAGCCCGGATTTGAACCCCCAAGCACAGAACTGACAGCTTGCACAGTAAATACATGAAATACAACGCTTAGCGTTTTGTATAATTTCCTACTACACAAGCACGCTTTATATAAATAAAACTGCCTCTCCTTAAAGTTCCAGTTCCTCACTATCATGACCTCAGAGGCCATAAATGTGCACATGACTACCAGATGGAATTTCTCCAAAGCATACATTAGCTCAGTTTCATTTCATCAGCTCATAACGCACTGTTGGCAGTTGCAGGTGTTTGTTTGTGTGTTTTCGTATCTCGACAGAATGATACTGAACGAATAAGAACATATTTGCGACCATCTGTGTTAACGATTCACCTCCATTTAGACATCAGTGTGACTTGGCTCTCCAATTAAAGCCACAATATACACAGCTGCTCCAGATTGTTGATGGTACATGCAACAGCTATTTGCAATTTCAGATACATTTTTTTTTTTTCAAGAACTATGATGCAGTAAAGCTGAATCTGCTCAACCATTGAACAACCACATCAGTGGTTAAAAGGAACGAAGAACAAATACTTCGGAACTGTGCAGAAGTGGATTATTCAGGTACTTACTTTGAGTATTTATGTTACATTTGCAAATAGATATCCCTACTGTCTACGGTCTATGCCTTATTTTGTACAAATAGGCTTGTGACGTACCTCAGGGGGAAGTGCGGATTTACTCTATCGCAAGGTATTTTGACCATAGCATATTCTATTATGGGATTACCTCGCTATTTTGTGGACTTTTTATTTTCATTTTTATTTTTTCTAAAATGGACACCAGTCAAAAAAATGTTTTGTTGTTGTTGTTTGTTTTTGAGGGGAAATTAGTCATTCAAAACTTCAGCCCCAATCTCCGTTCCATCTTTGTGGGTGTGTTTGGGAATATGGTCCGAGCGCACTGCTTCATACAGACGGTTCAGAAACTCAGAACATTACGTTGAAGTTTTTTCTTTTTAGTTTAAAATGCCTTACCTTAACCAGGATCCCACATTATATTGTATCGAAAGGTTGCACCTATCCTGGTGGGTTAATGCGCCTTGTTGTGGAAACCAAAAACTAGTTTCCGTGACTACCGTTATTTGTTTTCGTTTTTCTTCTTCTTCTTCTTCTTCTTTCTTTCTTCTTCGTGAATGAGGAGGCGCTATGTTTTAGTGATGTTTTGATGTAAAAGCTTTTTTATTTTTTTATCTATTTATTTAATTGCTCTTGCCGAGCTGTATGTTAGGAAAATAATGTAAATAAGAGCGGCAAATAAATGTATTTTTTCAAAATCAAAATCAAATCTTTTTCTTCTTCTTCTTTGTTTTGAGCCAGGCCAAGATGGGTGTGTGGTTGTCCTGTAAAAGGAAAGTTGACGATGGGGCAGAAGTCGATCCCACGGTTCTATGCAAAAAGTTGATAAAGTCCAGACTCTTTATTGATTTTAGTTTTTACAAGAGAGCAGGAGATTTGGATAGTTTTTGTGAGATGTGGACTGTTAACGGGGCACTGTGCGACGTGAATGAGGAGGTGCTATGTTTTAGTGATGTTCTGATGTAAAAGCATTTTATTTTTATTTTTTTATCTATTTATTTAATTGCGCTTGCCGAGCTGTGTGTTATGAAAATAATGTAAATAAGTGCGGCAAATAAATGTAATTTTTCAAAATCAAATCTTCTTCTTCTTCATCTTCTTCTTCTTCGACGATTCCACCAGAAGTACAACGATTCACAGCGCCGGCATTTATTCTTCCTTTTACATTTTAAAAGTTTAATTTATGAAGCGTAACAGGGTTCACAATGGCTCAATAGATGCATAAGTCCGCCCCCCTCCCGGCTCCCGTCAACATCTACTTCTTGGAAATTCAACTATTGCAGGCGCTCATGGAACGGTATCACCTGTGAAAAGTGAGGGAACACCACGCATGGCAGTATCCACTTTTGCCAATGTCGACGTGTCAATAATAGTGAGAAGCATTGAGTTGCATTAGCGTGAGAACGAGGATGCCTCCTGGACGCTACCAGTCAACTACACCGTTGGCACATAGACACAGAAACCGTTTACAGTCCCTATTTTACACCTACAGGCCATGCTGCGTATGTTTAAATAAGTGACCTAACTTTGCTTGTGAGACGGAGTGCCCAAAGAGCACAAGCGGAACATGAGAATTCAGCACAGTGAGACCCCAGCTGACACCCACATATATCTGACGCTACTTATAGGGCAGGGGCTCCTTGGCAGCCTCTCTGGCCAGCATGTGTGCTCTTTCTCGGGCCATGCGTGGGTCAGCTTGTGTTTACAGACAGCAGAGTGAGATCCCAGTAAGATTGGAGTCTGGGACTTCATGTGTGGGCTCTGTCTTTTCAGCACTCAAAGCTAATCAAATTTCATGTAGCATAATAACATCATAGTAAATGATAGGCCTTCAAACTATTTGCAATGTTAATGCTTCTGCAATGAATCCCCGTATCTCCAAAATCATCACTTTTCAGAAGCCCACCCCCCAAAAAACCAAAACAGAATGTTTGTTCATCCAACATTGCATCATAAAAAAGAGCAAGTTGTTTTCAACACTTTAGATTGGTCAATAATTTGAAAAAAAAAATAATAATAAAAAAATACACCCACATATATGGACTGACTAATAATATATATTTCAGTAAAAATGTTTTATATTTATTATGACATTGGAGTGATTGTGATAGGAGGCCAGTAACATATAATAAAAATAAAAAAAATGGAGAAAAGCAGTAAGCTATTGCTTAAAAAAAAAAAATTGGATGGATCAATCAATGTAACTTATATAACTGATATGCTGCAATATCAAACAATTCCATTTCATTGCAAGCCCACAGCATTACAGTCGAGATGTTTTTGTTTACAAAAATGCTGTATGGAGTGATGAGGCAAATGGAAACTAACACGGGAGCAGAACAGCTTGGAGCTCACAAACCAATATACAATTTCATTTATGCAGAAAAACATATCGGGGAACAATGAAAGCAACAGACCAGGGAAATGATCTGAATTTCAAGAATGACCATGTTCCAGACAAGCCAAGTTGGATCAGCCTCAATTTTTGCCATTGTGTCATTAATAAAACTGCACACCAAATGACAAACACCCATACACTGAAACGCAGCCAAAAGCGACACGGCTGTGTAGTGACGTTAATAAAATAGCTTTTTACGCAACAGGAATCAAGACTATACAGAGTGCAGACTTGTGCTCTGGCCTAACATATGTGGCCAGTTTATGGCTGATGCGTACGGTGCTAATTAATTATTATTTTTATCAAATTTTCCCCCAAGAGACCAGCCCACAATTTAGACCATTAATCCATTTACAATACAGAATAAGATAAACCAGTGACAGAGCTGTCTGATGTCTGAATAACACCCCCCCCCCACCCTCCTCTCCTCCTCAAAGTTGATGGGAACAATTGGTTTCTAAATGAAGCTAACAAACTAGCATAAGAAGAACATAAAATGTAACCTCAGTCTCCGTGCCGTCTAGTAGTCGAGACGGGATTGACAGAAACACCCGGCAGGCTGCAAGACTACACTAAACACCTGTGTCACTATTACATCCAGAACTTTCATACATGGAAACCCAACACAAGCACATGACCTGTGCAAACTTTTGCCACGTAGTAAAACACGCAGTTAGAGGAAGCCGCTCTAAACGCCGCCTCCTGGGTGATGCCGGTAAGCTCACAAATGGCACACACGTCATACAAGGACAGAATTTCAATTGTACAAAAAGACACTTGCATTTAAACACACATTGTACAAGTTTTGGTAGTTGCTCTTTTCCCTCCTTGTTAACCCTTTGGAACATCTTACTCCCGTGATGCTCTCCTCGTTAATTAGCTTTTGTGTCCCTGTTGTAAAGGAGGACAATGTGATAGAAGCTTTAACCCAATTTTCTCACAGCATCCCATAAAAGGCTTTCATTTGAGACACACACTCACGCCCGAGCACACGGACAAACTGATGATTATCTCTTTTTTTTAATAGCTTTGATAGCTTGAGTCATTAGAGAGCAGGACACTTTGCATATAAAACTTTGCAAACTAAGAACTTACTTTAAGATAATGAGTGGGGAATTCAAATTTTTGTCAGTGGCATGATTTTGAGATCAGTGACATGCGTCGAGGTTTGTGATTGGTGAGGCATTCAGTAATGGTGACTCGTCCGCAGTTGGACATGAAAATATGTGTATTAGCCTATGCAGTGTTACAATGTTGACCTTAATTGAAACATTTGTTTTCAAAGCTTTGAATTATGCTTTAGTAAATCCCAGAATGTTCGACAATGTGATGTGTTTTTAAATAGCATTTGCTTGCATATTTATTTGTACATGAAGTCGTTTTTTAGACTTTTCAGGGCCAGACATCTCAATATGCATACTAAATAGTTAAGTAGGCCCTACTTGAATGTTACTGTTTAAAATAAATAAATAAAAATCCTACTGAAAGAGTACCGTGCTTCTTCACATGTATGGCTGATCATAAAGACTATATACGTCACACACATCCCATTAAATATATTAGATAGACTGTTGAACATCAATATTTGAAGTACATGTGTGATAAAATATGTATATTGTTTTTTTCAAGATTTCTGAGCCCACTCAAGCGTCTTGCTCAAGGTTTCTCCGTCAAGTGTTTTCATCTGAAAATCCCGCCCTACTGTTTGTTGTTACTTTGTAGTTTTGTCTATAAAGACTCAAATTCCGTTTCCTGTCTGCTCTTGGGTCCGAATTCTGCACCTCACGTGACATATTGTTTGCAGCTCCAATAGCTTCCACTCTTTCGACAGGACGACGGGGTGTGTCTATGGAAACGTTGTGAGTTCACACGCAAGAACATTTGTGAGGTCCGAGGCCACTTTCATCATGTTGGACAGACACAATCTCAATTGTTGCTCATAATAATAATAATAATAATAATAATAATAATAATAATAATAATAAATAATAATAATAATAAAAATAATAATAAAAAATAAAAAAAAATAATAAAATAATAATAATGGATTTAATTTATAATGCACTTTACATATATCCGCATCTCAAAGTGCTACAACGCAAAGAAAAGTAGTAGAGTAAAAGTACCAGGGTTATTATAGCTTTGGAATTTTTCATTTTAGTTCGTTTTTATTTCGTGTTAAGTTTTGTTTTTTAAATTTAGTTGGTTTTAAATAGTTTTTAAGGTGGTTCTGTTATTTTTTATTAGTTTTAGTTATTTCATAAATGCTTAGTTTTAGTTTAGTTTTAGTTAGTTTCAGTATTTTTTTTTTTTTAAAGTGTGTATTACTTGTGCACAATATTTAAAAAACACCATGGGAGCAACGCCATCTGAATGTGCTTTTCTATTAGCTGCTGTTAGATGACACTTTCAAATGTCCTTATTCCGGTTAATATCAAAAGCATTTAGTTAGTTTTGTAAACATAAAATGTAGTTTCACTCTTTGAATTTTAGTTTTTTCCATTAGTTTTAGTTAACTAAAATAACCTTGGTCAGAACAGTATCAAAAAAAAAAAAAACTGTGAAAAGATTAAAAAGGATGGAGGGCAAGTTCTTCCTTAACATTACTTCATGGGCCTTGTTCATTCTGAAGCAGACAAGAACCTAGCGCCTCAAATTATTACCACGTTGGAAGTTGGAAGGATAGAAGTGTCTTGGTAAGCTGATAAATAAAGTTTCAGATGAGTGTGACCAACTAATGGCGCTAATGAGTAACGTAGGTCAGAATATTTCTGCCCGCATCGTGTTAGTGCTCATTGGGGTTTATCCTGTCATCCCTTTGGAGTAGGTAGAATGATGAATATTATAACCACCAAAGAGAGGGAAGGAAACAAAGCGAATAATGACATCACGTCTCACGCACTGGCCGCAGACCTCCGCAGCGACAAACTTTGACAGATGACTTGGGGATGCGATTGAGCATGCACTCACCTTCACTGCAAATGTAGGTACACTACATATACAAGCTACAGTACGTCTTTCACCTTGACTCTTCAGGGAGGAAGCTGCATTTGAAATATTGGATGGACGAAAACAAATCTGTGGCACAGGGTAAGTGAGAATAATTGTTCCGGGGGAAGTTATTTGTGAACCTTGTAGCAGAAATAATTGTAATTCCCAGTGTCATATCGGTGCCTGACCTTATTTATATCATCCGACGGCAGCTAAAGGGCTTGGACAGTGAACATGTGGCGACTTTGGGGTATAAATACACCTGGGAAATTATGAAGCCAGACTCATTCGGAATGAGTACTGCTCCTTTGACCTTAACCATTATTTGTTCGCCACATTAACTATATGACACCAAGTTATTTCCCCCTAAGTTTTTTTGTCACATTTTTCAAGAGAAAAAAAAAAATCGAAGTTGGGTGCTTTTCCATCACAGTGGCAGCAATAACACATCTTTCAAAGCGTGTCTCAAACAGCTGCTGATTAAAATATTTAACACGTTAGCTGCCAAATGTTGTATTATGTTCCACAGCCACATTTAATTATTTATCTTTATGCTTGTGTAACCAGGCAGAAGACTAACAGAAATAGAATTTAGTATTCTAGTATAAAAAAACAAAAACAAAAAACATTATAGGTATTTCCTTCATTGGCCTTTAGGAAGATTTGTTTTTTGTGGTCTCGTGGCGAGCATGTCTGCCTCACAGTTATGAGGCTTCAATCTCAGCAGCAGCAAATCTCCACTAGGAGGCTGCTGCTCTCTAGCACAGTGTTTCCCAACTTTAATGGAGCCAGGGTTATAATAGATTTGGAATTTTCATTATCATTAGATTTTATTTTATTTTTTTTCCGTTTTTTTAACCTTACTGTGTGAGTTTTTAGAGTGGGTTTGTTTGTTTTTAAAAGTTTTAGTGTTCTTTCAAAATGCTTCATTTTAAATTACTTTTTATTAGTTTTCTTTAAAGAAAATATTTATTGTGTGCAAGATTAAAAACATCACAGTATTTTTATTGTGTAATACTAATAATAATACTGCTTTTAAAGTTAGAAGATGTTTTAAATAAAGCTGAGACGGTCTTGCTTTCTATCCCTTGTTTACCAATTTCTGAATGAATTTGTGGCTGTTTTAATATAAATAAAAAGAAGAATTGTTACCTAGCGTCGTGTTTCGAGCTGACTAAGTGAGATAGTTAGCTTATATATTTAGTGACATCATCTGGTGGTGCTTTTTATTATTTTATTTTTTTACTGGTTTCTGCTACATGTCACTTCTATAGACGACATACAGTAAAAAGACCACAACACCCAGATGACTATTCAGCCATTTTTTTTTTTTTACGGCTAAAAGCTGTGCTTTAATACCATTTTTTTTTCATTTTATTTCATTAGTTTTCATCAATTAAATTGACCTTGGCTGAGGCACACATTTCACAACGGAAAAAATCTCACCGCACATGACTTAGCAAAATGATTCCCAAAAAGTGGATACACTGGCTAATTATGTTCCTTCTGTTATCTCAGGGAATAAACAAAAACTGTTTTTTTTGTTTGTTTTTTTAAAGAAAAGAATATCCGTTCTGAGGCCTTGTCATGTGTTTTAATATGGACTTAGTTTACTTCTTGATCAGTTGACAAATGTTTTAATTCCTTCAGTTGCTTCATGTAGCCATTTTCTATTTTCTCTGTAAACTGCATTTGTTTCTTGTTTTATTTCTTTTGAAGCAAAACAAGCTGGAGAAGACCAATAGTACTTTCACTATTGGTCCAAATCTCATGCTGACTTGAAGAACACAAACGTGTTAACACTCCATCAGTGTTACAATGAAGGAATTTAAGAAGCACCCCTGCTTCCTTGTCAGTGTTTCTGCAGGTCCTCAAACTAGACGAGACTGACTCGACAGCACCCCTGCTGGCGGCAGTCAAATAATGCACTACTTTCCCTCTCAATTCGTTTTTCAACAATCAATAAAAGGTTTCCTGCCTACCTATAATTGGGATTTTATAATGATTATGCATTCCTACAAGATCTTCTTGATATGTAAGTGACCTACAGATAAGATGAAAATATTCATGACTTCCATGTCTATTTGGCTGCACACTAAACCCATCTGAAAAGGCCACCTGACTCTCTGTGCGCCACTGACCTTCAGGAGAACTAAATATGGAACGACCCGCGGAATACAGTGAAGGATGGCGGGCCGGAAGGTAGAGGAGAAAATAGGTGTGTGATTAGAGGTGGTGGGGATTGGCCTATCACATGGCCGACTGTTCTCTTGTCTGAAACGGCTTCCACCATTGAAAAGAGGCCTAATAGAAGTGCATTAATAATGAAATATACAAGAGAATAAACCTGCCAATCATAGCGCTCCGGTCGCCACGACACCGAGTGAATTATTCATCACAGGCACTGATTAGAACAGGGAAGGTAGGGCGGAGGGAAAGGAATGACAGAACTGTGGAAAGAGCATGCGAGGGAGACAGAAAGAGGCGAGCGCCAGAAAGAAAGGTATTCGCTCGTTATGTAATGCGCCAGAGGAAGGAGGGAGCTGTGGGTTGCAAACACCTCATGACATGACAAAATAGAAGTGAAAGTCTGTGTGCATGTGTGTGTGTTGGCATACTCACTGTAAGAAGTGCACTGCAACTGGTTGCTCTGTCATTCCAAAAGCAATCTGAGGTTGACTGCCGTTTTCTAGGGCTGGGTTTAAAAAAAAATTGAATAATCGATATCGAATCGATTTTCCTTTTCGAGCCTGAGATCCATTCATAAAACCATGAATTGATTATTTTTAATATATCTTTTTCCCATAAATGTATTAAATTCAAATTTAAGAAAATAGAATTTTAAAGGCCAAGTGTTTTTATTTTTTTATTTGACTGTTTTCTCATTTAAAAGTATTTTCTTACATTTATGAAAGACCTGACTTATTGTACTTCAAGACTTTTCAGAATCTTTTTCATTTTTATTTACAATTAGTGAATTCGAATTGTGAAAATATTTACCTCATCCTTGCTGATGCTAATGTTTGTGTAACACTTAAGTGATTATAACACTAAATCATTTAACCAGTTACTTCCTCCGCAAAATTTAATTTGGAATTTAATGTTTGTGGAGTTTTCATTATGTCCTTGAGATCTAAGAATATTTGATGTTCCATAATTAATCAATATCAGATTGAAGTGAAGTGAATCGAATCCCCCCCCCAAAATCTAAATCAGACCGAACTGAACCCTTGTGAATTGAAATTTAATCAATTGAGAAAATTAGAATTGATACCCAGCTCTGGCATGCCGCCATCTGCCTGTTGCATGCTTCAAGAGTGAAGGCTTCAATAATACGGATGAAAAATGCACTCACAGTGGCAAAAGGAAGCACATGTATCAAACTGTAGAAAACGGCACTGCACAGTAAAACTCAGAGACAGTCATTTTCCTTGCCACCACTTCCTGCCCTTTTCAATTAGCGAAGAAACACGGCCTGTCACTTCCTGGCAAACTGTTAGTCATTAGGATTCACTTGGCGGCTTGCATATAAATGTTGCCTTAACATAGCTGCTTTGTGTCTGTAAATGCACTGCAGCAATGGAAACCATTCAAAGCCACATTCGTTGGCCCGTGCAGGTTGTGTGTGTGCATGAGGCTTTTCCACTGTAAGAGGTCAAGAATGTTTCCATTAAGCAGAGGGAATGTTGGAAAGGGCCTATGTTTTTTTTTTGTATATACAGCACTGTATATCTTGCGCTTTTGAAAAGAGGACATTGTTCAAATTTAAATGAACACATTTTTTAATAGGCAAATCCTTTAGTTGGTCGCTGTAGCTGAAGTGTGAAAACGTAGCAGCCAATACGTGCTGTAAAGCAAGTCTGCAATCTTTCCTTTATGACCCACTTGACTACAATGGTTGGCATCCTTCTGGTAAAAGGCCAGCTTGCAACCCCCCCCCCCCACCCCCCAAAAAAAACACTTGGTATTGGTTAAAAGAGTCAGTGTTGTCATGTGAGGTGCGGAGTTAGGGCCCAAAGGCGAACAAGAAGCAGGAGTTGGGGGGGAAAAAAAGTATTTCCCTTCAAAAATACAAAGTAACAACAGAGAGCAGGGCTGGATTCAGATGGCTTGCAGGGAAGAGTAGGGACATGAAACCTCGATGTACTCTCCAAAAGGCACAATTCTATGTGACAGAATAAAGGCCTATATGACAAAAAAAACCAATGATTTGACAAAATAAGAGTGACTGTTGCAGGACTTCATCATCATTACGGGCATAGCAAATGCATAGCAACAACAAAATAAGAGTGGCAAACACATCCTATAGTCACAAGGGACATTATACAAGACTACAACTCTCAACTCAACTTTATTCATTAAGCACTTTAAAACGATCATTGCTGCATACAATAGAAATATGGACTAGAAATATGTCATGCAGTAGAGATGAGTGAAACAAAATAACAAAATATCAACTCCGCAATGACCCAACCCAAAACACAGTCATAACAAGTATGATCCGTCAGAAGTACATGAGTAAATATGTGACAAAAAAATTAACAAAACCAAAAATCAGGCCTCTCTGGTTCCTTTCTGTGCCTCAAATTAAATTCACAAGAAACCAATCAGAGACAGACGGCCTGATTGACAACGTGACAATCAATATGTTCAACAGAATTTAGATCAAGGCTCTTCAAAAATATTCACCCATCCTTCCATTTTCTACACCGCTTACCCTGTGCAATGCAGATTACGCCCCGGTCACATGTAGAGACATTTTTGTTGCCCTTCTTGAATGTTTTCAGCTCTTCATCCTGATGACGGACCCTTGAACGGCAGCTTTGTGACTGTGGGCAGCCACAATGCCTTGGCAGTCGTGAGATTTCATTGTACCCTGCACAGATTCGAGACCATCTGTTCCGGATGTAGCACAGTAGCCCCAAAACATAACACGTTCTTTTCCAACAAGTTTCACAGTTTGTACAGCGCTTCTTTTTTCTTCTGTCTACACACAATCCAAGGAGACTTAATAGTTGTGTGTTTAGAATGGCAAGACGTTGCGGAACTTTGTTTTTTGCCATGATTACACATGATGGAATTGTGCTTCAGGAAACCAGATGGACTCTCTCCTTACAGTCCACTGTTTATTCATTGGCCACATTTACCCGGACAAGCGTGTGTGTTTTTCGGCAAAGGGGGCCATCTTAATGACATGGGAACACTTTTCAAATGGATGAAATAAAAGATGGCAGTAAGAACTTCAAAGGTCACAAACTCAGTGACTTGACAATATGAAACCTTAGCATGTTGGCAAATACTGAAAATCTTTGTATTGTTGTTGTTTTTTACAAACCCTAAAAAAAAATCTGATAAAGATTCAATTTCCGTTTTCCACAAAAAAAACATGGGTAAATGGGAGGAAAAAAAATCACTCCCCCCCAGAAGAAATCCAAAATATAAAAAATATGGATATACAAATTTGCGGGTGCAATTTATGAATATGCATTGACTGTAGTTTAAATTTGTAATATCACTATTCACCACAAGATGGCAGACATAAATGTCTTAGTTGCAATTAACAATGGGTTTTGCTGCTCTATGCAACAACATGAGTAGGTCTAATATTTTTTGGGCGAATTTGGAGGATATAGGTTACAGGATAAACATAGTACCTCAATGGTATTAAAATCATGAGTGAGTTGATTTTTGTGGGTGAAAAAAGTACAAAATGAGTTCTTCCGCTTAGCTGTTTAGCATTTTTCTTGAACGGTTATTTCTACCCAAGTGAGACACACTTTTGGACAATTTCTCTTCAATCAGGCTAATGTGCATGTTTTTTTTTTTGTGTGTGTGTGAGAATATGAGAAGCAGCAGAAGTACCTGCAGAAAATCAATAGTTGAGACCCAAACGGAAAATAGCCTACAATTAATATGCCAATAGTTCATGTCATGGTCAAATATGAGCATTTTACAATGAAAATGAAGATATTTTATTCTACATCCATTCTCCATTGCTGCTAATCATGCGGCCACTTTACTTTAGCAATCATTTGAAAGCTCTAAATGTGATGGAGTCAATCTAGAAATTTCAATTATTAATTATTTAACAGCAAGACAGAGATTCAATAGTGCTAAGCGAGGCCGTCAGAGGAACTTTTGCCCTTTTTTTTTTTTTTTCATTGCAGCTGCCATTTTCCATTCACCTTGATAGACAGCCACTGCTGCTCCCCGGTGGTCTTTAAAGGGAACTGAGCAAGGAGATTTAAATGTGAGACAGGCTTGCAGGTAAGGTGAGTGGATAACGTAAACAAAAAAAAGGCAAAATGCAAAGAGCCGGCCTTTGTGTTTCAGTACAAAAGAGAGTAGAAAGAGCCTTAGATACCTGATCGGTGGGGGGTGGGGGGCATGAGGGCATTAAGTGCATGTGCCTGTATCTGCAGGTTTTATCTGGGGACCGTGGGAGCAATGGCATTGTGCAGCTTTTACTAATGATGGAGCTAATGAGGGTTTAGGTTTCCAGAATGGCCCGTTGCAAATGTGTCGCGGCCTGGTGCTGGGGGGCCATGAAAGGGAAACCACCATCAATTAATATAAAGAACTTTCATCTATATTCATTTCAGTGAAGCTGAAGATTCCACATAATTCATGTATGATTGAAATTTGGTTTTGAGAGTTTTATTGTGTATTTGTAGTATTGCTATTATCCACTAGAGGACAGCAAAAAACTGTCCTGTTTCAAAGTTCCTGGTCAAACCGGAGCGCTACCAGGCCTGAACCATGTGTTACTGGCAGCAAGAGGCCCAGGCTGAAAGTGAGTGAAATGAACTCAGAAGGTTTGTAAATGCATATTACTATTTAGGATTTCACTAAAACCTCATAAACTCATTTTACGTCGAAGAAAAACAGGAATCTGCAAATGTTCTTTACTTTCATATCTCTGTAGAGAGACCCCTGCAGCTTACACTGAACCCCCGCCCCCCACCCCCACCACCACCACCACACACACACACTTGTTCCATTACTTACCCATGACTTCCTCTTTCCCACAATAGCACAAAAAAACATATGCAAACTGTAGTCTTTCACAGGCTGACTGAAAAAAGTAATGAGAAGGCGATGAGGGATTTACTGTCCATAACATGCGCACTTGCTTGTTAGGTATAATGAATCAGGAAGCTGTCATTGGAAAAAAAAAACAACAACAACAACATGTCAGCAGTTGACATTGCCAGCTGGGAAGTGATGAAATACTTCCCAAACAAGCGCTCATCCCATGCAACTTTCCCAAACGTATATTGCTTGAAAGCAGCACAGCCACGTGCATTCTGTTGTGAATTCACTCCTGGTTTCAAAAGGTTATTTAAGGCCATGCAAAGTGTGAACGAACCCAACCGAGACAGTGGGGAGGGGGAACATCTGATTCAAGCCAGTGTATATCTTGGATGTGCCCTTGTAATCCCAACTCTGTGTGACTGTGTCAACTGTGCAATGGAGGAAGAGGCTGACACCAGCACAGCATACGCCAGAAATGGAATGTGAGCGTTTGGGAATTTTGTCCGTGCTTGTTTTGAACCGCTCACAAGATCAGCTTCAGTTACTACAATTTAAAAATTCAGTAGAAGTATCAGTAGACAGAGACTCTATACAAATTTAATGTTCCATATTGTGTATTTTTGCTATTTTTAGGAGCAGAATTTCATTGTGACTGTTTATTTAACACCAGGGATTCACAGATAGAATATATGTTGGTTGCTCTACTACTTTTGCTTAAAGCATGCCATCAACATTGAATGTATTACAATGCAATGTCATAAAAACACTGTTGATCCCAAGGGAATTGCAGAACATGACTTAAGAGGATTATTTATATTTTGCATTAGATTCAAGCTGCAAAAAATAAATAAATAAATAAATCATAAAACCTAAATGTTGAATGATTCACCTCAACGTTTATTTATGTCATGACGTGTCACAGAATTGAACCAGAGACAGGCGGACCTCCAATGGAGAGGCATGCAAACCGTAAAGAACAAAGAAATACTGCAAATTCTCAAAAGATCAAAGTTGAAAAAGGTGAAACCGCAAACACACACTAAGGAGAACAGTTAACACAACTACTGTACTAACATGTAACTGCAAGAAAGCCACAAAACATGAACACAAACTAGAGACTAAGGTTGTATTCAGACCAGAAAAGTCCTTTAGTCCGCTTGTTTGGTCCGGACCAAGAGCAGACTTTATTTTTTTCCGTTTGGTACGGTTCATATTCACACTGTGCTTTTTGCAAGTGGACTATATTGCATAATAACGTCGACCGCGTGACGATCTGTGCTCCCATTGGACAAAAAAGACGAGGGCTGAACGCATAACCAAACCCGGAAATTGGAAAACATGAAATTCCGACGTGGTGCATTAGCCTTGCATATTTGTGGCGTTATTACATGCAAGATATTTGCGAACGTCACTGGCAGCTCATTCAACGGAGATTCCGCGACGCTGTTTCTAATTTTGGAACGCGTCGTCGATTGCGTGCAGTAACCGGAGGAGCAGTTGCGCTCCGCGGGCCCACCACAACATGCTGACGACACCGTGGCTAAACAGAATACGGATGATTATGAATGAATCTAACACGATATTCACTCCCGGGCAATATTCCCCCCGCGATGCTTGGCTACGGTGGCTTGTTAAGCCCAAAAAGGCGCATATGTCCTGCAGTTGGAGCGGATCAGCCGTGGTTTGTATTCAGACTGTGAAGCGGACCGCACCGAGTGCGTTTGGAAGCAGACCGAGACCACCTCAAGAAGTAGGTCTCGGTCCGCTTGTTTGGTTCGCACCAGGATTCGTTTGTGTGTATTCAGACCTGCGCAAAAGGTCCGGATCAGCGTGGGAAACAAACTCTGGTCCTTTTAAAGCGGACTAAACAGTGCAAGTCTGAGTACACCCTTAAGGCCCCATCCAGACGGAAGCAAAGCCGGCTTCGTTCCTCAAACAAATCTCGTACACACAGAAGCATTCCAAGACGTGCGTGTGTCCAAAAGAAGACGCTGAAGTTGTTTAACGACTGTAATGTTTATGCCAAGTCTGGAGTGGCGCTGTTGCGCAGCCACAGGGAGTTAACGGAAAGCGTAGAAGAAGAATCAGCGAAGAAGACAAACACATTTTTTTCTAACTTTATTGCAATCTACAGAACAAACATGGCTTTGTATGCATTAAAAACAACGTGAAAAAGACGAACACAGGAGAAGTGACAATGGCGGGTGATTCAAGTACAACACCGCTTGTTGAACGTGGGAATAAAGAAGCAAAATATTTTGCTGCAAAAAAGCATAAGCAAGCTAAGGAGGTTGCGCAATTGTTGTTGACACACTGACGGTTTGCGTGCAGTCACGCGAGAATTGGCGCATACGTCATCAATCTGCGACAATGCGTCGTCATCACTGGAGGAGTATCCTGCATATGGTGTCCAAACGGACGGGTACGGGGCGCGTTTCCACTCAGGAGCCCGGTTTCAAAAGTGATCGGTTTCAAGCTCCGAAACCGCGCCATCGTGGGGACGACGGCCGAAACGGTAAGAAACTTGTGAGGATACATTGAAACGGGCTTTCGTGTGGACGGGCCCGAAATACAGACAGACAAATGACGAGACGTTCAGCTGGGGAAGACGCCAGAGAAAGAAGAAGCTCATTGGCGGACAAAGAAAGAGTAGAGCTGACGTTATGTGTTGGCAATGAGCACACAGGGAAGGCACACATTCTGGCGATGCAAACTAAATATTTTATATCTACTGTATGTAAAAAAAACTAATTCATATTTGCTCAGAAGAGCGTTTAAGCCTTCATGATGTTGAAACACGAAGTTTGTGAGTTTTTGCAAAATGCTGTTGTCGTGACAACTCTGTTCGGCAAGAAAACGACACTGATTTTGAGGGTTTGAACATGCTTGAAAACTCATGAAACTTGTATCAGACCTGGCAAAATCAGCTAATATTTTATTTTATTTTTGGGCAATTTTTTAACCAATGGCTCAGCAGCGCCACCTGCAACTTTTTAATGAATCAACCCCGGTTGTACATTTCAACAAGAGCTATGAGAAGAAAAAAAACATTGAAAACTGCACCATAACAATACCTTTTATTTACCGCAATGTTTTTGCATATTTATGCAAACTGGTGCAAAAACTAGTGTGAAATAAACACAATCTGCGAGTTTCTCATCAACAAAATTGCACATCACCAAAGTCATACTGGTTGTTTACAAAAAAATAGCCTAACATCTCCCCAGTGTCTTCCAGTCAAAGTTTCCTTATGTTAGAATGTAATTGGCCACCATATCAGATGCTTTTGTGTCTTGGCAAGTGGATAAACATGAGCTCAGTGGTTTAGAATGAAGCCAAAGGACACAAATGTGGTTGCATTGGAGTACAAATATCAAAGGAACAATACAAGTGATCAATGCCAAAGAACATGCGGGCATGTAAACCACACGAATAACTGATGTTTAGCAGTATACATGTAGTACAGTTGTGTTCACAATAATAGCAGCGTGTTTAAGAAAGGGATTTTTTATTAATGCGTTGGGGACACTGCACATTCTTTAAAAAAAAAATGACAACACATATATCAAATGTGTTATTCCGGAAAGTGAAGGAAAAATAATTTTAGCTTGCATCTGCATTTTTATTGCAGACTCAAACACTGACTGTAGAAACTGAAAAAATGTTGGCTCAGATTTTGGAATCTGAAAACAATCAAGGGGACGGCAGAAAGACAAGAAGAAAAACACCATGCATTTTGCCCAAAACACAAATTCCAATCATAAAAAAAACAAAAAACATGACATGATAAAAGGAACCCCGACTGTCATGACAAGTTTGCTCTATATGATTTATTTGGTTGTTACTAACATAACTATGAGATTCATTTTTCAAAAATCATTTCCAATTTAATACATTTTGTAGAAACTTTATTTGGACACACATTGTTATTTACGTCGCAACGCATTCAGTGCGTAGTGACGTAGAATGGCGGAAGGCTCTCTGCCGAGCAATGTGAAGAAAGCAAGTTAAGCTTTGTAACGTTCCTAAAGAAACAACATACATGCTATTGGGAGAGTCCCCCCAATAGGACCCCCCCCCCCCCCCACGGCGTGCTCTTGTCATTAACCAGACACATTCAAGAGTTTTGATCGTCCCTTTAGGAACGCTACGGAGGCTTACCTTGCTTTGTTTATAGGAGTTTCACATTGCTCGGCAGAGTGCCTGCCGCCATTTTACGCCACTGCGCACTGAATGGGTTGCGACGTAAATGACAATGGCGGCGTACGTCCAAATAAAGTTTCTACAAAATGTATTAAACTGGAAATGATTTTATGTTAGTATCAACCAAATAAATAATATCGAGCAAACTTATGTCATTACAGTCGGGGTTCCTTTTAAGTCTCCTGATGTGTGTGAGAAGACGGCAGCCTCCTTATCAAATGCCAAATAAACACACCATTCAAGCACAACTGTAAATTCTGTTTTCTCCTGGCCCGGGTCCGAGACAGTCTGCTCCTCCCGTTAGGGTCATTACGATGAAAAGCGCCGGTGTGTTGTTTGATGGGCCATTTCAAATGGGGACACCGGATCCCCACCTTGGGTGAGGCAGGTGAAGGACAGCGGGCAGTGCAGGGTTTGTCGTGGCGGCCCCCTTTCTCTCTTTCTTTTTCTTGGCCCACCTTCCCTCCCCACAGGATCTTGTTTCTGCATGCAGGTAAGGCAAGGTGCAGCTCATATGTCAAGTTAGCTGTGAGCAGCTGTGGACTAAAAAAAATGAAGTCAAACTGAATCAAAGCCAAATTAATTTGGTGTTCTTGTTTGATTTTGTTGGTTGATAACAGAGCAGAATCATGCTGCTTTAATATGGTTTAGCTTTCACTCTCTGGGAGGAAACACAACAAACCTCCCAAATGTGTTTGTGGCATTCATTTCACAACTTTGGAATTTAGCACTGCCTCACAAATGTCTTCTTTTGGCATCATCAGTATTTTTCCTCAAAAATATTTTTAATTGGTGAGTCCATTGCTAAACACAACTCAAAAACAAACCGCTAACGCAGATCATCAGTGCCAGAGTTGGATAAGCAGAAATCAAGTGATCTGCCTATTAAGCTTGTATAAATAACACTCCCTCTAAAACTTCGTCACAGGTTTCAAATTGTTTCCTTCACTTTATTCTTTGCTTTTCCGCTCTACTTTGGTAAATTCCTGTGGCATGTACCAAGCGTTTTAATGAAAGTCTCGAGTCACAATGAGGTCAGCTTGGTCATGTTATAGTCGTGCGCCCCGGAGGCCAAATGTGTTCTGTAGCGATGGGAGGAATTTTTACAGTTTAAACACGGACCCAATTCTCCTTCTGAGCATTTGGAATTCCAGTCAACGGATGCGGTTTTTTAGCACTCCAGCTTTATGAATTCCAAAGAACTACCTTGGCTCTGATTGTGGCCACAACGCAGTAATCTCAAGTGCTCGTTTTCGTCTGCTCCATACCGTAAACAGATGATTACAACCTGTTTGCTCAGACACAAACACAAATGCTACGCGTTCAGTACGCTTATCATCTTCTACTAAAAGCACCGGTAAAATCCTCAAGTCTCCAAGGTTGTGATTACTCTGACGAACACAATCTCCAGCAGAACCTAAAGCACGAATACAACCATGGTTATGGTTGGTTGGATTACTGGACTCTCTTGAATTGTAAATCTTTTCAAATTCCATTCAAGAATCAAGTGGAAACATATGATGCAAGACTCCTTGTGCGCATACGTGAGAGGGTCAAACTCAAATGTGTCTTTGGTGTTGCGCAACTATTTCACAGACATTAAGAAGCTCTAAGCCCCGCGCGTGCCTAGTGCAACGATTTGCGTATGGGGGGAGTTTGGGCATTTTCCTAGACTAGCGCAGGTAGAATCTGGGTTGGGGCGGCTTTGTATTCATGATTGAAATACAATACACCATACACATCTGCAGAGCTCAGAATCGGTCCGCCTGCACCTCAACCAAATCCACCAAAATCGCATTACAATACCTGCCTTAGATCTGCTTTTATCAGGTCTAAAAGCTTGTCTGCGTTTTAGTTACCAAATTGCCAAACACAGAAACAATAGAACATGCCGGAATGCCTATTGAGGCATAGCATGGTCTAACAAATTCACAAACATGCTAAACTAGACATGCCGGAAAATGAGGATACGTTTTTATTGGCGAAAATAGGGCTCCAAATCGACACCTGTGTGTGGAGCTGTCCCTCGAAACCAAAAATCTATCAAGTCTAAAAAAGGGGAGGATATTATTCAATTTAAATACCACCAATGTCTTTTTATGATGTATAATGCGCTTAAAGGCTCTTTTTATCTTACTGATGAATAAACATTAAGCACTCAGGCCAGCACGCTTTGAGCACATTTGGGATTTTTACAAGGTGAACTAATGAATCACACACCAGCTTCATGTGCAATACAGGCTGTTACACATAAGTGCCACCATATATGACGCACATTCCCCCCCCACTTTTTTTTTTTGTATGGTGTAATAATTTTCCAGACACAAAGCAATGACATCATCAGAATTTCAAGTAATCATTCACGTTCTACTTTCAAATGTGGACTCGGTAGGCTATATATTCCACACATCAATGCTTGTTTTACTCTTGCTTTAGCCTGGCATTTCTGTGGCTCAGCAGGCAGACTTGTGACTTTACGAGATCCCCCTCCTACTCATTAGCGTTGCTGTATATCACCTGTGGATACTGCACAGTCAGCAACAGGCACCAATAAGTTTCAAGGCCGTGTGGCAATTGGATTGGGGTGTTTAAGCGATCTGTGATTGGCTGGTGGGCAAGCGAGAGTGTACCCCGCCTCTCACCCACACGACCCCCCCCCGGGTATGCAAAAGAAAATGCATCAAGTCACACAGGCACACATTTGTAAACTAACTATACAGTACAATAGCGATTTTGCTTTATCTGATTTCCAGCCACGTCCCTCCAGATGTTTTCCATCTGCGCTCTGAGTTTTTTTTCAACTTCAGTGAATCATCTGGCATATCAAAGAACCTGGTTTGAGACGTATGATGCTCACTCTTAGACAAAAAAAAAAAAAAGAGCCTCTTGGATGGATGGTACACCTGCTGGCGGAAGTAACGATTCCAGATGATTTGGATTAGCGGGGTGAAATGGGGAATACAAATGGTGTATTACCGTTTCCAAATTGAAACTCAAGCCCTCCGAATGTCATACAGCCATACAATGCGGTGCGCTACCCATGCTGTGCTCAGCATATGTGGGCTGGATTAGTTTACCGGTGCAATGTTTTATTTAGCACATGTCAAAGTGTTTGTGTGAGCATTTGGGTGTGTCACAGAAGCACTGACCTGTGTCTTTAAAAGGGTTCAACAATGTACAGTATTCTGAATGGTACTATTTGCCAAAATATGATAAGTGCCTACTAATGTGCATGAACATACGGACTACATCAGCGTATGTGTCTGCATATGCGTGATCTCTTATTTAGTCGATGTCACTGCCCCGGTCACACTCATCTGAACAGGGTTGTAAGCTGAAACCAAAGGGTTGAATGGCCCCTCTTGTAATAACCCTGACATCATTAAAAATAAAAAAGGCAACATGGCAATTACTACTTATTAGAGTCTGCCGCCCTCAGCCAACACGTAGTACGCCTCGAGTGTTTGCTTGGCTTGTTGTCAAGCACAAGACCACAACTGAACACATTTGAATGTTTATTGTACCTCCCAGCAAACACACACGGACAATTCCATATTTTGTAAAGTTGTAAACATGTATGCAGTCTAAGCAACTTGTTGACCTCAATAACCAGAGCAGGAATTTTGCATCAAGCCAAACCGAGAAGTGGGAAGAAGTCATTTGGTTTGAGAGCCACGAGATCGGGCCAAACTTCTCTCTCTCTGGGTTACGTTAACTGTGATCTGTTTTATGTCACCATCTACTTCACAACTCTGATGGATGTTTAATACTGATTATAGAGACTCGGTTGGTGGCGTATATTTATGCAGTACAATATTTATAGAGCACTTTAAAACAACCATTGCTGTTTTCTCAAGATTGGACACAGGAGCAGCAGATGCAATGAAAACACCAGAAGCCTCAGAATTGAACCCTGTGGAACACCATACGTAAATGTGAATATTTGTCCGACGACTCTCTTTTTTGCTTTTTTACTCAACGTAGTTTGAAGGGATAACAACAATAAAGAAATCACACAACATACAATCACTACAGTCACAAGTCGACTACAGAGCACACCAAATTCCATGCAACGCATATAGGTCAATCAATGTAGCAATTAAACCCGGGTTAAGAACCACTGTATTCAATGTTATCAGGGGGCCCCTGAGGTTAGTGTCACAATTCCATCAGCAGTTTGCAACAGAGAGATTGGAAGAGTCAAAGAAAACATCATATGAAATGTATTGGTCGATTGATGGATCAAACACGTTGTAGATTTTGCTGTTCAACTCGAGAGAGAGAATAGAAAGATGAGCAAAAACTACAGAAACATTGAAAGGTTGGACGTGTATTCAAAAGTTTCGACAAGGTCAAAATGAAGTTCACATGGAATGCTTGTTGTACATTTTAGGTTCATCCTGATATTCAATCTGAAAGCTGAAAATTCCTAAATGTATGTGTGTTGTGTTTATAATGTATATATACTGTAAACACTCATATATACAAATACTGTACATGCACATACATTACAGTATATCATTTGTCTCTTTCAGGGCTCTTGGCAATAAAGACATACAGTAGGCTTTATTTAGTTCATCAGCAATGAGAAAATTGTCTGAGTGATTTTCCGTGATTATTGGTAGACTTCCACCTTCGTGTGTGAGACACATCTATGAACACGTGCTAATAGCCACGAACACCTGTTAATACTTCACTGCACTCTCTCTCGGAACAGACAATGTCTCCTGCGTTCAGATGGTGACGGTGAGCACCTGCTGACAATCAGTCAAAGCCAGGGGTTACAATAATTTTCTTTAGTGTGGTTCAAAAAGTCTCATGGAGGGGCTGACAAAGTCGGAAGGAAGGAAGAGTTTGACATTAAAACGTGTCATGTGATGACGGTTACTAAAATGTTGGGATAATATGAGACTAATATTGAAAGAAAAGACGTTGAATGAACATGAGACTGATTGGAAATACAGTGTAGGCATGACTAATGTTGGAAATGACGCGATGTCTTTTATTGGAAATGACTTGTCGGAATATTTAGACAATCATAGAATTTCCTTGGTCAGATGGTGCCAAGTCAATAGTACCTAAGGCCCAATTGATCATTTGGGAAATGTTGTAGTCATAGCAATACAGCTTGAAACTGTTTCCTGTAAAAATTGCGCAGACTAGATTGGCATCAACATTTGTGGTTTTAATTATAGGCTCAAACCCGCTTGGATAACTTTGTCTTTTGAAACAAGTTAGGTATTTTTCCACACACAAGTGATTTTTAATTACACATTTTTGTCTACAATATCCAGGCATACACTTGTACCAGTAAATAAGGCCAACAGTGTAATTCTAACTACTCTTGATACAATTTGGGTCGGTGGTGGGCCCAATGTGGTGAGTAAGTATATGGAAATTCCAGAAGAATTCCGACCACTTGAGTGGTATTTGACGCTACAGTGAATCATGACAGAACCGAGAAAACCTTGTAACCAGGAGGCCGTTTAATGCCTTGAAATCAATTCAAGTCAACCTATGGTCAGCATCTTGGCAAGACATCTTACAACTGACCTGGGGAATGTAGTGCTAATGCCACACATTATGTTATCTATGCACTGCTGATCCCGAGTAATCATCAGCAGCTGTCTGCTTACACGGTAAGACGCAAACATTTGGAATTCTTTCGGACTTTCTTTGTCTACCTAACAGTTTGAAGAGTGAGGCAGCAGACTGACACTGACAGCAGCAGACACTGGAACAAAGATGGCAACTGTGGAGGTTAATCCAAACAACTGGCCCTTTTGCTGAGGGGCCACCTCCATTTATACACTCCTATAAACACACACAAACATAAACACACATCCGTCCCAAATATAACACTAAGGCATTCAAGCGCTGGCACCATGACCCGCGTCACTCCTGAGCCACATCGATCGCTATTGAGCAATTTGGACTTGCTGGTTCACATGATCAGGAATGAAGTTCTAACACTACATCAGGGATGTCCAAACTTTTTCCTCTGAGGGCCACTTTGAAAAATGTCAACTTTAATTTATCAAATGCGCCAAAATCAGTTAAGCAATTGTACATTATTTATATATTACAGTTACTTTGTAAAATTATATATTGTAAAATGAGAGGAGGCAAATAGTTTAGGATTTTTCAAAATATGAGTGTGGCCTGGCCCTTTAATTAATTAATTAATCCTATTAGATTAGAGTCTCCCCCTGTACTAGACAGCATCTGAATCCCATCTTTATATTCAGAACCAAAACAAGAGCAATCTGTAGTAATCTGACCATTTTTAAAGCAGTTAATTGATTAATGTAATAGGTTCACAAATCGGAGAAACTATTTTTGTTTCTAAAAATAAATGACCAATTATTCACCACTTTGTTAGGAAGATAAATGTTCACATTTTACTTGTAAATGTAAATTGTATCTTTTCATATCTAGTTTTTGTTTTATGCCGTGGACCACTGAAAAATGGTTGGCGGGCCATAAATGGCCCCCGGGCCACAGTTTGGACACCCATGCACTTGTTGTAGTGACAAATAGATGACAAGTAAACATTTTTGTTAATTTTATCGGGCATTTATAAATTTAGTCTCAGTTTTAGTCCAGTTTTAATCACACTTGTTAGTTTTTATCAAACAGTTCTAGTCAACCTCATCCCGTTTTTATTTAGTCAACTTTTAGTCGATGTTACAGCCACCCCCTTAAAGGCCCAGGGCCGTAACAGTCGATTATAAATCATTTTAGTCTTTATTTTAGTCCAAGAAAACATTTTATTTTTCTAGTTTTAGTCAACAAAAACTGTCAACATTTTAGTCTCGTTTTAGTCAGGACAATCATTTTACCCTTTTACATTTTTTTTCGTCAGCAGATAACGTTGAACATTTTGGATCTAAAACTATTTCACATGAAATTTCTTCTAATCTTTTTTTGATGAAAAACAACCACACACAATTACAAATCAACAAGTGGCTACTATGGCTCCATGCTTTGAGCTAGTAAATTAGCCAGAATTAGTAAATGGTCGGATTAACATTATTTTGGAATGTTATAGTCGTTGGATTAATGTTACATTATAACTATAATTGACTTATTTTTTAAACTTTTCACGGTGAATCCATTTCCTGCCTGTCCCATGTGTTTGTGCATGTTGCACTCGCTAGCTGCAGATTTGAAAGGGGTGTGTGTCGTTTTCATTAGTCGCCGAAAATGAATACTGATTTAGTTCCAGTTATTGTTTATTAATGAGGGTTTTAGTCTAGTCTAGTCTAGTCTAGTCCGGTGAAAAATGTGTGTTGACGAAAATATTTTTATTTAGTTTTCGTTGACGAAATTAACACTAGTAAACATCAGTGTTTTAAGTTTGACCTCTCACATTTTTGTGTTTGAATCGAGGTTATTTGAGTTAATGAAAATTAACAAAGTAGCTTAAGCTAAAATTGAAAAAAAAAAAAAAAGAAGACACATTTTTGTTAACAAAATAAAATACAAATGAAAATAACTGAAATTACATCTTGTGTTTACAAAACTAATACAAATAAAAAGTAACTACTATGAACATTTTCAAACTAACAGCAAACTCATTGGAGTAGAGTGTTTAGTTATTTTCTTCTACCTAAATATTCCTATTAATGCTTTTCGTGACATTCTTGTTTGATGATGTGCTGTGACATTTTTCTACTGAAGAAACGGGCCCCTTGGCTCCATAAAGCTTGGGAAACATAATTAAAACATGAGACATAGGGCGTACCTGGAAATGACACCAACAGGAAGTGAAAAGAGATGAAAATGTGGAGTTGTCAACCAACCGCATTTTGGTTTGTGCACGTGGCAAATAGAGTCAAACGTGTCCGTTTCAGTTTCCAAGTAAAAGCCGGCTTGAGGAGCAGGCTTGAGAATTTGGAAAAACCAAACAGACTTCTAAACAGTTTGACAGCTCAGCCCCATTACTTTAGTTTGGTTTGCCCATTCCCTGTCAGTAGCAGGATGAGGTTGAGAATTAGTAACACTGGATCCACTCAGTCCCTGTGTTACATCTTTGCCTTACATTTACCTGCCAGACAGGAAGTCAGCAATATCTGGGTGAAATTAAACAGCATCTTTTTGTTGCCTGATTCCACTGTCTCTCTTTTTAAAGTTAAAAACTGGCCAACTCACAAAAAAAGAAGCTTATTATTAGGATGAGCATTTAACATGCTTTTGCTCCCTGAGCCTTGGCCAACATAGTGCAGACCTGAGACGTGGCAACAACAGCACGTGACATCATTAATGAGCCGCTGGACGTAATGCAAACAGGACATCCGTCATTCAGACACTGTTTTGTCAAGGTTGATATTGGCGGAACTTCCTCCAACATTTTCTTTCTGCTCGTGAGTCTCGATTGCTCCTATAAAGTGGAGCATGCGCATGCAGCAGGTTTTCCCTTCAAACTGGGAGGCCAGATGTTCCTTTGTATACCAAAAGTGTTTCCGAATCTCATAAAGATGAAAATTCACTCATGTATCTTGTCCATGTTTTGGGGCAACATTTGAGGGCACTCAAACTTGTATCCCATCCAAAAGACTGTAGGCAAACAAAGGTGTGTCCTATATGACTTTTTGCCCTCAGCTTCTCAATAGCACACATACATAACCGCTCATTTCAGCGTATCCAATAAAAACGGCTACATAAAAAAAATGAGTCCACTGTATAATTTCTGACTCAGACAATTACACTTATTTTCTTCATCTGGACTATGTTTATTGGAGATGTGTCTGGCATCACAGTGGTGACGCAGTGGAGGCCGATTAGCTAACACTAGATGAGTAGAACTGATCGGACCAGATGTAGACAGTGACAGAAAACACAACGTTTTGAATATTTCAAAAGTTGACAACAGCTTGAAGCAGAAAAATATGTACAGCACAGTGTTTTGGTCCACGTCATAGCTTTGGGGATTTTTGTCAAACTCCAGTAATCTGAACCCAAAATATGATACACGAGATAAAATGGGTAATAAAAAAGATGTTTAAGGCCACTGCTGTGGACGACGTCACAATCTCATGTTTTATGCGTTTTGGTTTACCGTGATGTCATCCAACAAGAATCTATGTTGTTGAAGGCGTGCCATGGTTGTGGGCGCGGACACACAGGAAGTTGGTCAGAATCGTAGCCCGTAAGCAGAAAGGCTTGCAGCCAAATCCCATGAACTATGATTCACACAGAAGTCGTCTCTTTAGATTCACAGCCTTGCTGACCGCCATCAAAATGTAATTGATGCATGTGATCGGAGAGCTGAAGTGTTACAAAAATTGTCATTTATATAGACTTTTTTTTTTTTTTTTGGGACTTATGGTGGAATGGTAAAACTCATGTCACCAGAAGAAATTAATTTATTTGCAGAACGGTGGAAATGGAATTGAATTTTTATTGTCATTGGACATGTCACAAGTACAGAGCACCGAAATTAATTTTACAGTTTCAACCGTTGCAGGAACATGAACAGACAATGACACCTAACAGAGCGAGACAGGAACAGGAGGGCTGACGAGTCGTCAGGTGGCTCTCCCATTTCTTTGTGATGAGAAAGGGAGAAAAAAGGGGAATAAAGCAAACTATGCTAGTATTGGGGTGCACAGTCTGGGATCTGGAGAAGAGTCCAAAATCTTGCTTATTTTGGGAACAGGTCGGCAATAATTTCAGTCAACCTTGGCTCTTTTCCTGTGAATGGAGCAGCTATTGGGCAAATTAGCGATCAATTCTCCAAGACGAGATGCCAACTTCTTGGTAACCAATAGGGGAAGCGACTCAGAAGTCGTATTCAACCTGCGATTGAGTTCACGCCTGTTGATTGGTCGCCGCATTTCACCAAACAATTTTTTAAGATGATATAGTCATGGGCAGTTAAAATGTTTTTTTAACAATCAGCATCTTTTGAAGCAATCACGTGGTAGCGAAAGACAGAATGCATTTTCGAAAAAAAAAGGCCCTAAGATTTACACACAATGGTACTGAAGCATACTAAATAATTTTTTCTAATACCACAAGTATCACCATTTACATACTTCTCACTTTTTGGGTACGCATCTAAATATTAGTTCTGCAATTATAATTCAGTGCTAATATCATTTAGAAGAAGGGCCAGTATTACGGCATTTCTCACCAACACTGTCCAAAGGTACTCCTGTGTGGTCCAATTGAAGTGTGAGCAAGTTAGTCAGACCTTTCAGTCAGTCAGTTTAAAGTGGGAGAGACATCTTTATTACTCTGAGGCCCGCACTCACGCCACAACATAAAACACCAGCAGAATTTGGCCGAGCAGACCACTGGGACAACCACCCCCCCCCCCTGCCCCAATTCCTTACACACAGTTAAACCAGTGTGAGTGCATTCATTACTTTTCAACTCCAAAATTAAACATACAGTAAGTAAAAAAAAAAAAAAAAAAAAAAGCCGTTAAACTTAGCGTATGTCATAGAGAAAATAAGTAAAGTAGACAACACAGTATCACTTTCACTGCGAGGACGCAGGACATTGTAATCCAGTGGTTGTCCCCGAAAAATTGTGAAACGTCTCCATCTTTGAGCAAAGTGCTGTGCTGAGCAAAGGACGAAGCCACCACATCTTTTCTCACTTAGGGAGGCTTACACAGCAGCCATCTAACTCCAGCGGCCTTCACTGATTGAAGAAATGTTTGGCACTGAGGAAGGGTGTGTTTGCCCAGTCCTAATCACACAAGCACACAAGCACACACACACACACACACGCACGCAAACACACACACACACGCACACACCCACACCCACACACACACACCCCCACCCCCCCCCCCCACACACACAAATGTATTTTTGGCTCCCATAATATAGAGCTACACCACTAATTTGAGGAATTCATGACTCCAATCTCAACTGCGATCAGACTGACTTTGCAATAATTTTTTAACATTTTACAGTGACATTTCTAGTTTTGCTATTAAAATTTGTAATATTTCGGGAGACTATTACAAATGAGACAAACAACTGATGGAGACCTTATGGAGTAATACAACACTGTAGCTATCACATCTTTCTTCTGGCAAGACTTTTTACTAGACTTTTTGTGCGTGGGAATTTTTTTCTACATTCATCCAGCGTAGTCAGGGGGACACTGAGAATGGATGAGGGGTTTATTATAGATCATACAAAAAGGTGTCCAATGGGGTCAAGGTCATATTTTTACACCGCAGGTAGGTTAGGCAGATACTCAACCTTGCAGTAAAATATGGTCCTAAAACTCAACTATGCATTTATGGAGCTTATTTGGTACACTAGGGTACAGTCAAACTGGAGCCGAAAATGGCTTTCCCATAACTGTTCCCACAAAGTTTAAAGAACATAATTGACACACTTGGCAGCAATTTAAACTCAATCATCTTTAAACTGTCAGTAATTGTTCCTCTTACGTAGCATGCCCATACATTTTCGATTATGTTTTTGACCCCAAGAGAGGAGAAAGAGAAAACAAAAAACACATGCATTTTTTTTGTTCTTGCAGCCTACAGTTTTTCAACATGTTTTTTGTTAAACCCAGAAGCAATGAATGTAAAGTCTACATAACCCTTGGAAAATGCCAGTTTTTCTTTCTTTCTTTCTTTCTTTCTTTCTTTTTAATTTTTTAATTTTCAAATTTTCAAATTTTCAAATTTTCAAATTTTCAATTTTTAATTTTTAATTTTTAATTTTTAATTTTTAATTTTTAATTTTTAATTTTTAATTTTTAATTTTTGGAGAAAAAAATGAGACCTAGATATAGTATTTCAAAACTTTTTCCAAAAGTATACTTGTAAATTGAAGCGAGGGGGTGTGGTGTGGGCGTGTCTGGGCATCGTCTAATGCAGCACCACAATCAATTTAAAATTTGGAAACAACTTTGCTGTTGCACAACCACCAGTGGATGACATTGATGCCCCATTTTAGATCTGAAATCAGCACAGATTGTGGGTCCACTGGAAGTAACAGCTGCATTTTGTGTAACCTACCTTTTTTCTACAGCTAATTAAAAAATAATGGAAAAAGGCGGAATCAAACTTTTTTCTCTTGGTGAAAGGAGAGAGTCTATTCTTAATTTGGTAGATTCCGTGGAATCATTGAACACGTCTTGAAAATGTCAAAATGCTCTAGAATGGCTGGCAGTGAATAAGTTCTAGGGGTGTTAGAAAAAATCGATTCGGCAATATATCGCAAATTTACAGCGCGCAATTCTCGAATCGATTCGATATGCGGCCGAATCGATTTTTAAACATACATTTTTTTATGGGAATATTCAACAAAACGTCTTACATAGGGTTAGGACTCACAGATTAAGCATGGAAGAATGTTATGTTAATGGAACATTAAGTACACACTAGACACTATTTAAAGTGCTTCAAATTTAATTTAAAAATAAGCTTCACTTGTTCTAGTTGTCTTTTTCCTGACTTTTTTTTTTCTAGCAAAAATCTGACAGTTGAACATTGACTGCTATTTGGAACTCTTTATACGGTAAACCTCCAGAGACCCGAGTTCCAGCTGAAAAAACAAAACAGCAAAAAAAGCTTGCCGCTTGCCATGATGCACCGCCATGTTTTACTCGAAGTATGCTGTTTTTTTGTTGTTGAGCAACAATGTGTTTGCACTAAACATACCTTTTTAAATTACAGCCAAAAAAAGTTCAACTTTGGTTTCATCAGACATTCACAAAATATCCAAAACAATGTGCAGGGAGAAAAGAAATACAAAAATAGATAAATTAATTAATTATTTCACATTAAAAATGTTTCATCTTGGTCTATTTTTTCCTTTTAACAAAAACCTAGCATTTAAACCGGGGTGTGTAGACGTTTTATGTCCACTGCACATTTTTATTGTAAACATTTTAACCCATCTTTCATCAGGTTATTGTCCAATATCCAAGTATGGATTACTATAGGATATTTGCAGGCCGGAGAAGGGATGTTCCGTCTGGTGTTGGCTCAGATGATGACACATGATCAGTGTTGACAGACTGTATTCAACTTAGAGCCATAAAAGTCTTTATTCATTATCATATTGACAGGTAAGGAATTCCTCAGTCATCCATCACCCAGCATTTTTCAATCATTTTTTCATAATTTTCTAATTCCCTGCGCGTCAGTTATGACAACCTTGAGAATGCTCTCCACTGCCCCTCCCTCCCTGAGAGAAGCACAACAAATTGCCACGAAAAAAAAAACAGGAGGATGGACTGTACTATGTGTGAGGGAAACATCTGTCCACAGCTTACCGGCATGTCAAGAGACGTGCCAGATACAGTGAAATTCAAACAATTGTTCTCTTACGGGATGGACAAAACAAATTACCCTCTTAAAGTTATCTTTTGACTTTTATGTATGATAAGATGCAAGTTTTCTCTCAAAGAGCTGCATTTCCTGAACTTGTCCAGTAAACTGCTGTAAGGTTTTCGAGTGGATGATGCATGTGTGTGTATATAAGAATGGCCCCAGCCGTCTGAAGGCCAAGAGGTGACGGATCTTTGTGGGAGAAGAAACAAATGGTACTTTCAACAACTTTTCAGTCCTCATTTGTAAAATATGGAGAACATTCCAAAAATTAACTGGATGTTTTTGAAGCCGTATCCCTGCGTTTGCATCATTGCTCTAATTTTCAAAGTCTGTTGCAGAATCTCCAGCTACTCAAGAATCCTAGTGCATGTAATAGTTCAACGCATGCGTAGAATAGTATTATCAGCATGCACCATCAGAACCGGGATCCCCCAGGGCTGCATCCTCTCCCCGCTGCTCTTCTCCATCTACACAAATGACTGCACTGAAATGCAAAGTGGAATTCAGTACATTCGCTTAGCTGGCTCCACAGCTGGACGGGAAAAAAAAATCTTTCACTTTGGACATTCATTTTACATTTCAGGACTACACTATCTTGTCGTTACATTTTAGCTAACTTTCGGCTTATTTAATGTTGCAATAGTCCAAGATCACGGTGGGTCATGATCTCTAGAGCCAGCTGTTTTAGACACATGACTTTATTTATGTTATATGCAGTGCTACCTTGACTTACAAGTGGAATTCATTGTCTGACCGAGATCCTAACTAAATTTACTTGTACATAAATTCAATGCTCCTTTTCAAATTAATTGAAATAACCCAGCCACTCAAAAAACACCACATTATTTTGATTTTGTGTTTTTAATAAATACAAATAGCAATGCATTATGTAAAAGATGAACATAGAACATAGAAGACGACAATAAGAAATAAACTGTTGTTGATTTGTTCATTTAGGGGCTTGACCTAGTGAGTATGGAATGTAATTGGCCTGTTTGTTCCTATTATATATTATGGTCATTATATGCTATGCTTGTTTTTAAAGTACTCTATAAATAAAGTTGTTTTGAGTTGTTTGACTGTTTGTCTTATTCAATAAAGTATGTCGGCGACTGTGGCCGTCCTTGCCTTCATGTGAGAACCTTAATGGCACATAACACAAACTTTGAGGCCTCCACCAAGCATAGCTCGTAACTCGAAAAACTCAAATTCCCACTGTATTATATTTTTGTTAACGCAAACACATTGGTATAATTTAACTGATCATGTTTGTTGACGAAGACATTCCTTCTAAACCAATGGTTGCTGATTGACGTAATGTCTGTGGGTGCTAAGTGCTCCCGATTGCATGTGAATAAGCTTGTAAAGAAGATGCCATAAAACAGTGAGAAGGGAAAAAGTAATCATGGGCATATTTCCCTTATTCCACCTGCATGCTGGACAATATGTACTATAAAATGTAAAGGTTTGATTATTGTCAGAAATGTAATGTAAATGTGTTTATGGTGGATTTCTTTCTATCAAAAAAACCTTTATATTGGGGTTGTCAAAATTAAAGCGTTAACTCTGGAGATTAATTACAATTTATTAAAGTGTAAAAAAACCTCAGTTAATTCAGTGTGCAGTCAAATTTGGAGGAGTCACTGACGGGAAGATGAACAAACATGGACTATCGGTAGTTTTACTTTCTTAAATTACATGATGCGTGTTGGAGAATTTGAAAGCAATTTGCACACTTTGCAGTGCCAAATTCAAATAGCACATTAGTTGTTCACCTTTGGCGCATCATCGCGGAGCAAAATTCCCTGCTCAAGTTACCTCCACGGAGCCTTGCAAACAACGTGTGGCGCTCGTGAGTAGAACTAAACCTGAGAAGTTCTGATAATCGTTTCTATGGGGGAAAAAAATATGGCTTGTAAAGCTGATTCCATTTTGATCATTTTGTTTTCCAGCTGTATTTTACAGAAGTAGGCCAATTCTATTAATGATCAAAGAAAGCTATTAGAACAGTCTTTGATGATAAATATACTTTAAGATTTGAATCAAGTAAATGTTACTCGCTTTGAAAAAAAAAGCAGAAGCAGATGTTGAAAAATGTGATTCATCACAATTCATTACATACAAATGATGCGATTAATTAGTTAAAAAACATTATCGTTTTTACAGCACTACTTTATATGCAAGTTGCCATAGAGAGAAGCTCCTTGGGGCATTTATTTAGCACGTCTGCCTCACAGAAAAGCGGTTCCAGGTTTGAATCTCTGTTCAGGCCTTTCTGTGCGTAGTCTGCATGCTATCCTCGCGCTTGTGCGTGTTTCGTCTGAACGTTTAGCTCTTCTCTCACAGCCCAAACAGGCCCTCTCGATGTGAAAACTGCAGGTGATTGGCTAGAAATTGTATCCCTCTTGATGGAAGTTGTCTGGAAAGCAGTCCAGTGTGTTTCCTGACTCTCTGCGTTTGACTCCAGCGTGCATGCCACTGTGATCAGGATAAGCAGTAGAATGAAGATATTTGCCTATGATACAATTCAGCACCAAACGAAAGACATCTGCACTAAATATGATTACACACTATTGTTTCACTGGGGTTCTCTACTTCTTCTCGTCCTGCTTTCCTTACACTCTTCAGCCTGAATGTCAGGTTTTACACATAATGTGGGGCTAACAGTCAATGCTAATGCTCTGACTGTAATATAGATGTCGCATGATTATTTTTTTCATCAGTCTTAACAATACCTACTGAATGTCTGGAGAGTCTCCAGGATAATTCTGAGCACGTTTCTAAAGCAGGGGCACCACGTGCATCTGCATTGCTGAGTTAATAGAAGTTCTACAGAATGTTCTCGAGGTCTCTGTTTATGATTGCAACGCATGAGGCCTTTTCCAGTAAACGCCGTGTTTTGGATCAGGCCAAACAAATGACAAAAATGGGCTTGCACAAGTTTGGCCATGTTAGATCTCATCTGCCAAAAGTGCACGTGTGAGTGAATTCATTTGCTGCTATTTGTACTTGGGCCCAGTCTCTTGGTGGCAGCAGGAGCAAACGGCTGAGCTCATTTCCATTACGTGTTGGATGTGATGCCGCTATTGTCCTTCTAATCCCTTGTGCATACTCACTCTGACGTTGATCTGCTTTAGTCTAAGCACACCAAAGGACAGCTCAGGACAAAAGAACGAGACTAAAAGCCTATAAAAACATGTGATAATACTTTTTTCTCCGTAAATGTTTGCATGAGTGAATCTTCATTCATTACTTTGCCCTTTTTCTCAAGCAAGTCATCATTTGAGTCATTAAATCAGGGTTTACCAAACTTTTTCATCTCGAGGTCCAAATGAGAAATTTTATTATTAACTCATGGGACCCAACGACTAAAATGGATTATGTATTGTCATAAGATGGACATATGGTATGCTGAACATATTGTATGAACTAATGATAAAGAATATGAGACAGTGATTTGGTATAAAAAGGAGAAATGCTTCATGATTACAACTTTTTGGGGAAAAAATTAAAAAAGGGAATTGTAACAAAAAATATGTTTTGCACTTATAAAATGTATTTCATGTTAATTATAACCTTTAAATAACCAAATGTTTTAGTGGGATAAAAAAAGAAGACCATGTTCCTATCTCTGTCTCTGTCTGTCCATGTGTGTATGTATGACCTTGTCTAAGGACAAATTGGTAGACACTTCTTAGAGCCATCAGGTGTATTTTAACAGAAGAACTGCCAAACATTTTTCACTGGCGTGTACATTCAAACATACTCGCAAATATGTTTGAGCATATTCGTATGTTTAAACTTACCGTAGGCTAAATGCTACAAACATAGCATATTTTCCCATTACCTTATGCCAAGCCTAAATCGTGCATTGCAGACATAACAATAAATCATATAATTTACAAATAAACAATGTTTTTTGCTTCATTTTGAAACGTATCAATATAATGTGGGCCAAATAATAAAAAACTGTATTTTGTTTTGGGGGGGGGTTTCGCATATGTGCAAGTTGTTTGTAGCATTTAGCCTACAAGTACGTTTGAATGTATTTGCGAGTATGTTGGAACATATGCACGAGTATATTCGAGCATACTTGCGAGGATCTTTGAACATGCGTTTGAACGTACTCGCCAGTCCAAACTGTTTACACCACTTTGGCCGTACCACGCTTCCGTGTATTTGAACACTCTCTTTGTATGCACGTTTTTGTTAAATAAAATTGTGTCTAAAAAAAATTCAAGTCACTTGTATACTAAAGGGTTAACATTTTACCCTTGACTTGAGTCAATCTTCTTTTCTTTTCTTTTTTGCTTGATCGTACTGTGAGACGATTATGTATCTTGAATTGAAAAAAAAAGTACTTGTGTCTATATGATTATATATTATAGAAAATTACTTAGATATCTTTAGGAGGACTTGACGTATTTGAAACATCCTGAACTGGGTGGATTCATGCTGTTTGCCAATATTCAGAATTAGATGAAAAATATTATTTGTTCAGTGGTCATATTATGATGGTCATTAACTTATTAACCGCAGTATTCCCACACTGTTTTATTAGGAAATATTTAGATTTGTAGCATCTGAAGAGATTTTCACTCTGACAACTTCATATAGCGTTGAACTGTAAAAGGTTAATACGTGCACAGTTATGCATCCCCCTCAGCACTTCACACTGATAACAAAGTGTCTGACTTTTAACATATGCCAGGAGCATTTCATCTCCTTTTTACTCCATCATAACAAGGCAAGAGTGTACATGTGAATTTCCAGGTGTGATTGCATACGTAAGAGTTTGTCGACTAACACAGTTGAACCCCTGACAAAGACTTAGTTTCGAAAAGTAAAGCCTCACCAGCTGCTGCTTTGTTCAACCCCCAGGTGTCTCTTTTAACTCCCCCCCCCCCCCCCCTCGCAAGTGATTCCACCGCTCTCATCTCTCCCTCTCAGCCGTTATATTTCACCAATAATCCCACGCCTTGCTCAGGCCAAGCAGGAATGTTGAACATTGCAGACAAAGCACACATATAAAAAGCTTGATATTTATGGATCTGCCTCAAAAGTTGATGAGCTCTTCTTCCTTGGCCCATGTTACATACACCCTTTCAGCAAAATCTGTAAACGTCAATTGATTCCTGGTAATTTATACATGGACCAGTGTTGGCTCATCTGCAGCTGGATTTACACTACATTTCTCAAGTGACACAATTCTGAACTTCTACTCCCATGTGGTACATTTCGGACTTGGGTTGCATCGAATGGGACACCCTCAGACACGAATGTGGATAGAAATACATGAATGATCATTTATCTGCTAATTAGGGGTGTCAGGTGATTACAATTTTTCATCATCATTTATCATTTAGCATGACTTCAATAGTTAACTCATGATTAATTGCAAATTGTATATCTGTTCTAAATGTACAATAAAATGTACAATAATATTGTTAATATTGTTAACATCGTGAAAACTTTTAACTAATAGAAATATGGCTGCATCTTTTAGTCATTTTATACAGCAATTTCATAAAATGGAGTTAAAAAAAAGTACTGTTCAGTAAAAAGCGAGTGTGATATTAATTTGTGTTGGGGGTCATTTTTTTCTGCCACTAAATGACATAATTGCATTTGTAAGACGTTGGTGACAGCTCACTGCATTTTCTTTTCATATTAAGAGCTATCTAATCTTTAACATGAAGTAACTTGTGAAAATCTGCACATTTTAAAATTTGTATTTGACCCCAGTCTGCACAAATATATGCATTATTACTACATTTATTACGGCTGAATTTTGACGTGGAATTAGGGCCGTCGCGATAAGCAATAAATCAATTCATTGCAAGATAATAAAAAATGAGCTCTATAAGTTTGCCGGACTCGATAATTCTGAGCCATGTATGTGCTTGTTTGTTTACATACGTCATCAACTGTTGCTTCTCTATCAGTCACTGCTCGCCATCTAGCTCAGCTGACACGCACACGCAAACACTGAGGGTAAGTGGCTTTAGTAGCGGCAGTAGCACTGCTCATAGCCATGTAGCATTATTGCTAGCACAGCTATCGGTGTTGTTTTTATTCTTTGCTCGTGCTCCGAAGCCTGCCGAAAAAGCAACACTCGCTACGTGCACACGCCCTTGCAATCCTGCGACGCTCGGTGAGATACGGACTTTACCAAAGACACTGGGTAGGCTTAATAAGTTAACTTTCCTGTCACGACTGACCCCTAAAACGTGCTTAGCGTAATGACGAGTGAATCATTTTGCCACATACTCTGGGAGGCGGGGCATCTGGCGCATCAGATTCAGTAGTAGGGGAAGATAAATATTTGATATATATATCAAAGTGCAATTTTGTTTACATAGACTTTATACTTAATTATTTCATTTTTGTGTGATTTTTATTGAAGTGCATTTGAGGGTTCATTTTATGTATTGTTTTTGGTGGATTTGATTATTTATTTTGGATATTTACATTTTTTTTAATTATTATATTCCAAATTTAAATATTTGCAAAAAATAACAGTTTATTTATCTTTAAAAATGCATTGCGTAATATATATATATATATATATTTATTTTTTTTCCCGAGATCATGCATGTTCCACCAATGCCCAAATGGGTATGTAAAGAACTGCGACCAATCAGTGTGTATCTTCCCTTCAGTTCAGAGCAGTTTGGGCCAAATATGCCACAATGTCTTAGATAGGGTGTCAAAGGGGGATAAAGTTTGGAGGAGAACCCAAACGCAGGGAAGCAGGGCAGGGAGGCAGAGGTGATGTACAATAAAAAGTAATTTAATTATTCAAAACAAAAGCAAACTCTAAATGGCAACATTGGAAACAAAACGTGGGGGAGGACAACAAGGCGAAAAACTGGCAGCATGATGGGAAGAAAACCACAATGAATCGACGCAGACAGGAGACTAAATACACTCACTAACGACACAACAAGACACACCTGGGGCAAGACAAGTGGCTGAGGGCACTGATTGGCTGACACGAGGAAGGGCAGGATTACACTTAACAAGACCAAGGGAGACACACAAGGAAAAACAGAACCCAAACATGACAGAGGGGAGGCATGGAGCGCGCCATTCACGAGCTTGACACAGAGGCTGCAGTTACGCTTTAGGTCAGAGGTGGCAGTCGCGAGTAAAAAAGTGACCAACTCCGCAAGGCACCTTTGTATTATTATACCATTATCATTATATTATATAAAAAACGCAATATTATCATTTATCGCAATAATTTCTGGGACAATTTATTGCCAAGCTAAATTTCTTATCGTGACAGGCCTACGTGGAATTGTCTGCTGTGTTGCAACAATTCCCCCAGTGCATGCTTTCTAAGTAAGGGTCAATCATTAATCGCGCGTTAAAAAAAATTGTGACGTTAAAGGAACTTTAAATGAACTCAAAATTAACACACAAATTTTGACACTCCTACTGCCAATACAACTGGAACATAAATGGACAGTTCACATCTAACCTGTTAGTACGAGCATGATTGATTGCATGCACACAAGCTTGTTAACCCAGTCAATGCAAAACACGGTAAAAAAAAAAAAAAAAAAAAGCACACAACACTGCAGTGAATCAAAACAACGTGAAAACATACTGTACGCCATTAAACATGATACGTGCACAGAAATACATCTCAGGAGTAAAGTAGTTTAGGACAATTAATCATAAGTCATGCTAAATTATTTGTTTAATGATTATACTAATCATCATTATTTGCAGTATACTGTATGTAGAACATGAATGATTGAGAATGTGTGGTTAGTATTCTGGCATGATAACATGAAAGAGTGTGTTTTCACATTCCTAAGAAGGAAGGATGTGAGACAATACCGGTAGCTGATGAGACCTAATGACTCAAATTCAGTCCATGGAGTGAAGGGGAGGTGGAATAGAGTTTTTTTTCTTCATGTTTTTGATAAGGAATTGTTCACCGACATTTTCAGCCAAATTTCAATCCCGTCAAACTGCTGGAATCATTTTCTCCTTTTATGATGTTGAACCTGTCCAGGCATTCGCCATTAGTCACACAGCTGTTCCTGAAAGAATTTGCGTTACAGCTGTTGTTTTGAACTTTCAATGGATTATTCTTATTTATTATTATTATTATCCATCCAGTTCCCATTCTGAAGAAGCCCAGACATCCTGTATTAAGTCAAGCCAGGGGATTTCAAGGTGTTCCCAGATCACCAAGGAGGCGTCCAAGAGGTATCTGAGTTTCACCCTTTCCTGACTGCAGAACTACATTATCTGCAAAAAGCAGTGAAACAATACCGAGGTCACCAATCCAAACCTCTGTCCATAAAACGTGAACATAATCACCGCCAAAAGGCAGCCTCGAGTCTTCTATGTCGTCAATCTCCCTTTCCAAAATGCTGCTCTGTCAATTCTGAGGCCCCGTCCCTGATGTCCGCACTGATGATGCAGAGGTGTGTCAACCAAGACAGGCCCGCAACAGTCAGAACTGGAGCAACTCTGGGCGGGTCTCATCCACCCCCGCCATCCTCAACTCTTGATATAGGATAGTCTACTTCAGAGTCCCCAGACTCTACTTCATCATTGTATCTGCTTCCTTTAAGTGTTCTCCCCACCAAACCACAACATCCAAAGTTTCATCTGTGTTTTTCCTACTTGAAGGGTTGTTTTGTGTTGAACTACACCGCATTAGATTCATAGTATCCTGGTGACTTTCTGCTTGCCTTTTTGTGTTTTGTTTGTTAATTCATTTTTTTAAATGCTTGCTTTATTTCTCATGAGTAACTTTTAGTTTTGATTTCTGATTGACACTGGCCACTTTTGACATTTTCACATAGGGGTGTACTCACTTTTTGGGGGGAATTAAATTTACACTACTGTACTTTAGATTGTAGCAAAAAAAAAAAATAATTTAAAGTTGGACCATGAAAAGATAATAAAATATTTACAAAAATGTGAGGAATGTACTCATTTTTGTGAGATATAGTTCTGTATTCTGTTACTGTACTCAACAAAAATATAAACACAAAACTTTTGTTTTTGCTCCCATTTTTAATGAGATGAACTCAAAGGTCTAAAACTTCTTCCACATACACAATATCACAATTTCTCTCAAAAATTGCTCACAAACCAGTCTCAATCTGTGATAGTGAGCACTCCTACTTTGCCGAGATAATCCGTTCTAGAAAACCCAGAAAACCAGTCAGTACTGACCAGTTACCCCCCCCCCCCGCCGCACTCCCCACCCCCACACACACACCCAAAAAATAATAAAAAATAATAAAACAAACTTTCAGTGTGTCCTTTTATTACACTAATCATAGCGTCTAATCAGCATCTTTATATGGCACACCTGTCAGGTGGAATGGATTATCTCGGCAAAGGAGAAGTGCTCACTATCACAGATTTAGACTGGTTTGTGAACAATGTTTGAAGAAATTTTAGAACTTTGACTTCATCTCATAAAAAATGGGAGCAAAAGTGTTGCGTTTATATTTCTGTTGAGTGCATGTATGTCAACTAGCGCCTCGGCCGTAGCATGTAGTAAACGTGGTGCGTGAGAGTGCGTGGCAAGGATGCATGCTAGCTTGCGCACGCCACAGGCCGTCCTTGACGAGACAATAGCGGTATTCTGCAAAGAGAGCCCGTGGGAGGAAGAGTACAGCGGAGTCAATGAGCGAGGAGGCTTCCGGATACGTCAGCGCTTGGCCACCACGAGGGTGTAGGAGGACAAGCCTGGCAACTCAACAATGTGCAGGATGTCACACATACAGTATGCAAACAATCAAGGGTTATACAGCGCAGGTGGCAATCAAGCTTGGGAGCTTGAGATATTTGACTTTCGGGTGAAAATTCAGGTTGAAAGTAAAACGCACCATAACGCTTACAGGTGAATTGAATTTGAACTTTTGAATGCACAAATCAAATCCTTTAAGGCGTATGTACCCTTTGCACAACTGTCTCTTCGCTTAAGCCCTTTTCACACTGCACTTACTGACGAACACATTCATTGTGTATGTGGGGAGGGGCAGACACCAGAGCATTGATGGGCGGCGCGGCAAAAGGACTTCCATTGTCCTTCCGTGTTGCCGTTTAGAGTGAGTGCAGTGTGAAAAGGGCTTAATAAGGAGCTGCATGTCAAAATTCACAACAGGTGTTAACACATTTCCAAGGATGTCCATTTATATGCCTTTATGTGAGTCTTCCAGTCTATGTTGATGCCCGCTGATGATACTCTGTGACACTCTTGTCGTGATCTGTTTTTATGTTGACCTTGTTTGGATTAAATCCAGATTTATTTTCGCGTTTTGTCATGTTTTCCTTATGTCCCTTCTCATGTTTTGTTTACTCGATTTCTATTCCATTCCACCTGTTCTCGTTAGGCCCCCGTTTCTTGTGTTTCCAATCAGCTCCCTCCAACCACTTGTGTTTTGCCAGGTGAGGTGGTTTCTTTCAGTCTGTTGGGTCATTATTGTTGCTTACCTGTTTTGCTCCTGTTAGTTACGTTTAGTCTAGAAACGTTACATTTCCTTTTGTGGTGGTTTAATCTCTTTTGCTTCTTTGTTCTTTTTGGACTTTTTTAAATTGAGTATTTTTGAGTTATCCATGTGCCTTATCTTCACTTTATGCAAATACATATTTTATTTATTTATTATTATTATTTTTAAGATTACTTCTGCACCCGGGTACCTACGCTTGGGTCCATCTTTTCCCTCCACACCAACACATTCTATAAGATCACCCTGCTGATAAACGTGTCAAAAGTAAAATGGAGTTATTCCAACTTGGTCACGCATTGCTCGTATTAGACATGATATTAGGTCATAAATATGATGATGATACACCTTTAATTCAAAGACAGCTGTGCAGTGTACAGTATGTGAGCATCAGGAACAAGTTCAAGTCCTTGCAGGAATTGACTGGATTTTATAGAGCTGTAAATTGATTATGACTCATCTCAATTATTGCTGGGCATGCATGCATGCACATGCACTGTAATAATGATTATAACTGCACATTTTCGGGAACAACCACCAATGCTGCAACTAGTCTTGATGCCTATCTTTGGGAATGCTGCTTTTTGTTTTTAAACAAAACTTTGGTTGTGGTTACCGGTGTGATTCAAACATCAAAATATAAACATTTTTGTCACCCACACATTGCAAATTGCTTGTAAGAGAAACTCTGTTCAGGTCTGTCTGAAGGGATCTCCCTGACGCAAAGTGTGAAATATGAGCATTTTAGCGCACTTCTGACCTCTACGGAGCGCAACCAGCCCAACGTGCCCACCCCCTCCTCAACAGTTCTCACCATGAAACAACCTCAGAGTCAAGCGCGAGGGCAAAGTCCACCGTCTGGGGGTTTCCCCTTTCAGCTCTCGTCCCGATAACAAGGGCCGAGGCAAATTTGACAGTGAAACGAGTTTGGGCATTAGGCAAATGCTCACTAGGGGTTGAACTTCGATGCGGAGGTCAACATTCTTAAGCAGATACAAAGAGGGAGAGAGACAGACCCTCTCAAGTAAGCACCTGCGTTCATCTTTTTGGGTGCCTGTTTTTACCCAATAAAGTTTTCTTATTAATACCAAAGCAGCATCAACATATCTAGTTAGATTGAAGAATTGTTTTTGCTTCAAGGCGGGGAGATAGTGATATCACTGACACAATCCTTCCTTTCTCTCATTTTTCTATCTGTCATAGAAAAGGGAGTGGGATGGCAGTTCGGGCCAAAGACAAGCTGTTAAAGTGAAGCAGTTGAAGACAGCAGCACTTGGAAGCAGAAGAGAGGAGATTGGAAAAAAAGAAAGATGCAAAAAGAAAGAAAGAAAGAAAGAGAGAGAGGTCTGAGTGAATGCCGGTTGTGGCTTACAGCTACGCTGGGTGAGTGGACTCGCTGTCTACGTAGTAGCTGGGCTTTGCTTCTGGTCGTATTTTCCGACTGCGCGAATGTTACATGACATTTCTGGCATGGTTGTTGCAGTCTTCACTAAATATGCCCATCTGGAAAGGTATTTTGGATATCCAATACTCACAATAACTATCCACAATGGTCATTTGGGAAGCAATTGCTACAAAGGGGTACATACGCACATTTGCCAGCGACATATGTACATGAAATATAACAGACGCATACCACAATGTATTTATAAATCATATCCTCATACTCACATATACAATTTTCATTACACTCATACCGATACATCCAAAGAAATTACAGCATATATATATGGATGGATGTATGGATGGATGGATGAAGTCTGTGATTTTTAATGTAATGGCTGTGTGGTTTTAAAGGGGAAGTAACTGATTTAAAGCCTCTTCTGTCAATGGTGATGCATACATTGGTTGTTGGGCAAAGCACTTAACAGGACTATCACTCAGAGATGTGAGGTCAGCGAGAGGTAGAGTTCTCCTCTCCCCTCCCCTGCCCATGGAGAGTAAAAAAAAAAAGAAAAGATTAAATTAAATTAATTTCCTTTTTAGTTCAATTCTTCATACTTTACACACATGTAGTGTACTGAACATACTGATGTTCAACAATCTAATAAATGCAATGAATGTGTGTAATCTTTCTGATCTGAGCTCCATGACACAATGTGTAGAAGCTCTTCCCATAGACATACAATATTCCCGGCGAAACATACGGTGCGTGGGCCAGAACCGGCCCTTAATGGGGTCCAATTTGGCCCCGTGAGAACAAAACAAAAACTTCAGTCTCTCACTAAAAATAATATAACTATAAGTATAACTAATTTTGTAAACTAGAGGACGACCACTGAAATTACATTCTAAAATGTGGCTGTTAGTCAGAATTTAATGCAAAAAATTTGCACTCCACTCATTTTTGTTAGAACATTTTTAAATGCTCTGCAATAAAATAACAATAAATGGGAATGTACTTGTAATTGTTTGCACCCAAAAAATTATAGCTCATTAGGGCATGGACATGCAGGCCCGGCCCACTTCAGATCATTTTCGGGGGAAAGTGATCGCTGAATTAATATGAGTTAAACACAACTCAGCGATCTCTTCCATTCACTTGTTTTGAAGTAATTTGGCTCCAATAAATGAATCATAATTCATCAAATTCTGTACTGATTTTGACTCGGATTGGTTTGTTAGAAACATCAGACGTAGTTATGATACCAGACACGTGGATCATTTTATACTTACGGCTGTCATAAAATATTAAATAGAAAGGTGTAAGACCAAATGCCTTACACAACAGCAATGAACTCGACGCTAACTTAAACATGCTTTTGTTTTTCTTGCTATCACATTGTTGAACAGTGTGGAATTGATTGATGCATAATTAAAAACTTTGAAAACCAATGCTTCGATTTAGGTCAAAATTGAGATGCAGGTTAATCTTCTTTTTGGGGTTTGGGTTTTTATAAATGACTCCAGAGGAGTCAGTGCCTCACCGGTCAAAACCACACCGAAATAACTTCCCTCTGTGCACTTTGCAAATGTCATTTATTTATTTTATTTTTTTTTCTAACTTTACTTTTGTAAATTTACATTTTACTTAAGAAGTTTTGGGGAAAAAACATTTTGGGACATTGGTGCATATTTGTAAATTCTGTTTCTACCTCTCAATACTGTATTGTTTTCCTCCTTCCATGTGGCAGCTTATAGAGGAAGGCACTAGGACCTGCGGTGAGGAACAGCAGGAGGGAGGGAGCAGTATTGGGACTCTTGTTACTAAAGTTTTAGAACAATCCATTTTCCAAGAGTGTGGGAGAGACACACACACAGAAGTGAATGGCCCCAGACCTGGATGCATTGCACAGCTTTTGAAATCAGGAGCAAGATCTGACTTTGGGATAATTTTGGGAAGAGAGTGTGGTGGAATATAAAATAACCTTTTTTTCTGGAAGTTTTCTCTCACTGGGAAAAGAAGGAGAAGGATCACTAATAGGGTGGTGAGTTTTTCATAAAAATATAAGCATGTGTGGTGTGGAAATTGGATCTTCAAAAGCAAGGGAGCGTTTTTCCAGAGATGTTGGCTTTACAACTTTTCGACACCTGCTATTAAGTGAAAGTGGAGCCTCTGAATTGACATTGAGGCCAGCATATGAATCTTCTGCTGATGGGAGAACAATTTCACCTCAAACACATGAAACACACTAATTACTTACTAATAAAAAAGTGGATGGGGTGATAGTTAAGCTTTTTGGGGGGAAATTTATATAGAGACAAATATGACAACACCAACAGTGGAAACTGACAAACGAGAGACTGGTTAGGAGAGGAATGCGAGAAAAGGAGGTTCTCCAAACTTCAATTGGAAGCAGCTTGGTGTTCTGGAAACCCCTGAAACATCAGGTTACCTTCTTTCTCTGTCTGTCTGTCTCGCTGCTCATGTTACACAACCCTTCAAGGGCTTGTAGATTGGGATGAGCTCCAATGTCTCATCTGAAATATGCTGTCGAGGTTCCCCATGAGCTTGTCTGGGTGGGGCCAAGCTGCGGACCCTATGCTGGCAGTCATTGTTTATACCTTGGCAGGTATGGTGGATGTATGTGCTCATATATGCGTGTATACAAGCTTGTGTGTGTGTGTGTGTGTGTGGGGGTGTGTGTGTGTGTGTGTGTGTGTGTGAGAGGAGAGAACTCATGCCTGCCACTCCTACCAGGGAATTCCTTTTTGGTTTTGACAGGGGAGGAATGTCACCAGGGATCCAAATTTACTATAAATCTTTCAACAGTCATCACAAACCAAAAGCCTCCTCCAACCAATTTTGGCCTGTTAAATATACACAGTTGCACCTTGAGGTTCAAGTTCCCCCAATGAAATTCATGGAAATGGCATTAATCTGTTCCAGGGTAACCCGAAAATAAATATTTGTGTTTGTGTTTAACCCCCCCCCCCCCCAACAAAACAGCTTAGCAATACTTATAAAGAAATAAGATATTTACATAGAATGTGAAGAATGAATATATGATTTATTTTCATTGTGGTGCTCTTTCTGGTGTTCCCACATTGGCCACCGGTTATGATAATAAGTGAAAATGAGCAAAATAACATACTAAAATTGAAATGAAAAACTTTTTGTAAAACATAATAAAATATAAACGAGAGAGACTATATTTTACGTTTATGAGGCTAACAATAATTATGATGGCAATGCCATTTGTTTGTGTCTTTGTCAATTAATTTCATACAGGAGCTTTCAGGTTTGATTGTTAACATGTATTTCAGAATTAATGTACAGCTATACAGAAGTAGTAAGTTCAAACAGTCGCTTGGGAATTTTAGTTCACTTTACTATCCAATATCTATTGAGACATCTTTAATTTTCTTTACTTTTGTTTGCACATCACAAGCACGTCATATATTAAGCCAAAAAAAAACTAAAGCTAATACTAAAACTACTTGGAAAAATAAACTAAAATAAAGCATTTCAATAAATAAATAACCGGATGTAAAAACGAATCTACTATAGTGAAAAATCAAAAAACTATTATAACCCTGTTGGTATAGAGCATAATAGAGTCAGGCAGTCACCAAAAAAAGAATAGGACTTCTACAACAACTATTACTACTACTACTACTACTGTGATTTAGTAAGATGTTGTAATATTAACCATTTTTCATAGATGATACAGAATAAAGGCTACATCTGTGAGCATTGTAATATTATCTGTCTACACTGTACGTGTGTTCCTCCAACTCTTACTCTTGTGTTGAAATATCCGTGAATTAAGTGGTTCTAAAACCAGTCCAGGGTGAAGACTGGGACCAGGAGTGGCATTAAAAAGCCTAAAGCCTAATTTTTTTGATGAATTGTTCACTATTTACCTAACGGCTTATAGTGAAGTGAGTTTATTCATATCTCAAGTGACTCTCATAATGGCTTGTATCACAAACAATTATTCACCAAGGTGGAAATGCATTATTATTATTATTATTATTATTATTATTATTATTATTATTATTATTATTATTATTGTCTGGTTGCTGAATTGTTAATACAATAATAATACGGTAATATTGCATATAAATATTGAACACGTAACCCAAATTTACATCCAGCCATAAGTCAGCCAAGTTTCTTGAGAAACAGTGGAACTTAAAAAAAAATTAAAAAAAATAAAATAAATATGTGTTTTTCTTAATGAGCTGACAGCGGATGTGGCAGGAGAGAAAACTATGCACAGTCTTGTTGTAGATTTCACACTAAACGACATCATCCCACATTGTCCATGAGCCAGTTTACTGGATGTTCACATCCAGAGATTTTGTTGTTTTCACACAAACACAGATCATTGACTGTCATTAGAGCCACACACAAGCAAATTTGCATCACTTGATCCTTTTTTAACTTCCAACTTTGTGGGAGCCGTTTGGGGAAGGTCAAGTTGGTTGGATGTGTTTTGTGTGGCAGAACCTACAAGCCCTGAGCTCAAACCCTTCGAAATAACCCCGCGGCTGTGGCTTACTTGTGGGTCGTCGAGTGACTGACAGTCTGGTTCTCTCTGGGAATGGAATTCCTTGAGGGATACATGTATAATAACACATAAAACATAATGATGTAAACATAAAATGAATAGCGTACTTTTAAATTGTCAGTATTACGCTTGGCATCTCTGTGATCATTTTGCATAATTCCACTAATGTTGCAAGATGCCTTGGGCTCCTCGAATCCTATTTTGTACATTGCAAGTCGAACAGCTTAATTTTTCCTCGATATTTGTCTATTGAGCTGTTCGTATGATCACTGTGGGTCCATTCTTCCAACCTCAACTGCGGTAAACACAAACATAAAGTGGTGCGTGAATGGAAGGCAGATGGACAGTTTTCCAGTGCAGACAAAGATGTCTATGATTATTCATGACCAGCTCAGGTTTCCTTTGAAGCTGAATTACAGTTTTTTCCTGATGCTTGCATGTGAGGGAGTGGAAGGATAGTGTATAGAGACAAAAACAAGATCTTACAATCTATCGCCACACTCCATGAATCAGGAAGTTGGACTTTTCTTATCTTTTAAAAAGATCACTTTAAACGTGAATGCACTTATCCACAATAGATGAAAACAACAGTTGAAATCCACAAAGCTGTTGCCTAAGTATGTATTTTTTTTAATTACATGTATCACACGAACTGCAGATGTTATTTTTGAGGGCTCCTCTCGTTCCATAGTATCGTATCAGTGACGTTGGGCATGTGCGTGTTTTAAAAAGGCAGGCGTAGCCTAATAAGTAGTATGAAAGTCAGCAAATGTTAACATAGAATTAATTGGCTGGCTGTTAACTGCTTCGTCTGGACCTTTCCTTTGGAAAAACCTGTGTAAAATGCTCATTTTCTGTAGTATTATTGTCAAATTTTGAACTGGATGTTTTCCAGTTCACCACACCATGCTACATTCATTTAGAAAAAAAGACAAACATATAATTTGTATTTTTTTTTTCTTTTTTTTGTTTTGTTCCATTGCTCAGTGGCAGTAGCACTTAAACAGATTCGAACTGTTGGGGAGAAAAATCCAAACTGTTATCTTTAAAAAGAAAACTATGCTGATACTCCAAAATGGTTCAAGAACAGCTTCAAATTTACATTGAGTACCTTTTCTAGGCGTTTTTAGGTCAAAATGACAGGAAAGGTAAGAGGCTGAACGTTAGCTACTCAAGTGTTTAGTGATGGCATCAGTTGAGGTCATCAGCAGGTCATCTAAGAATGTGCTTGTGTTTACTGTATTTTGTTAACATTTGTTGTGTAACGTGACAAAGTACACAAGCATCCGTGTCTATATTCCCTCTATCCTAAGCACCCGTGAAGGCAACTAGTGGTGGTCGGCTATATTAAATTAGTTGACAATGTCTACTTTGCCGTAGACGTTAAAAGAAATTAACTGCAACACAGTGAATCGCAATATAGAAAGGGATGGCTGTCGTTATTGTTTTCCAAAAGCCAGCTAGGATTTGAGGTCATGACCACAATGTATACAAACAAACCTGTTCAGTCAGATTGCGCACAGCGAAAATAAGAGATGAGGATGGAATGGTGTTTTCAGGACACCTGGGCAGGGGACAAGCTGTGATAACACACCTGCGAGTTTAACTATTGGCTATTTCACCTCAGGCCCATAGCCAAACTTAAGCCACCTCTGAAGGCTACAATTTCAAATTCCACCAAATAAACAAGGTACAAGGTATTCGCCCTGTAATGTCAACTCCAATGGAAAAAAAGTTGTTGTTTTATTGTTAAAACACTGTACTTAAAAGAAGAAAGAAATCTCAGGTTCATAAAAATGTGTTTTGGTAAAAGTAGTAATTACGTTTTAACAGTGTCTGGAATCTAAAACACTATGGCCATGCTAGTAGTCAAGTCCCAAAACTTTGTACCAATTTAGAGCTGAAATTTTACATGCATGAAGTAGTCGAGCAAATGGTAAACGTGCCCCGCTGTGCAACGCCTCCATAAACAGTTGTCACGGGGCCTTTTGATCAAACAACGCCACCAGACACCTTGACATCTGAGACAGTGCCAGTTGGCAGCGGCATTTCAATTTACAAAGTCTTGTTTGGTTTCTTTTCCCTTTTTAATTGTCTTCTAATAAGATCAGGTGCTTTCAAACAAGAAAAACAAACAAACTACCATTCGCGATTAATTTGGCCTGTGTGGTGAAGTGAACCTTTAATGATTTATGTCACATGTTCCAACTATCCTAACAATTCCCCCTTACAGTTAAACCCAGTTTGACAAACTTCAGGATGCGTTCAAGTAAACCATTCCAGCGAGCTAAAGTGTCAGCGTGATTTTTCAAGAGCGCTGACAACTTAAACCGCTGTGTTATTTTTTGCACCGTGTTGCTTTCAAGTCGACTCACTGTTTCCTTAACAGCCGCGCTGGCTACCAAAACAACATCTCGCGCGTTAATTGCCTCAGGCTTTCTGAAGGAACGATTCAGTCTGAGGCACGTTAATGCATTCCAACTGATTTTTAAGAGCGTTTTTGATAAGACAGTTAAATCCTTTGCAAACAATTCATTACTAAACAATTTATTTTGGGGATGGAACAAACAACACAAGAATACACTTTTAAAGCATTGGTTCTTTTTACACAAACTACCACCTCAATAAATAAATACATCCTTATACCACCATGGTACCAATTTTAAAAGTCACAGTCAATTGCTGTCGTGTCATAATTCCTGCACTTGCGGTCACTTCAAATTAAATGACGACTCTTGCTGTCAGTGTTCTGTCCTACCACACTAATGGTAGGATGACATTGCTTAACGACTTTCTGCATACGTATGCAATTACCTAACTGTTCATTTTGTTATAGTGGCTTGTTTGCTCCAATATTAGTGGCTCAAACTGCTGGAGACAGATTTTTCCTGTGTGTTTTTAATACTGTGCTTGGCCAATAAAGATTATTCCGATTCTAATTCTGTTCCTGTAGTTATTATTAAGGCCCAACTGGTCCTTAATAATGAGGCAGTCCTTAAAAGTGTACTCAATGCTTTTGTTAGCTAATGCACAGTTTCAACATTAACACTGCGCTTAAGCGCAGGTAAATGGATGGATGGATGGATGGAAAAATAATTCAATCAGAGTGAATTGCACATTAAAGTTAACCAAAAATTTGAAAACATTTACAAAAATTAAATGCTAATGTAAAAGGTTCTGTACTGGATTAACAAAAATGAAGCCACAGTAACAATTTGAACAAATAAGTGATTTTTTTTTTTTTACCACCAGTAATAATTGTATCACACTTTAAAAATCATTGAAAGGACACAGAAAATCAAAATGTCGCATTTTTGTTTGGCAAAAGGAGATCATAATTAACGGCACATGTCAATGTGAGTGGGCTAACACATGTATTCTGGTGCTGCCCTCCAGTTGCACGGGTTAGTCAGAGGTCAAGGGAGAGCTATCCGACATCTTCAACTTAGCATCCTACCCCTACCACGATGACTCCTTATCACCCCGAAATGTCTTAAAACGTTCATACTCATTCCTAACACATTTTTTGATTGGAAAGACAAAACAAAAGTACCCACTAAAACATTGGCCTGGCATTGCCTTTTTTAGTATTGTCTCATATTGTTATTTTGTTTGTTTATTTGTTTAGTAATTGTCTCTTGTTCGATACCGTTCTGTGAGTGGGCTCAGAACATCTGGCGTAAAGTGAACCAGCTGAGGTGTTCGGTGTGGGCTCAGCAGAGAGGTGAAAGGTCAGAGTGTGACCTCGGGGTTACCATAGCTGTTGGTTGAGGAAAACTGAGATCTGGAGGTCACTGGAGCTCAGCATTGTAAAGCACGTGGCAAAGGATCGAGAAAAAGGCATGTGATGTAATTTGACATTTACTGTACGCGATTGTCCTAGTCATTGCCTTCTTTATGAACATCCCTTCCAAAATATATTTTGAACAAATATTAAAACATAATAACTTAGTATTGCTCTAGGATTAGTGAGTGTATATTGCAAAATAAAAACAAAGCACATCTGTCTGAAATTTTTACCCCCTCTATTGGCGCATTACGGAATTTATTGCTTTTCTAGTGACCAATGGTTGCTAACTTCTGTGCATGTGTAATACATTGAGAACACTATATAAGACAGGGGTGTCCAAATATTTTCCTCCGAGGGCCGGGTACAGAAACATAGAAGGATATGAGGGCCCCTTAGGATTTTTTTCTTTTAATTTATTTTTAAAAAAAATGGTAAAACCAATCTTCCAAGTTTTTTATTGTAATTAAAAAAAAGAAGAAGCTTCCTGCTAAGAAGTGAAAAGCAAAAATATTGTGACCTTGTCAAGGAGCAGAAAGTGGAGGTAAGAATTTTTGCTTATTAGCTTTATTCCATTATACTATTTTAATTGTCAATTAGGGCGGCACGTGGCTGACTGGTTAGCACGTCCGCCTCCCAGTGCAAAGGTTGTGAGATCAAGTCCAGGCTTTGGCCTTCCTGGGTGGAGTTTGCATGTTCTCCCCGTGCTTGCGTGGGTTTTCTCCGGGTACTCCGGTTTCCTCCCACATTCCAAAAACATGCATGGCAGGTGAATTGGACACTCCAAATTGTCCATAGGTGTGATTGTGAGTATGGTTGTTCGTCTCTGTGTGCCCTGCGATTGGCTGGCAACCAGTTCAGGGTGTACCCCGCCTACTGCCCGAAGCCAGCTGGGATAGGCTCCAGCAACCCCCGCGACCCTTGTGAGGACAAGCGGTACAGAAAATGGATGGATGGATGGATAATTGTCAATTAGTTGTCAGTTTCTGTGTGTCTTTGCACATTGTTAGAAAAACAACCCTCCACCTTTTTCATCACCCACTTTTTATGTCCCCCTTCTAAGGAAAACAAATATTAATTTGTGATACGGGTCGTGCCAAATATTATTTTGAGTATTTGTTGTGGGCCACTAAAAAACGGAAGCCAGGCTGCAAATGCCCCCTGGCCATAGTTCAAACTTGGCAATATAGGTGTTAATGTTCGAAATCATTCGCTCATTACCTACTTCCTAATCACTATTGGATTACACATCAATTACGGTAATCTCTCATTTGTCACAGGGATTAGTTTCCAGACCGCATAGGCGAGGCACAATCCACAAAGTAGCAAGTCTATATTTATTTCATTATTAATAATCAATATTTTAAAGCGTTATGCATAATAGTGATACCATATGAATGTGAGGGGCAGGTATTTTATTCATTTTATTCATTTTTTCACTTGTCGCTTGTTTTCTTTTTTTGACCTTTGTTCAGTAAAGCAAAAGTGCAGGCGAGGTAGTGAGTACGGATGGAGGGATTAGCATTGTTTTAACTAGCGGTTTTATGATCTGTATATTGAATTAGCTAACGATGTTTACTTGACCGTAGGCGTGCAGTTATGTAGCTTAAACCAGTTATGCTTCGTAAGAGACACGTTGCACTTTAGCTTCTTTGATTACGTGTGAAATGATCCCAAACGTTGTCTTTTATGCGCTCTTTCCTCCTTGTTTGTGCTTATTGCTGCTTACAGCTGGTGGGCCTTCCAGAGTAAATAATGACTAAATAAATAAAGCATTTATTATATTAATTGATGACACTATACAGGGGATAACTTATACTCACTTTACATTCAAACAGCAATATAAAATGGCAAACTCGTTATGATGGTACTATAGAGTAGATAGCGAGTGATTCCAAACACATCTGTGGCGATGCAGAAGTCGTGTTGGAACCAAGAAAGCGTGCAAACAACAACAACAGAACAAGCTGGGGATAGTGCAGCTACAAAAACCATCTGGCTCGAAACGAACACACACAATGAACCGATAAAGCCTAAAGCAAAAGTAGGAGAGCTTAAATACACTCCAATTAATTGGCACAATAGCCGCGTTTCCACCGCAGGAACGTCGGGGTAAATTTACGGGGCCAGCCCCCCGTATGTGCGCGTCTCCGCTGCAGGAGACTTCCCAACCAACTTACGGGGACGAGCGGAGGTCCTACTCGAGGGTAGGTACTCCGCCGGCCCGATAAACTCCCGATCAGGCTTTTGTGCTGATTGGCTAAAAATGATTTAGTATAAAAAATGATTTTACTTTCATGCACGACGATGATGCATTCTCGGCTTAAGTCTCTTCCACCAAAACAATTCTCTTAATAATCCTTTTCCTATTTTCATTCCACTCTACTGTTAGCCTTTTTAAATTCTTCATCTAGATGCCGTCTCCTCTCACTCAAACCATCCATCCATGCCAAGAACAATAAAAAAAGCAGAAAAAAACGGCAACCGCCACAAATTTTTCTCTTTCCTCGTTGTTGTTCGGATTTTTGCGGTGCCCTGCTTGGGTGACGTCACAGAAACCGTCACAAGGCGATTACGTGTCGATCGAAACTCGTGACTTCAAATTCTTCATCCAAACGTAAACGTCGTCTCCTCTCACTCAAACCATCCATCCATGCCAAGTACATAAAATAAAAAGCTGAGAAAAACAGCAACCATCTTAAGTTTTTATTTTTCCTCGTTGTGATTTTCGTCACGCGGTGTTTGGGTGACGTCACGAGAGAAACCGTCGCACGGCGTTTACGCGCCGATCCAAACCCGTGACGTCTCGAAATGGGTCGTACTCCGCAGTGGAGACACAACCACAAGCGGGCCGGCTGAGAGGAACGGTTCCTGTGAAAGTCCCTACCCCCCTTCTCCATATCCGAACGTCCTGCGGTGGAAACGCGGCTCATGAGGTACAGCTGAGAGGAACCTGAAGGGATGGAAGGAGCTGATTGGTTTGAACATACTTGAGGAGCAAAGAAACAACACACAGGCAAGACCAAATCTATAAACAAGCTGCAAGGACAAAACAAATATTCCAAGCCCAAATTGTAATTGTAATTGTAAACTTAATCATTAAATCCGCAAGCAGAAAAGCCCAATGCAACCATGATATTAAGTGCTTAATGAGCACCTGAAACACAAAAGAGAACCGAATGATCCCATATAAACCTGCTCTTCAACCTGCACTGTTTGGAGTCTGCATTAATATAAGCTTGTGTGTTTGTAGGAAACCGGTAATATCAGTGAATGTTTGCATTCAGCAGAAGTGACAGCTTTGACGGGCGCTACGTCAAAAGAGATACATTTGCCTGTTTGTGCATGTTTGTACAGTATTTCCATGTGTTCACATGTGCTTCATGTATGCAGCATGGTTGTATCGTGTCAATGTGGAAATTAGCATGCTGTTGTTCCAACTCAAATAATAACCTTGTGGTCTTAATGTGTTGGTTTAGTGCCGCATGCTCTCAATTGTTTTTTTTTTTCAGAAGTTGTGTTGACATAGCCTCACGTTCATCATCTGTTGCTTGTTGGAACATGAAACAAACTTGCTGCTGCTAGAGTGCAAGATTTTTTGGGTTACATTTCCTCCTGAAACCAAACAACAATATCAAAGGTCTTTTTTTTTAATGTAAAATAAATCTTCTTGTTGGTAGCATTTGTCAGATTGTCAGCAAAAAACTGATTCAGAAGGACTTTAGTCCAAGTCTGACAAACATGTAGGCTACGTGAGCATACGTAATGTTTGTGTTGGATACGCATCAAACACACGCACACGCCTTAGCCCCAAGTCGACATGCGAGGCCGCTTATTATGCATTTATTCGGATTATGTCGATCTGGAATCCACACGACGTGAGACAATGAGTCATAATTGGACTCCCACGCAACTGCAAATTAGTAACGAGGAGTCGTTTACTGAAGGAAGGAAGTGATTTATGCTTCCCCTTGGATTCATGAGTTTTGTTGAGGAAGCCATAGTTGTCGGATGTATCCAAGGTGACGCCTGCACTCGCATCAGTAAATATGAAACCATCTGTGCATTAGCCGCAGGTCATACCGGGAGCTTTATGTCTTTTGGCCGTAGATCCGCTCACACGGTGAACATGGCATGCCGCTAACAGACGGAGTGCGGGCCTGGGAGGTCCCACGCAGACAGGTGGTTGGCATCAGCCGAAGGGGGAGCAAGATGCAGGGAGGGACAGTTGGGGGGGTGGGGGAGATTACGAGGACGCAGGCGGGAAGAGATGACAGAACGATGTGGAGACCACACAGGATAGAAAATGGCCTGCTTATGTCTTCAGGAGGCAGAGTGAGTCGAAAAAACAGCGGGAGCGAGGAAAACTCACACGTGTAAGGTGGTCTACTGCCGTACACCAGACTTTTTGGGGGGGTGTTTTGTTAATAAAAAATTACGGAAGAGTATTGCATTATTATTGTTTTTCTGAATATGTTTTTCTGTTTTACTGAATATGTTTTTCTGTCATAATTATTATTTTTAAACGGGGTAAGAAAAAATTGGTGGAAAGACAGGAGGAAAAATTACTCTGAAAAAAAACTGAAAAAAATAATCAGAGAAATTGGGTGGGGGGGGGGGTTGGGGGGCAAATTATTTACTAAATTATTTAGTAAGCGAACTGTAAAGTTTCTACGAAAGTGTATTGCATGCGGGAGAGTGCCCGCTAGTTAATTTGCAACAAGTCACTTGGAGTTCAGAGGTAACAAAAAAAAAAAAAAAAAACTCTGAAAGACAGAAGCTGGTGCTCTGTTTTTGAAATGTTTTTTTTAATATATATTTTTTCCAATGTTTTTCTTCGTAATTTTTCCTCATGTTTTTCCCCCTGTTTTTCTGAATATTTTTTTTATGACAGAAAAAATATGCAGTAAAATTGAAAAAAAAAAGCTGAAAAACAGAAGAAAAAATAAATAAAAATCAAAGCTCCCCCCAAAAAATTGTCAGAAAAACAGGAGTGTTTTTTTTCCTTAAGTGAATGCAATACATTTCTGTATAAAATAATTGTGGTTGTTAAAATAAATAAATGAAATACATGATTTTCAGTTCAATGAAGCCAAAACAAATACACAATATGTTTTGACTCCCCTACAATTAAAAGTGTAATTTACATGAAACAGGATGTGACATTAATGGTGACTGGCTAGACCACGCAGCAAGTACAAATTTCTAGGGCCCGACTGATTTATTGTCTGACTGTTCTTACTCTTGCATAATCTAACCATTTACAGCAATTACAAAAAACAGTCATTAGTTTAATTATTACACAGAAATCTAAAACTAATGTCCCTATAAAATAAGCAACATGAATCAGTTGTGTCATTGATTGACATGCCATTAAAATCAGAAGACATCTTATTATTTACAAGCAATGCTCACCGTGTTGCTACTTGTGTGGAGGAGTTGCCCTGGATGTCACTATTTACACTAGTATTTACATTGATTTGAGCGGCGATTTGGCATTTAACAAAATCAGTGATCAGTCGTAATGTCTTAATTTGCCCAATCAATCAATGATGTCATTGATCGGCTCTGCGAAATAACAATAATTTTCTCCATGCATTTCAATTGCCGTCAATTATACATGGGTTTTCCCAATTAATGGGCCAGGCCAGTCTCTATCCCCTGCAAATGGCGGTGGTTGACTTTGAAGAAAATGTACATTATTTATTTTATTAATTGCTTGATCAGATCGAAAATTGCATGTAAATACTGAAAGGGGCATGCTAATACTTGAATGCATATGGAATGCTTTATTACAATAATAATTATATATATATATATTAAACCTTGGTTTCCCACACAATAATTGCTTTAACCAATGGACTATTGTTGACTTCCATGACATGGTATGTAGTTGTATTTAATAATGCAGTAAAATACTGAAAGCTGTCATTAAATTTGCTGAATGCCATGTTGAATACATTTTGCCATTGAAATATGCGATAAAATATGAAATATTGAAAATAAATCATAATGAATGAATTGTGTGAATGCTCAAAGCATTCACACGATGCAAACATGAATGGCAGCTGCACTGAACAGTATTAAACACAAAACAAACGGGTGGGAAAATAACTGAAACAAACAAAATACAACAGAAGTGACACAGAGATGCATGGAGTCACCGTTTCATCTGCACAACACTCAAACGACTCCAAATGGCTTCAATGCAGAAATTTTGTTATTCTGGAAAACGCCATTTCAAAAGTGACTCAAGTAATCAGTTTGCGAGTTCATTCCAATTTGTCGAGCATAATTTGCAATGCTCTAAAATATTTTCATCTGTGTCTTCAAAGTATCTCCACACACGCACACTTGGCTGACATGGCTACTAAAAAAAGGTTGACTTCATTTAAGGGTCATTGCTAAGGTACTGACTGATACCCGACACTGGTACCGATATCAGAGTATCCCTACATTGAAACTAATGGAGGTGAGCCAAAGAATGTATGCGTTTAACACTAACAAAGCTCCTCTGTATTATTTATAAACAATATTAAACATTGACAAATGAATTTATTGAGTGGTAACATTTGTGTACACAACTCCGATCAGTAACCTCTGTGCTAACAAAACATGACGTGTCACCATGGCATTAACAGAGACACCATTTTTTCCGAGTCCATGCCAGGGTCGAGATGAATTTCACATCCGTGGAGATGTTAACAGACTTTAATAACTGCAATACTTTTGTTTTGGGGAACCAAGTGAAGAGGGAAAAACATAGTGATTAACAACAAAACAATATATACCGTTTGATGTTCGCCATGCAAAGCAAAAGATTTTGCTTAGTCTTTTGCTGAGTTTTTCTCCTCTCCATATAAACACTTACAATTTACTGTATAAGTCAACTGCATGTTTCATAGAGCATTAAACTGACTTCATTTAAGGAGCACTGCTGAGCACTAAACTTGATTTGTTATTGTACAAGACTTTTAAGTGTGTGTACACAAAATTCTTAAAAATGTAAATATATTGTGTTTTATCTCCCCGATGGCTCTATACAGTGGGGATAATTCATGTTAACTGCTCAGTGCATTGACCTGCTCAATGCAGTAGGTAATATTCAACCAAAACCATGTAGGCATACCCTAATGTCTGACGCATAGCAAACCTAATTCTGATGCTCCTGGCATCAGATGTCAGAACCGCGTCATGGAAAAATGACGTATTGCCAAGAGTGCGATTTGGCCCAAAGGTGGAAAGAAGGAGGCTTGGGATTAGTAGTCTTCCCTGGAGCTTAGTTAAATTTGTAATTATAATACAGACAAGGAGATGATTAATAATATATGCCTATGAATATTGTTATATTATGTGTACATGTGTGACTGTACCGTTTGTATTCAAATAGCCATTGATTAAATGTTTTTTACACTGCGAGACCGATGCTATTTGTTAGCCCATCTGTGGCATTGTGCGTTGTTTGCATTAAGCTAGGTAGACTTCGAAGCAAAGCAATGCAGAGTTAGTTTTACTTGTAATTTGTCAGTAAACTTCAACTGGGATTGGCTTTAAAACTCTTGAAGCCCCTTTTTCTTTCACAAATTGTTCACTGTAGGACAAACTACTGTGCGTATTTCAAACTTTTGGGAAAAAACAAGCCAAACAATGGCTGGTATCAAAAAAAAATATATTATTATTTGTTGCCTGTGTAAGGTTCAGAAATGAGTATGATTTAAGTTACTTTATTTAAATATATATATATATATATATATATATATATATATATATATAAGTAGCTAAATTGACGTGTTGAATCTGCTGTTCTCATTCACTTGCATTTACCTGAAGTTTGCTAGCTCCTGATTGCTTAGTGGCTAGTCAGCTGACAAGTTGACAGGAAGTGTTGTTGCCTGTAGCTGTGTGTGTGACGAATAAACAGCGTTGTTCCGCAAGAAATCCGTCACCATCCTGCTTTCTCGGAGTGTTCCATTAACCACCAACGAACCCTCACGTTACACCTGCATATAAAAAGAAAAGCTTCGTGGCAAGCTAGGCACCAGGGAAACCTACTAGTAAACATTGACTATGCCCACTGTGCAAATTCTGACATTCCATTTCAAAGCAGTGAAAATAAGAGTTACTAGAGAGCAATAAGTCATGGCGATAAAAAAACAAGCGGAGTCATTTGAGCCAGTGATATTTATCTAAAATCTAGCGTTTGTTTTATGTAATCAGATTCCAAGTGCTATTGCTGTCCTCCCCGGGAAGATTAGCGCCGCCATTGATTTGTGGCTCATATGGAATGGAGTGGTTGTTTTGAAGGATTTCCTTACAGTAAATATGCAACATGTGCATGCAATCGCTTTGGTGGAGTGGGCTTTAAGGCTGACAGGTGGAACAAAGATTTTCTTGTTAAACTTGATGAAACTCCATGTGTCCCTTTTAGTGTTATAACTCCTCCCTCTGTCTTTGTTCTCAAATATTCCTTATATTTGTTTATTGCCCACGCTCTATTGCTTGTAGCCTCTCCCCATCCCTTGATATTTCCGACTCCTTCCTCTCCAACCCACCCTCCGTCGTCTTCATCATTCTCCGGGTCACACAAAGATGCTGGCCTTTGCTCAGCGATCTTGGATTCTCACCAACAAAGGGGAGTCTTAAGTAGAGCCTTGCCAAAAGATTTAACACTTGTCTTGAGCGGATTGTTCAACGTCAAGGTCATAAGAAAGCACAGGTCTGGAAAACATGTTAAGGCCTTGTGTTCATCCCAGATACGAGGCCTCCCACATCTGCCGGTCAAGTACTGGGAGAGTCATCAGGAAGTGGGGATAGGCTTGGCTCAGCTAGTGAAGATGGAGCATGGAAGGCCTCATTAGCACGGTCACGAGCCTTTAAATGTGGTTTTGCTTCACTGCCAGAGTAACCTCTCATGGCTGGATTCTCAACGTGTTCCAAAACAGAAGTCGAGTTTATTATGGGGATATAAAATGAGTAGCTTGTAACAGCATCTCAGCCAAGATGTCAGGGATCATTTTCATTAATGTGTCATTGCTCCCAGAGTGTGATAAATTCTAACTGAGACATTTGTGGTTTATTATGTAAGAATGATTGCTATTCCACTTGTTTACAAAAGATGATCATTGCCAAAATTGAGGAAAATTTATACGACATTAGGGAACAGTAATTAATTTATCGGTCTTAAAAAAAAAAAAGTGCTGAAAGGCTTGACTTCCCAAGACACACCTGGGGAAATACAAACCTGGCCAGAAAATTAAAATAGTTACAACAGCTGGAAGTAAATCTGAGTTGTGGACAGAAAATTAGAAATAAAAAAACAAAAACATGGCTAAACGATGCACTATAGTCAGATTATATTCAGATGTGGTTCTTAAACATTTTATACCACCTGAGAAAATATTCATCTCTCCAAGTACCATCAATTGACCATCATTAAAATACAGACAAGCCTTAGTGTTCATCATAAAAATAAAAATAAACTAGGTGGCAGTTTTATTCCTAAAAAGTATACCTACATTATTTCTAAGCCACTCCATGATTGGAATCACTGACACTATTATCAGTGGCGGGCAGTTAGTTTCGAACCTGAGCCTCCAATGGTTATTTTAGTGACCTAGTCCACCTCGTAATAACAACATTGCATTGCTAAATGTACAAAAACACTGAATAGGAAAGCATGAAATAGTTAAAGTTACCTTTATCATCCAATATTGCAGCTGCTGAACATCTTCACAATCAATATTTAGCAACAAAAACAAAATACATGGTACTCACTAGAGATGTTGATGCAGATCCTCCTTTCTTTGCTCCTGCCTGTCTGTCTAAGCTAACTGTTATGCTCATAAATAATGCTCTGAAAAAGCCCCCCCAAAAAAGCCAGCAACATTGTTGGTTGATCTGGTCCAGTTTTTCTAGAAAAATGTGCCTTGAAAATAAATTTGTATGATGTGCCTTAGTATGATCTATGATGTGCATTTTAAGCTCAGCCAATCAGAATGATAAACATAGCTGAACCAATCAGATGATTGAAAAGTGCGGAAGTCATTAGACCAGCCAACAGGTCATGTTTAAAATTGTATTGCTTGAAAAAAAAAAAAAATCCATCCCGTGTGTGTGTTTAGTGGATGCCAGGGTATTCTGCAGAACTTGGGAAAATTTAATTTATATAGCAACAGAGAGAAGCTGAAATCCAATTGGACTTAAAAATAAATGAAAATTAAAATGCCAAGACACATTATGCAATTAAGTCAAAAGCTTGTTAAATTAAATTATTAGCATTACGTATAAATTGTAAATGCAGTGTTATACAGTAATCCCAATTTTACAATTTCATAACCACTCCCACCATACAAAGGACGACAAAGGTGACTTTTGTTTTATTTACCTGAAACATGCTGTCATGTTTTTGTGATAGGTGTGCAGAGCAATTTAAAAGAAAGAAAAAAAAATGAAGAGCAGAGAAGTTCTCTGGCCGCTCGCTGAGTTCAGTTGCTGCTGCTACTTAATGGGTACTCTTGACTGACTAATTTATGGTGGCTTACAATAACAAGTAGTATTTCATGATGTTTCCTCTCTACTTCAGTAGAACATGTGATGATAGCTTTAAATTGTGTTTAAAGATTAATGAGCAGTCACTGAATTTGCTGGAAAGTTCTGGAGCCAGCCGGCCAGAGTGGATTTCAAAATGAAAAGACTGGCCGAACACCTGACTTTTTGGTCAACACATTGGCACTCAAGCATGTGTGTAACTATGCTGTTGAGTTTTTGTAGTATCTGTTGTTAACTATAAGAACAAATCCCACATGAGAAACATGCCACAAAGAGCAGGCATTCTTCACTTCGACAACCGAGTGAAGTACCATTTAAGACTGTTTCACAAATTTGACATCAAAACCTTTTGGTATTAGCAGCAAACTTGAAAATATGCAGTAAATGTGGCACTCTGTTTTGATGATTTTTTGCTAATTGTGATTAATTTCCTCCAAAATTTATGTGTTGAAGTCAATCTTTCCATCTCTGGGCATGTAGGACACAAATTCAGATGAAGCGAGTGATTACAGTTACTTTGCATTAATGTTGCTGATTTTTCTCAGCTTTGATCTTTCAAACCAAACACAATTGAACAAATGCACTGCAACCAATGATGAATCACTGAGAAATTAGGTGCAAAAACAAAGGCTGAGCCATTCAAAAAAAAAAAAAAGCGATTATTGATTCAATGATGTGTTAAAGTAACAAAAGTAAAGTGACTTAACGTTCCCATGATTAAAAGCTTCTCGTTGTCATGTGTCTCATTGAGCTAACAGCATGAACTGGTTTGATTTTCACGTTGATGTTTTCCTAGTATTATTTTGACCTGAAAAGTGGAGCCATACGCAGACACATGTCCAACTGTCTAAACTGATTTCTCTTCCAGGAAAGATTCCATTTACTGGGACCGCAAATGCCTTGGCACAACTTTGTTAACTTAAAACTTCTGAAGCAGTAGTCAATTATATTATTAGATTTTAAACATCAGAGTCAGCTAATTCAGATGTGCAAAGGAATATGCGGCATCCCTGCGTATACATGAATGAATATTGTTTTGTTGTTGTTGATCGAAAGAATATTGCTTAGGTCTTGTATGTCTGTCAGTTTGGCTGCCAGCAAAATTGAATAGAAGGTCATTTTCTGGAAGAAATACCAGCTTGTTATGGGCTCAAGTCACGTCCGTACGTCCGTCCGTCCATCCATCCTCTATAGCACTTAGCGTCATTAGAATGGTGGTGTGCTTGAGCCGATACCACCTGATTTTGAGCAAGAGGTGCGGTTCACCCTGAACTTTGTTGCCAGTCAATTGCAGGGCACACTCACAAAAACTAATTAGAATATTCAATTAGTCAATTTTGATTTTGGAATGTAAGAGGAAGCTGGAGTGCTGGAGAAAAGTCACACAAAACATGCAAACTGCACTCAGAAAGGCCCAAGCCCGGATTTGAAAGCTCAGTCTTAGAACTGTGAGTCTGCCACTCGTTTACCATGCCGCCGGCATATTTCATTTGGTGGAATTCTAAAATAATAACATAACACAATAATAATCCACACAAACGATCCCTATGCTCATTTTTTATTAAGGCGCCAGTTGGCAGGAAAACAAAAGTTTGCTATGTTATGTGATTTTAATAAAATGTTATCAACAGCTTTGTTGGATCAGGAGGCTGACGGACTTTGGTTTGTCATTTTAACACCATAATCTCATTTTATTGAAAATCATGGACATGTTTGTCTTGTTTACTTTTGTAAAATTCCAGTCAGAAAATTCCACGGGTAGGAAAAGACCCACAAAAAAAAGGTGTGTGTGTGTGTGTGTGTGTGTGTGTGTGTGTGTGTGTGTGTGTGTGTGTGTGTGTGTGTGTGTGTGTGTGTGTGTGTGTGTGTGTGTGTGTGTGTGTGTGTGTGTGTGTGTGTGTGTTTATGAGCAGCAGACCTACCATGGGTGGGTGTGTTTTATTATTATTATTATTATTATTAACAGTATTAGGAGAACACATACTTCTTTCTGCCCGGCATTACAACCACAAGTATTATGGCACTGCGTCCATAATGATATATAATAATTTTATATTTTCAACATTATACTGTATTTGGAATGACCAATGAAAACAGTGTTTCAATAAGGTCATATTTCGTCATCTGGACATGGATGGATGGATGGATGGATGGATGGATGGATGGATGGATGGATGGATGGATGGATGGATGGATGGATGGATGGATGGATGGATGGATGGATGGATAGATAGATAGATAGATAGATAGATAGATAGATAGATAGATAGATAGATAGATAGATAGATAGATAGATAGATAGATAGATAGATAGATAGATAGATAGATTTTCCATAGATTTTTTTTTTAACTCCATTGAGAGCTTCTTAACATGGGGGGAGGGGGGGGGGGGGGGGGGATTTGGCCTAATTCTGCATTTTCACAACAGATGGTGCATGACATCAGTTTGCGTGATAAAAAAAAAGAAAAAAAAGAGTGACGCCATTGTATTAATGTGGTATTAGTTTCAAAGGGGTGACTTGTCTAAACTGTGCCGGTTTTCTTTTAAGGGGAGATTTATAATACCGTTCATCAGTTTAGTTCACACATATGAGCTGAATTCATTCTGCACAGTATGTCATTAGCATTTGCCCTAAAATGAGCTCGTTGACTTTGAAATTCTGGTTGCAATGCCCTTGACCGACAAGCAGGTTTATTGTCACAGATTTGTGAAAGCGGGTGTGTTGACCTCGCAGTCATTATCCTCAATATTAATTTCAAGTGGAGGACAGAAGGAGGAAGTGCGCTGGCCTCATTTGATGAGAGACGCGTACAGTGAAAACGTTTGGCTTCCTCTCCATTTGCTCGCGCCGTCGCCACAGCTGACAACCTCACTTTCACACCTTCTGTTTATCCGAGGCTGCTGTCGTCACCCGCCGACGTGGGGTGTGTGTTTGCTGCAGGAAGCCGTTGACACGCTTCTTTTAGCGAGGGCTTTGTAACAAACGATGACTGCAGCATCACATGCAAAGGGGTGCGAGCAGCGCCCAGGCAGACAATGGCTTTCGTCCTACTCTCGACTTGCGAGGGCAAAAATCAAACAAGTGTTGAACCCACAAAATAAAATGGTGTCATTGTCGGATAATTAGTCAGCGTGTGTCAACTTCTCCTGCCTTGAGGCCAAGTAATTTGCTACCTCTCGTTTTCGTAAGTCGTAAACAGGCAGCAGGCTTAGTAACTATGTTAAAGCTTTTCTTTTTTATAATTTTATCATCTATTTTATATTTTAATGGCTTACCTTAACCAGAATCCCAATGTAGCAAAAGGTACAATCCTGGTTAATGCGCTTTGTAAGTCCTTGTGATAACTGAAACCAAGTTTTTTTGTTGTTGTTGCTTTCTTTATTAAATCAAACCCCAACATCCAATTCAAACTGAGCACACAAACCAGAACGGTGCTGTCAAACAAGACACAAGAAAAAAGAAAACATACAAAACAAAAACAAAAAATGCCAAGGTTTAATCAGTAAATTTCTTAAGTTAATCAATACGACAAGGCTTGCTTCGTCTTAACCCGCCTCAATGTCCTTCTAAACCCTCCAATTTCCTTGCAATAAATCAAAAACAAAGGTCGACATTTAATAAACCTACATCTGTGAATAAACTGTTTTGCCATTATTATCATTGAGCATCATTTCCCTTTTTCTGTCTTGTATTACAGTCCCAAACTTAATATTCTTGAAATCCAGTTTTAGTGAATCCAGCGCTGAAATGCTTCGCCTATATCTATATTCTTCTTCTTCTTCTTCTTCTTCTTCTAAAGAATATGAAAAAGAAGCAACTTCCACCGGAAGTATGTGAGTAGAAGAACGGTTGTCACGGAACTTGCTTCCAGTTTCCATAAGAAGGATTTATAAGGTGCATTAATCCACCGGGGTTGTACCTTTGGCATGTGATTCTGGTTAAAGAAAGCCATTTAAAACTAAAAAGGAAAAAAAATAACATAGGTAGGACGTTTCTTGGTCCTTGTGTACTGCCAGAGACGTTCCTCTTCTGCACAGCTGTTTGTTTACCTTCCATGTACTGTCTGCTCCATTTTTTGGGGGCACTCCGTATATACAGCACATTTGAACAATGTTCTTTGTTTTTAAGCAGTACGTTTGGAGCGTATTTTCGAACACACCTACAATGAGGTGAAAGGGGATTTTGGGAGCGATAAGCTCTAATTTTCTTCTTCTTTTTTTTGGTCAAACAAAATTCCCCACGAAAAGATTGCCATTTTTGAATGAAATACAGCAGCAATAAAACCCGCAATAGATGAAGTTATGATCACAAATGAAAACCCGCGATAGAGTGAAGCCGCAATAACCAAATTGCGAATTTTTTCTAGCCAGGGAACCCTGTACAGCGCCTTCCGTTTTGCATTCATCTTGTTCGAACCACGATGCACGAAACAGTGCATTGACTGTAGAATTAGAAAGTGATACATGACTCATAAGGAATGGTCTTGATTTACAGTGAGGCAGAGAGGACACAAAGTCATAAACATCCCCTATGGTGCCAATTTAAGGACCTTACAAGGTATGACTCATAAAAGCCATATTGAATAACTGCCTTGTTTATGCTGGACTGTATTAATGTAATGTGAAGCATCGTGTGCTTGTCACTTGTGAGATGTTTTCACATGTGAACCTGCAGACCCTTTGTCATAATTGGAATTGTACATGAGAGCAAAATGTTTTGTGTTTTTCTTGAGGCCGCTGCTCAGGGAAATGATCGCACACAACTCAGCTTCATCACTTCCATATGATTATATTGTCATATCGAATGCAAGAAAAACACCCTAAACCCTTTTGTGTTTTTGTGTGTTTGTTTGCTTTGGCTCCAGGTGCCTTCAATTGTAGTTGAAACTTTACCTGGCTTTGACATTGCAAGATGCAATCTATCACTGGAGTGGAACTATTTTATTTCAGCAAACAATAAAACAAGCAATTGGCATCAGGAGATCATCCAAACTCCAGTTACAGAAATATTCAAAAACCTCAGGAGCTTCTCACCGGGTTGGCACGGATGTTTGCTAGCTCGTGTTGGTCATGTCCATAGTGTGTAAATGAATCCTGTATAAGTCGGAGATGCTCTCAAAACCGCACTGACCGCTGTGCTCCTGCAGCAGCATTTGTACCGGCTCCATTAGCATTAAACACAAGCCACATATTTGTAACATTAGGACTCTCCTGGCTCGCCCTGGACTTTTTACAGAGGAAGCTACACGTCAGCTTGGATCAATCAACCCACTGACTGCTTGGACCAGCTCCATCTGTATGTGTTTGTGTATGTGTGTAGGCTTGTTGAAGCTAAAACAGTGGTTCCTCTAACAGTACCTCCCTTAATAAGATGATTTAATGCTTTCAAATATTGAAATGCTGTAGTCCATTTCGGTTATATTAAAAAAAAAAAAAAACAGCAAAAAAAATCATAATTCTGCTACGTCTTTGGGCATGCACGCACAAGCAGGTGAGTGTGTGCGTAAAATGAGATACAATTATTTCAGTTGACTTTTTGTGACGATATTGTACCGTAACAACTTAAGTGTTGGTTTCTGGTGCAGTCAATCAATCAACCAATCTTTATTTTATAGCACTTTTCATACAGCGTCTGCAGTGATGCGGACGCTGTATCGGTCCGTTGTGGTGAAGAAGGAGCTGAGCCGAGAGGCAAAGCTCTCGATTTACCTGTCGAACTACGTTCCTGTCCTCACCTATGGTCACGAGCTGTGGGTCATGACCGAAAGAACAAGATCCCGGACACAAGCGGCCAAAATGAGTTTCCTCCGCAGGGTAGCCGGGCTCTCCCTTAGAGATAGGGTGAGAAGCTCGGTCATTCGGGAGGGACTCAGCGTCGAGCCGCTACTCCTCCACGTTGAGAGGAACCAGTTGAGGTGGCTCGGGCATCTGGTTCGGATGCCTCCTGGGCGCCTCCCCGGGGAGGTGTTCCGGGCATGTCCTACCGGCGGGAGGCCCCGGGGACGACCTAGGACACGCTGGAGAGACTACGTCTCACGGCTGGCTTGGGAACGCCTTGGGATCCCGTCGGAGGAGCTGGCTGAAGTGGCTGGGGTGAGGGACGTCTGGGCTTCCCTGCTAAAGCTGCTGCCCACGCGACCCGACCCCGGATAAGCGGAATTGAAGACGGAACGGAACGGAACTTTTCATACAAATAAAATGCAACTCAAAGTGCTTTACATGGCTTAAAGACAAATCCCCAGCCCTTCGACCCCTCACACAATACCGAACAAAAAAAAAAAGTGCATAAACAAACATTCAAAACAAAGCAAAACAGATAATCTAATCAAATTCACCTGAGGGAGCGCTGTGCGCCAGGAGAGGGCCAAAAGCTGCGGCTGCAGACCCAACCCCAGCTTCTGACACAGAGGGCTCCCTCTGAGGAAACACTGGGAAAATTTAATTACCAGGCTATAATATTTTTTAATAACATGAGACCATGCTAAAACTATAAAAAGAAAATACTAAAAGAATAAAAAGACGAGAGGAATAATAATAATATAAAAGCGCTTGCTTCCGATTCCAAAATTAGAAAGTGATGTAATGTGATGAGTGCGAGTGCATTTGTGACTTTTAATGAGGCGAGAGCCGGAAGATGTCAAGCATCCTTAACTATGAGAAGTCAACATGGTGAGTGTGTGGACGCAGAAAGGGATATTGCCAGATTAGGGACTGCTTTTGAGATTCACAAAACGTTCACATTTTTTTCAGTTGGAAGTGTTTGAATGTGGAGATTTAAATAATGAATCCTGTGTTTCTTCTGTGCAGTATACGTGCGCGTTGTGAGGGGGTCCAGATGGCAGGCATAAGGGGCCCGGCCTGCACTGGAGTCTGGCTCTAGAGTCCACCGAGGGCTCCCACTTTAACTGGACACATTCCACAGGTGCGTCTTTTGGGGGGGGGAACTAATGTTGGTTGCTAGATTGGACTGACACGAAAATGATTAAGCACTTGGATCCATTTAGTGTATGCATCGTGTAACACACTACATACTACTGTATTAGAGATGGGCGAGTACCCATATCAGGTATTGGTATCGGCTAATACCCGGCTTTATTTCAGGGTATCAGTACTCGCGACAGCAGTCAATGCCAGTGTTGGCTTCCCTCTTGTGACCATCTTGTGAACTTGAAATTGAAGAATAGAAAATTGCCATTAACATCATGCAATTTTAAGGATTTTTTTTTATATATTGGAATACATAGCTATTGTATCAAAAGTACTACTAGTATTGGTACTTGGTATCGGTGACTACTCAAGTGTTGAGTACATGTACTGGTATCTGTCTGAAAAAAATGGCATCAAACATCTCTAATGTGTGTGTGTGTGTATATATATATATATATATATATATACATATATATATATATATATATACATATATAGGGCGGCACGGTTGCTGACTGGTTAGCACGTTCGCCTCCCAGTGCAGAGGACGTGAGGTTTCCTCCCACATTCCAAAGACATGCAGGACAGGTTAACTGACCACTTCAAATTGTCCATAGGTGTGATTGTGGATGGTTGTTCGTCTCTGTGTGCCCTGCAATTGGCTGGTAACCAGTTTAGGGTGCACCCCGCCTACTGCCTGAAGCCGGCTGGGATAGGCTCCAGCGACCCCCGCGACCCTTTTGAGGACAAGCGGTTAAGAAAATGGATGGATGGATGGATGGATGGATAATATATATATATATATATATACACATATAGTGCATTTATTTTGAGCTCATTTAAAGTTCCTTTAACGGCACTTTTTTAACTTTTTTTTTTACGCGCGATTAATGACTGCTCCTTACTTGGAAAGCCTGTACTGGAGGAATTCCAGTTGCAACACAGCAGACAGGTGAACATTTTTTTTAATTTATTAATTTATTTTTTAATTAATTTGTGGAGAGGAGTCAAATTGTATTATAATTTTTTAGATACCGCTTTAACTACTATAAAAAGAAAAATGCACTGAGCTGTCACCAATGTCTTACAAATGCAATTATGCCATCTAGTGGCAGCATTATGACCTAAACACACATCACTGTCACACGTTTTTTACAGTACAGTACATCTTTTTAATTTTAACTCAATTTTTTGAAATATCATGAAATTACTGTATCAATGACTTTTTTTCACTTTTATGTTAACAGGAATATGAAAACTTAGAACAGATATAAAATGAGCGATTAATCACGAGTTAACTATTGAAGTCATGCGATTAATTGTGATTTAAAAAATTGATCACTCAGCATTTTTAAGAGTGTTAGATTATAAAAAAAAATTTAATGAGGAATGTTTAGACATAATTTGAACTGTGCGTTGGTCTCAGGACGTGTGCCCATGAGGTCGTCACCACTGGTCCTGGTCCTCCTGATCGGCGTCCAGGCTGTACTGAACATGGGAGGTGGACTGGCCCACACCTCCGGGTTAGACAACCACAAAGCGGGACAGCAGACAACAGCCAACCACCAAGTAAGACAGCAGCACCAGACTGTGGCGGCGGCGGGGGACCAGCACTCGGAACTTCACAGGACCAGCCATCACAGGATCAAGAAGCGTCATCGGGCAGCCTCCCACGCACCGGACCCCTCCATCCCGGTAGTGGACGCCAAGCTCTTCTCCAAGAGGCGGTACCGTTCCTCGCCGCGCGTCATCTTCAGTGAGGTGCCGCCCTCGCATGACGCTCTAGAGGCTGAGGGTTTTGATACTGAAGGGATGAGGGGGCTCCGGGTGAGGCGCAGAGCGGGCTCGCACACCATGCACAGAGGAGAGTACTCGGTGTGCGACAGCATTAACACCTGGGTGGGCAACATGACCCGGGCCACGGACATCGCTGGGAACGAGGTGACCGTGCTGCCCAACGTCACAATCAACAATGTCGTGAAGAAGCAGTTCTTCTACGAGACCACCTGTCGAACCCCAACGCACAGGGGCTCCGGAGCGAGGATGGGGGGACGAGGAGGCAAGCAGGGCTCCAAATCGGGCAACTCGGGCTGCCTCGGCATCGACAGCCGCCACTGGAACTCCTATTGCACCAACACGCACATATTCGTAAGCGCCCTCACCATCTTCAAGGAACGGACAGCCTGGCGCTTCATCCGCATCAACGCCGCATGTGTGTGCGTGCTCAGTAGGAAGTCTTGGGCGGGCCGACTCGGACACTGACTAGGAAGAACGGCCCCTGCCCGACCAGCTATGAACCGAACACACACATTTCTCCCAGACGACCACTATAGCTTTATTGCCAATACTGTAATTCTTGTCCCCGCCTCCACACAAACACACACACACACACATACAAACTCACAGGGCTTCATTGTTCCAGCCCCATGGCACCCCGCCCCTTACCCTACCTCAGCCCGAGAAGTCCTGGTCTGGACTGCATGTTATATTTATGGTTTATACAGTGAAATAATACAGTATATGTATATGTGTGTGTTTTTGTGTGTGTATACACACAAAATGAACTCAAGCTTTTATTGTTGTCATTGTTGTTGTGTTGTTGTTCTTATTGTTATTTATTCAACACATCTGTACTTGCCTGGTTTGTTTTGTCGATTTGAAATATGCACATTCAGAGTTTTTACATGAATGATGGATAAAAAGAAATGACCAACTCCACACTTGGATTTTTAACTTACTGTGCTAATTTTTTTTTCAAAAAGCAGACAAAACACGGGAGTCTTTAGATACAAAAATACAAAGTAACAACAGAGAGAAGATTCAGGGCTCCATTTCACAAAGCAGGTTCAACAAACTCCAAGACTAAACCGTGAACCGTGAGTTGACCTACCCTGAGATAGGAAATTCTGCCTTTTTGGTTCCAGAACAGCTGATTTGAGTTAGTTTGATCAACGCAGAGTATAGTTTCACCTGGAGTTCACACCACACTAAAGACCGCATCAATGGAGCCCCGATTCGACAAGTCACCATGGCAACGGGGAAGCAGAAGGCAGCGGTGCCCTCTGCTTCCATATGGCATAATTTGAACATGTCTTTAGAAAAAAAAGATTTATTATGAGCTCATTAAATTTAATATATTCACTTGAATTAAGTTAATCCAAAATAATCCAAAGTGAATATATTAGGTTTAATGTGCTCATAATTAATTAAGTTTAATATATTCACGTTGGATTAATGAAATGCAATCGTGTGTTACCAATTGAAGCAATTGTATTAAGTTGGTCAGCAATTCAATTTGCATTCTTAATTTGGTTCAACAATTCTCTTTTTAGAGTGCACCTTCATCAACGGGATCATTTGTCAAAAGGACATGCCATATTCGTAGAAAAAAAGTGGACTTTTAATACAGGCATATCAACTTTTTTTTTTTAATAACAGACGGCAGAACTATGTTCCGCCAAAACTCGCCAGCTGACTGAATGAGGAAATCAATGTGTGTGACTGAAAGAAGGCGTAGACAGAGAGAACCTCGAGGTTTATTGTGATAAACCTGGTACCAACCAGGTTAGGTTCATGGACTCTGTTACTACGGTAACTGACCGAGAGCTTAAGTTACCTCTTTTTATGAAACAGGCTAGAGTTACCTCTTTTTCTCAGGTTTCAGTTACCTCCCTTTCTGAAACGGAAAATGCAGAGTTTCCCACATTTCAGGTTTAACAGACTCTCACAGACCTGCTTTTCGAAATGGACCCCAGATGGCCTCGACGAAAAAGGAGAAACCTTGACTAAAAAAAGCAGGGCAAGATGCATGGAAGCAACCTCAGACATATGGAAGAGAACAATTAGAATGGACGAGTTGGGACAGGAAACCTCAACATGGTGAGGAAGCTTGACTTAGTAAATTGTCATTCAGTCACGCAGTAAATAAGTAAGAGTGATTTGTGATTGTGAAGATTGTCACAGATTTGTGAAATCCGGTGTGTTGACCTGGCAGTCATTACTCTCAATAATAATTTCAAGTGGAGGACAGAAAGAGGAAGCGCACTGGTCTCATTTGATGAGAGACGCGTACAGTGAGAATATTTGGCTTCCTCTCCATTCACTCGCTCCGTCGCCACAGCTGACAAACTCACTTTCACACACCATAGGACCACAGGACCAAAGCAGGATAACGGTCAAAAGATTTCTAAACACAAAAATAACAAAAAGGCAAACAGGTACTTGACTATTAAAGAAACACAAAATTCAAAAGTCCAAGACAAGTTTCAAATACAAAGCAAAACTGGGGATCAACTCACTAACCAAGAAAATACAACGTGGCAAGGACATGACTAAAGGAATTGACAACAAGCGAAAGCAGGGAAGTAAATACACACAAGCTAACGAGATAACGACGGACACCTGATCAAGACACACGTGGCTGAGGGAGCTGATTGGATGTCACAAGTGACCGGGATGACAAGCACAGGTGGTCATGATAAAACTTGACTTCGCATGACAATCATGACAACAGGGACACAAGGAAAAACATGACAACTAAAACCTAACCAAAACCATAAAAATACAAATTCATCTTTGATAGCAGTTGCAAAAGCAGTGTAAAGATTGAGCTTCGAATACGATACGATACGATACGATACAATACGATATACTTTTATTTTCCCCGTGGGGAACTTTTTCCTGGACTCCGTCCAGCTGCAGTTACAGTAAGGAAGAAACAACAGAATAGAAAGAGATAAAATTAAAGTTAAATAAGAAGTGCAGCAATAAGAAATCTTCACAGAAGTATACATGTGTAGAGAAGTACATACATGAGGACTGCACACACCCATATACACACACACACTCCTAAATATATATATATATATATATATATATATATATATATATATATATATATATATATATATATATATATATATATATATATATATATATATATATATATATATATACATGAGTATGTACAGCACGGCTGCATATATTCCACACACACAACATTGCACCATATATCTATTGTACTGAGTTAATGTCGGTTGTGAAGCAATTTGATGGATGTCGGCAGGAATGAGTTCTTGTAGCGGTTCAACCCGGTTCTGGGGGCCCTGAATCTCCTGCCGGAAGGCAGTCGCTGGAACTCATGATGCAGTAAGGTCTTAAACATTGCTCACTTCCACAAAACACACTGAAACTAATTTGTCAAAAAGATTGGACAATATGGCCACCAATAATTATCGCATAACTTTAAATAATTAGAGCAAGTTGCTTTGAAAAAAAGGCTCATTTGAACTGATGACATTTTCAAGAAATGTCCTCACCTCTGTGCATAAATCAATTCCCTTGTAAAAAATGCAAGTGCCCACCAGCTGGAAAGGTCACCTATTCGCCAAGCGAATTATGAGCTATAAAAAATAACCTTACTTTAATGTACACTATGTTCAGGCAATAGAAATGGTGACACTGACATCACTGTTCGAGCATCCAGTGGACTCATTTGGCACAGAAGCATTGCTACTTGGTCCGGCATGCAGAAGAGCACTGAAGACCTTGGAGGAAACCGTCAGACTGTTGACGCATTCCTAGCATGCAACCGAAATGATGCAATGTTGTTCACTACGTGCGGGCCATGCAAAGTCCACTTCTGCGTTAGATGTTTATTAAGAAAGATGACCAAGGTCTGAAAGCTTCATGGACAGAAAAAAAAAAGCATATTTAATTATGCACACAATAGAAATTGAAACGCTGTGAGAAAACATTATTATACAGTGCTCCTGATTAGAGGGAAACGCGGCAGAAGGCAAAAATTGAGACGTGAAAGATGCACACAAAAAGGTAAGATAATACCCATACAAAATATTTTAATTCTCTGAAATGGTGTCAATATCTTTTGATCTGAGGAACCCAGCAACAAGTGGATGCACTTATTTTTTGCCATCTAATTAACATGACCATTTAATTGTTCTGCTGGCCACAATATGCTGTTGGTTAGAGAGAAGATATACTTGTAATTAATAAATAATTTACACACTAATTAATTAAACACCAGAGGATCTCTCACAGCTTACTTAGTGGGACACACTGCTCTGGAAAATATTTTAATTTAGCAAAAAAGAATATCTGCATTTGTAGAATTTTCATCTGCAAGATTCTTCATTGTGGCTAGCATTTCAAAAACATACAGGTTAGGTTCATTGAAGACTAAATCAATTATCCATACGTGAGAATGGTATCATTGGTTGTTTGTCTCTAAGGTGCCTGTGATTGGCTGTCGTAATATGTACGTTTAAGTAATATTATAGCATATAATAATGTAAACATTGTGTGCATTAGCCTCCACCATATTTGAAATCGCATTTTGACCTTTTTCAGCACTTCTCACGGTTGCAGGGCAAGTCTGTCCATCAATTCATAGTGGCAGTATAACCACAAGGTGGCACTAAGTCACCACAAATGCGATCTCGCCCACTTTCATGGCCAAGCGAAGACTACTTTGCTGCGTGTTTGAAATGATTGTCTATGCTATCTTACGACACACATAGTGAAAATCATGTAGATATGAACATGCCATTAATGGGACATCTCCCAGCACACTGACACATTGCTGCCTGTTGTACCAGTCAGCTGCAATATATATATATATTTTTTTTCATTTCTGCTGTTGGTCTATAGAATCACTGAATGGTTTGAGTCCTGAATACATTAAGGAAATGCTAATTGAATATAAATCCAGGAGGACTGTGTAGTCTGCAATTTCGGGTCAATTAGTGGAGCCCAGGTTTCAAAGCAAACATGGTGAAGCGACACTTAGCTGTTATGCTGCACACGGATAAGTTGCCATCGAAGTCAGCCCCAAGTATAAATGTTTTTAAATCCAGATTAAAAACCATACTACTACCCCCCCCCCCCTCATCATTATGTTAATTAAGGTCTTTGAAGCCGTTTTAAAATTAATTTCCCTTCACAGTCTCGTAATTTCAGAAAGCTAATTTGATTTCTTGGCTTTTAAATCTCATTTAATATTTAAAATGTTGTCAATATATGTTCTTTTAGTAATTTTGATCAGATATTTTTTGTTCTCTTTTCTCTGCGAATGTCTTCAGTTGTTCTGTTTGTTAAAACTACTGGAAGCAGAACATTCAATTTCAAATCACTACTGCCACCTTTTGATGAAAAATGAAACTGCACATATCCTTCTTCATGTACTGTACACAATTCGCACATGACGTCAAATCCGCAGCCAGAGGGTGGGAAATTCAAACCCGACTGAAAAGTATTGTCCAGAAGCTTGCAGGAGTACCCACTGTAAACAGCTAAGGTGTTAATCCACTAATTAAAAATTGTTTCAGTCATAAATGGTCAAATAAAAAGGATAAAGGTATTTTGGGCCAAATTGTTACAGAGAACAGCTTTAATGCTTTTAGATGTTGTGCTTTGGTTGTGTGAAGCATTTAGTTGATCTGCGTATAAAAAGTGCCATATAAATAAATTTGTCTTGCCATGCCTTGTTATCTACACTGAAAAAAACACTATTGCAAGTTACCCGCACACGTTGGAGCACAGTGGAAAAATGTGGCCTTATATTGACATAAATCAAGGGCAACTGGTCCTGCAAACTGTGCGAAAGGTGACACAGGACCAGAATTGATGGCGGCCCTTGACCTCTCCCCAACAGCACCATGGCACTATTTAGAGGTGGTATGCATGTTTAACTCAAATCACCACCAAAAGAAGAGCTGAAAAGTTCTGGTGAGTATGTTTCAGTATGTTTTATTTTTCAAATACTTGCAAGTGCACACAACCAATCGCAAGCTTGTCCCCACGCTTATCAGTTTTTCCATTTTTGGCACCATTCTGGTCAAGGTCCAGACTAAACCGTATTGTTTTGTTTTGTTTTTCTCCCCACTTTCCCAAATGAAAGCTAATCTGAGGCTTTCAGGAGGTTCAGATGTGAGTCCCCGCACATTCATGAGACTCAGAAGATCTGCATGTCCATGATTGTACACATGTACATACATCACCTATTTTTGTCTGACTCCTCCTCTCATACACTGTAGCTTGGCTTTGTTCCTCTACAAGGACATTTTGAGAGTGGCCACATTTCTCTGAGAGATAAGATGAACGACTATTTGTTCCCTCGGGGTGATTTTTATGTTGGACCTGGTGGTGCTGATTATTTGCAGCAACACAGAAAAAAAAGCATTTCATCATAACCTTTTAGCTGATGTCAGTGTCTTAATTTAGCAAATGTATATTATTGTGTTTTAATGCAAACAGCTGCAATATAGCCTATGCTCCATTCTTTTGAGAGTTCCCTTGGACTTTCATGTATTATTAATGTGCTTTAGAATTAACTGAAGCAGTCCTACAATAAAGAAGCTGTTTTGCATATTCATATTAATATATGCATGAGCATACAGGACACAAGGACGGATTACCTCAAAGGAAAAGAAGAAACTATGACATCGTTTTTTTTTTTACTTGCTAAAGTCAGATTTTTTTTGAAATGTCTTAAAATAATTGCAGCTGTAGCTACAATTTATTGTAGCATATTGGACAAATGAGAGAGAGCATTTTTTCCACTTCTTTGTGAACAATTGCCAAATCCAAATTGCAGTCCCCCCTGCAGCCCGTCCCCCCCCCCCTCCCTCCCTCCCTCCCTCCCTCCCTCCCTCTGCATTATAGAAGGGGGGCGGTCTTGAAAGAAGTATGTGTGTGGATGAGAGAGAGAGAGAGAGAGAGAGAGAGAGAGAGAGAGAGAGAGAGAGAGAGAGAGAGAGAGAGAGAGAGAGAGAGAGAGAGAGAGAGCGCTTCTTGATGCACAAGTGTTTTGACTCGCGGGGACAATCCTTGTCATCTTGGACGGAACCAACTCAATCAGCCCTCCTTTAGGTCGTACTGTGTGGATCAAAGCCAAACCAGCTGACATGGGGAAAGTGGAAGGAGGGATGAAATGTGTGAAATATCTCCTGTTCGTGTTCAACTTCATTTTTTGGGTAAGTGGCCGTGACTGGTTCAAGCCGCGTGTTGGATGCAGGTGCAGCAAGTGCAGCTGTGACTTTGTGGTTGAGGTTGTTTACATGCATGCTTTCTCCGTCTGCCGCTTGGTGTGCGGTGGGCTAAGTGATTGATTTTGCAGGCAGTCGGCGTGGTTTCCCTCCGTGGGGCTGGTGAGGGACAGACCGAGCTTTTCGGTTGTTATTTAACTCCTCAAATCAGATTTTCCACAGAAGAAAAAAAGTCGCATTCATTCACTCATGTTTTTTTGGGGGTTTTTTTGTATGAAGGAAAGAATGAATGAAGAATGGGAGATTGTGGGTCATCTTGGAAATCTAAGTCAGCAGTTGGCGCCACATGACCTCAATGACACAAAACGTGGAGTTGGTTGATGAAGTCGGTGCACTTGCATCATCTCCAGTAAATTTTTTAGCACAAATCACTTAAGTGCTCACAATGAGGCTCAACAGAGGTGGACATAAAAGGTGTGGGTTCAGGTGGGCACACACACTTTTCAACCATATCCAAGCAGTGTTCTTAAAATGGAACTTTTTCGTCCCTTTGTGTACGTGAGAGTGAGATTTTTTCCGGCAAGCGTCTGTGGCGGGGCTCAGTGTGAATGGATCCATTGTGACAGCGGGACAATAGCATCACTTCAGCCTGCTGCTCCAGCCTGGATAAGCAGCACAACCCGCTTGGCTCCCAAAAGCAGCAACAGCCCCCTCCGGTTGAGCTGCATGACCTAACGCCAACACAGAAGAATTCATCTCGTATCCTGATGGGTGTGGCTGACGCAGATAAAAACGATGGAGGCCAGAAGACGACTGCGAGGACGAGGGGACGCCGAGCGAAATAGCTCATCGGGAGATTGTGAGGGAAGTTGGTGTGCGTGTACTCGCTCACATGGCAAAAGGGGGTCAGCTGGCGTGAACTTGACCCAGATAACGACAGAAAATCAGCGTGAGGATAACAGGATAGCGTGTGGGTGTATGTGTGGATGTCACAGTACCGCGGATATATATATATTTTTTGTCAGTGCTGTGCTCGCTTGATGACAATGATCCATCTCATCTGATGATTACACAGCTCCATACGTTCTCTTGTCATGATGTTGTGTACCTATCGGGTGCGTTCCCTTTAAAGGCTGACGGCAGAACTTCTTGCTGGTATGTCCGGTCTGCATAGTTCAACAAGTGTTCAGTCCCGGAGTTAAGCACGCTCACTCTCACAGCCAACAACGAGGCACTCTAAATTGGCCACTATCCGAACGAAATATGTAGATTCAGGGTGAACCGCACGTCGGTCAGATTGTCATGTATTGAGTTGGAGCTCATAATGAAGCCACTCCAATTATGAAACATTTGCTTCTTAGTTGCTAATTTTGTTCTGGTTATGTTTTGCACCATTTTCAATAGCAGTTTTAGTTGTAAAATACGCACAGTGACTCAAAAAAACAACACTCGCTAAACTCATTCTGTTTTCTTTCATTCGTCAATTTATTTCAAAATAAGGCTTTCGCTTTTCCCTGTCAACCCTGTTTTATGAAAAAAAAGGAAAAAGAAAAGAATTCCACAGCCTGTCCCTGAGTGAGACCACATCCATGTGTCCGTTCCGCATGCTCTCATGGAAATTCCCCTCACAAAAACACCATTTAACTGCACTTTCTTAAAAAGTTGCCTTTACACCATCAAAAAACGATTTCAACTTAAACACAGATTTCCATCAACTTCCACAACGGGACGAGCGTACAATTAGTGTTATTATGGCTGTGCGTATACTTCCAGGCCACATTTCTAGTGCGTTTCCACAGGCAGGGGAGCAAAAATGATCTATCCCTTTCGTTATTTTTATTATCTCATTCATTGTGTTTGTCACTTTCCCTCATTTTGTGCACTAAACCAGGGAGACATTGTCTCTTTGTCCTTTGGGAGAGATTGGGTGGGAGGGCGTGGGACAAGGTGGGGCGGAGTGGGCGGGGATGCATGGAGGAAAGTCAGGGGGGCGGGTGGAGGGATTTGGGATGAGAGGCGTGGGAGGGGAAGGGTGTGTCTGCTGTCAGGATGGTAATGACTCAAGACAAAGTGTGTTTGGGAGGGTGGGGGGATAAAAGCAGGGAGGATTTTAGGAGTGAGGGTTGATGGGGATTTTTTTGTGCCCTGAGCTGGTATTTATTAGTGCTTCTTCCCCAGAGGGCATATTTTAAATGTTATGTTGACTGTAGATTGCAAACAGTAGAGGCGAGACAAAGAACATCTGACCCAGGGGCGTGGCGGCCATCAGGAACTTCAGGATTTTCCTTTCCAGGCCACAATTGTCGCGCATCAGCGCTCGTTGATGGTCCATACGAAGGTGACAAATATTCCCAGTCCGAATTTAGGCCTCTCTGCTTGAATCCCAGCGAGTGCAAATGTCTTGGATTGGGTGGCATTCTGGTTTATTTAGGTTCTAGTGTAGGCAATAATCCCTGAAAGTTTGAAGAGTCTTATTTGAAAACTAGGATTGGTGGTACAAGGCATCGGTTGAGTAGAAGCGCCTAAGCCAAACTGTGGCAGTGTTTTTACTTTGGACCTGGATTTGACACCTTTGATGGAGAGAAGACGAGACAAAGCAGTGGTTTCATCTTTGACCTCATTTCTCCAATATCCCCTTAAATTAACACAAATATGTTTTGCACCATTGTCCCTTTCCAGAAGCTACCGATAGTAGACTGATGGTTCATTTCCCTCCCTCCTGTACAGGCAGCATGGGTAGCGTAATTAAAAACCGGGCTACGATTTCACAGAAAATGAAAATGTACAACAAATTCTCACCTATTTCTAACAACAAATTGAATCGCTTGTCAATGTGGTGACTTGTGTTGTGTTGCTTTATCTAATGCTAAATGTTATCTTGGTTGGCAGTTTAACAGCGCTAAACAAGGCAATGCACCGTTATCCAACATTTGTGCTCAGTCCCGCCAACTATTGGAAGCTTTCTGTGCCGTTTAACTCGCGCCAGTCCCGCATTTTATCATTGGAAATATGCCACCAGAAAAGCTCAGCTTGCATCGGGTCTGACCAGCAAACGCAGCATAAAGTAGGACATGTAAATGGAGTATGGACTACATTTCCCATGATTTTTAGACACAGAAACAGGAAGTAGTTCAAGTTCCGGTGTCGGTGCCACATGTGATCGGGCTGCCAGATCGTATCGGGGTCGACTACCGATGATGTCACGCTACAGGATTGGCTGGAAATTATCCCGTTGACGTTAAAACATTGGAAAGAAAATGTTAAAGACGTAATAATGTGCAATTTTATCTCCATTCTTTTATATTTAGTTACTTATTTATTTATTTGCATTTTATCTAATTTATTATATATTCAATCAATTTGATTATTTATTCAATATTAAAGTATCCTGCTTTTTATTTACATTTTTACAATTTCAGTCCATACATTTTATTTAAATTACATCTTTAATATTTTCTTTCCAATGTTTCGACGTGCAACGGGATCATTTCCAGCCAATCCTGTAGCGTGGCGTCATCGCGCGACCCCGATACTATCTGGCAGCCAATCCTGGCCGTAGCGTAATGTCATCGATAGGCGACCCCGATACGATCTGGTAGCCCGATCACATCTGGTACCAACACCGGTATGAAGAAAACACGCCCATAGTAGTTAAGTAGTAGAGAAGTAGTTAGATTAGTTGTATGAATCGCTATGACAACAGTATGACAGACGTACACATGGCCCAAACAATTGGTTTGCTGGTTGGACTAAAAAAAAAAAAAAAAAACAGGACTCGAGGCACAATGACCAAAATGAGACTGTCCTGGTTAAGCATGTTTTCAATCCCACTCAGTATGGATGGGATGTCTGTGATTGACTTGTAATAAGTCTATTGTGTAGTCTGCCTTTTGCCCCAATTCAACTTGGACAGGTCAAGATCAGAAGCTCCATACTGCTTTACTATGACCAACAGAGACAAATAACACACATTCTCAAGCCAAATCAATTGTCATTGCATCAATTGTCTTTTTCTGTTTTTCCAGGCTCACACTATACTCCCCGTTTGGAGGCATAGCTCAAGCTTTGTCTCCCCCCCCCCCCCCCCCCCTCGGCATCAATGATCTAGATCAAGAACAACTTGTTACCAGAACCTTGCCTTGACGGCACAACACAGAAACTGTCACACAACCTGTCAAGAGAATTTCGGAGATACAGGACGCAGACACACCATGTGACGATCGCTGCTTAATACTCCTCATCTTGTTCTCTGTGCACATAAACATGTTTTGAGCCCGTGCACAGACTGGATTATCCTCAAAGACTCACGAGCCTTGACTGGCTGTTTGTACTTAAGAGTATGTGTCAGGATAGCAGACGCCACTGTTGTTTGTGTCCTCTAAAGCGTCTCCAATCTCACGGGAGCACTTTGACGTCAGGCTCGTCCGATAATGTTTCGCACTGTGTGGAGAAGACCTTTATTCAACGTATACCGAATGAAGGAAAATGTGAGCAGCATGAAACCACTTTTCCAAACAAACAGGGGGGGGGGGGGGGGGGGGTCTGGTTTAGCTCAAGGTGCCACACTGCTGCGCAGTGCCAATTGTTAAGCCAGAGGTGGTTAGAAGGGTTGTAAACGCTGTTCTTAATGGAATCTGTTGGTCAAAAGCAGCGCATTTATCTGGCAAATTCTCAATCCTGCTTGTTAGGTCATCATTTCATTTTGCCCATGCCACAATTACGTTTGTGTATACTACTGCTTAAGTGCAAAGGGTGGAAGGCCCGTCTGGAAACTTCCTGTCATCCTCTGCTTTATTTTGGTGGAAAACCACAATTAGGCAGAGCAAAAGAGCAAGTTGTCTGGTACGCAGAAAACATGCACTTTTACTGCGTTTCTTTCCTTTAAAAGACTGCACGTCACTGAAACAAGCTTTTCCTCTATGTTACTCTCACTTTGTCGATGTATTTTCAGGTCACAAAGAAGCATGCATGCATTTGATGTGATCCTAATCTTTCTGCTCCATCCACCCACAGTTGATGGGATCCTTTGTTCTGGCAGTGGGACTGTGGTTACGTTTTGACCCGGAAACTGTGTCTCTGCTCAACGGTGATAAGGCTCCGGACACATACTTCATTGGTATGTACCACAACACCTTATATTTTGTTTGTTTATCCTCGACCTTACTGACCTCTAAAGTCTTGGTGTTTTAACCAAAAGCTAAACTAATTATTATTTTTTTAATTACAGTGGTGCCTTGAGATACAAGTTAAATTTATTCCATAACCACACTTGTAATTCAAGACAATTGCATCGCCGATCATCTTTTCCCATTGAAATTAATAGAAATGCCAGGTTTCAGTCTCCCTCCAAAAAAAATTAGTTGTCTAAAAAAAATATATATATAAAAAAAATAGCACTCTATAATATTGTACTTTTTTTTTTAAAACACAGTTATGACATTTGAATAGAATGTAAAGAATTAAACCTTTTTTTGCTTCAATTCAAACCATTTTATTTTCCATGTCCAAATGACACATCAAACTGATTTATTAATAGTTCGGTTCCATTTGCTGATGCTGACAATGGCCCAAGACTTACTACTTTGCTGCCAGGTTCATGTTTTCCCTAAATACTGGTCACAAAGTGAGCCACGTTGCTCTCTTCTCATTCTCCGTCTGGAAAGGGGCTTAAAATGTTGCCGTTGACATCTTTCCGTGCTACTCTGGGCTAAAGGACGACATCACTCGGGATATTCCTACCACCGTCTTGCGGTCAGATGCTCAGTGACCACACACAAAAGTGCACTAACCTTGGTTAGAATGGAAAAACCTCTATGTGGTACTTTGTGAGTTTCACTATAGGCTACTGTACTTCCATATATATTTTCAAGCTTTAGAAATACCTGGAAATGAGGATAGTGTGGAAAGATGGACTTGGATTTAGTAATGGAGGCGTACTAAATCACTGCAATGAGTCAAACGATAATGTTAGTTGACATGACATGCTGCAAAATGGAGCATTTAGGAATAACCTTCTTGTAGCCAATAACTCATTTCATGAATCATGTGCGTCATATTGGACCTTGCAGACATTCATCATCAGCTGTTGGCTTATAAATTCATATATTGTAGCGTCTGAGGTCAACTCCAGTCTCAACAATCGCAGTCTGAATCATCATCATCATCAACATTCGGGTGATTTTGAGTGTCTGGCCTTCGGCGAAGAAGGTTTCAAAACAGCAAACCGCAGAGTGAGCGGTTAAAGCAGATGTGACAAGTGTGGTCAGAGATGTAAGAAGAGAAATGGTCGTCTACTGAGTGAAGGGCAAGTTCGCTAGGCCCACAGAAGTGACAGGAGCACTTATTTTAAACAGATCACTTACTGACTGTATAAACATGAACAACAAAAGAGCACTCAGAGAGTCCAAAGTTCTGTCATGGCTTAAACATTTGCCGTTTGTAAAATCATATCGCCAACTGAATTCTCTCTTTCCCTCTCGAAACTGTGTTAGCATATTACAAATTTTGCTGAATATATTTGACACATGATCCCATGTTAAATTTAAATAACCTGACCTTGCAGATTCATTGTGAAATTAATCAAAATCCGGTTATCGTGTCATGTAGCCCATTATGATACATTGGTATGTGCTTGTAAAGATTATATTTCATGACGTCATCACTACGGAAGCGTGGAACTGCCAATGGAGTGGAGTATGTTCGAACGTGTTTGTGAGTATGTTTGAACAAATCGCAAATGTGTTCAAACGTACTCGCAAACATGTCCTAACGCACTTGTAGGCTAAATGCTGCGAACGTAGTATATTTTCCCATAATGCCACAGGGTATTACGCACGCATGAGTGAAGAAAAAAGTAACTTTGTGGAGCACAATACCCTGTTGCATTATGGGAAAAAATACCAAACATAAATCCTGCACTCTAGACATAATAAAATACAAATAAAAAATAATAATTTTTTAACGTATTGATATTATGTGGCCCAATACTTAAAAAAGTGTTTTTTCGCTCGTGCATGAGCAAGTAATTATTATCATTATGGGAAAATATGCTATATTTGTAGCATTTAGCTTACAAGTATGCTCAAATGTATTTACAAGTATGTTCGAACGTACTTGCCAGTATTTTTTAACGTATTTAAATACGTTCAAATGTATTTGCAAGTATGTTCGAACGTATTTGTGAGTATGTTCAAACATACTCACCAGTCAAAAATGTTTACTCCACATTGTCAGTTCCACGCTTCCATTTCCAATATTTGGATTCCTTAAAAGAATACTGCTGACCTGTCTTTATCTTATTAGTCACACGCAGACCACACATTTTTTTAATGTTTTATTTGTTTTTCCATTTGAGGTATTTCTTAAGAAAATATAACTTTAACGAGTTCAGGTTTGGCAGCCTTTTGTGTGTGCTCCCATGATTGCAAGCGCGCACAAAAGTAACTCAACAACAACACATCCAAGTCAGTTATTGTGTTTCTGTAAAGTTCTTTTATTGCCACCTGAGCCCTCATCACCTGCGGCCTCCAGGGGTGTCGCCTAGCAACACCCCTGCACAAGAGAAGAACGCTTGCGCCAAACTGTTGACTTCCTCCCTACAGACGCATGATGTACTTTTCCAAATGAGAAGCTTAATGGGAGATGTGGGTGTCGTCATCTTACTTGAAGATTCCTCAAACCGGTCTCTCTGTGAGGCATTCAATTGGAATACATGGTGGTCACATGCAAATCAGAACCAACATTTATCACAGTAACACTTGCCTTTTCTTTATTAGATTATATTTTGAAAATGTAATAGCACTAGGAATATTGTCCTTGCAATTTCAGACAGCTGTTTTACGATTATGCTACCCCCTGCTGGTGGATAACAAAAGTAGCTAAACCAACAGGGAATAATATTGAAGCCATTCAACTCTGTATTGAACACTGAGGCTTTGTAAACAACTTTTGCTGTTTTTGGATCATCATTAGAAATTCCTCCCATAATTTCATTGTAACTTGAGTTTACCAACATTAAGTCAGAATATATCTACGACTATACAATCAGCAATATAAGGTGAAGTCACTTTTTGCTATTCTTGCAGGTGTATATATCCTGATAGGAGCTGGCAGTCTGGTGATGTTGGTGGGTTTCTTTGGCTGCTGTGGAGCTGTTCGGGAATCTCAATGTCTGCTGGGTTCAGTGAGTCCAAATGTAACATCTAAGCTTGTACCTGTGAACTAAACTCAACTTGAATGTGTTGATCTCTGCCAGTTCTTTGCCTGTCTTTTGATCGTCTTTGGCGCTGAGGTGGCAGCCGGCGTGTTTGGATTCTTAAACAAAGACAAGGTACATTAAAAATTTCGTAGCCTGAATTGCGTATATTGTTTGTGTAATATGTGTGCCTGATAAATACTTTCTCTCTATTACAGATCATTGAAGACGTTCAAAACTTCTATTCTACGACGTACAACGAAAATAACAACAGTACATTGATCGTCTCGTACCAGAAAGTCGTAAGTTGTCTTTCTTGTCAATATTCATACATATACTTTTAGTTAAATGGATTTATTTTTTTAAATCAGTTTTTTTGACATTAATAATAAATGTGCTTGCATTAGCATTGCCATTGAATGTTTCATTTTGTTTTGTTTTTGCCAAACACAAGGACAATAATAATAATAATAATAATAGTAATAATAATAATAATAGTGGAAATCTGTTTGGTTGTTTTGGATTTTCTCCTATTATTTAATTTGTTTGATTAAGTTAAATCATTGCAAAGAGATTTAGAAATAATGATATATTGTAACAGCATTGTAAAAACGAAAACTTGTACTCTTGTGTCTGGATACTTACTGTTTAATTGCAAACATTGTGCTTTGCTTTTTGTTTTTAGCTAAACTGTTGTGGGACGTTAGCGAACAACTGTCCCGATCAAGAACCAGGAACAAAGGTACGCTTCTGTACTTTTGGAACTACTACTACTACTACTATTATGAAAGAGGCAGCATACTGTATATGATTAGACATGATGCTTTGAGATATGACTGACCGATGTATGAGGATTTTTGATCTGACTTAAGGGCAATTTTGAGATATGTGCTATGTGTGGGGTGGCCTCACAACAAGCAACAGTTTGATAGTGAATAATTCTTCTAAAAAGAGGTCTCAAGCTGTTTTACCACTCTCAGTTGGAGATTACTATCAAACTAAACATACGTTGTAAAAAAAAAAAAGAGAGAGTTGCATAATTAACTAATTTGCTCCCCAAAAACGTATAAATGCGTTCTATTTTAAATGTCCCAAAGACAAAAGTTTTTATGTGTGGTTTATTTAATGCTAGAGCATGCAGAAGGCTTTGATGCAGCCTCTCAACTGCAAAAAAACGGTTGCAGAAATGGTAGTTATTACACAAACAGCCAGAGCAAACGAGATCAACCAGGGCCATGTTGAAAAAAAAGCTCATTTACTCACACTTCTAAATAGATTTGTGAATAATGATGAAACTTATTCTAATGCTAATTGTTGCAAAACGGAAACAGATAGAGTTATAATTTTTTTCCTGATGAAAGAAGAGACTTTATTTTTCTTTTGGATTGGTTCCATGTTTTTAAAGCAATAAAACACAATATTCTGTGGGCCTTGCGTAATCAGTCAAAATCCAGTAAAACAGCCAGGAGTGAAGGGGATTGCTTCAGTGAAAATGGCTGGGAGTGAATGAGTTAAAACAACCACATAGCTTTGCCTTAGGTACATCCGTTTCGCTTCATGCTAACAAACAATACAAACCTTAATGGACTGGCTAATGAACAGCATGGGCTATTTGAACACCAACGGGGTGAGGCTGGAATGTATTAATGGCATATTCAATTCATTTCAATGATAGTTGTGATGGTGATCACAGAACAAATTCAACTCATATCTCAAGGCACCACTTCATTTCTCTTGCACTGGGTTGGGCGATATTTTTTCACTTGGCATGCGCATAGTCATTGTAACATCCTCGACATCATGCAGGACTGCGAGACCGCTATCAAGGATTTCTTCAACAGTAAACTCTACATCATCGGCTACGTTGGCATCGGCATTGCTGGGGTCATGGTGAGTTGGGCTTTCAGAACTGTTGCCAGAGGTCAGGCACAGCTTGTCACTTTTGAGTTTCAAAAGAGCTGAATTTTTCTCCAACAGATCATCGGGATGATCTTCAGTATGGTGCTCTGCTGCGCCGTACGTAACAGCAGGGAGGTCATCTGAACCCAACTCATGCCTCATTCCACATCCGTCATCTGCCGAGCAGCGCAAGATCCCAGCTGCTCTTAGCGGATCTCCCTTTTATTTTCTCAGTCTTTTATTTCACAACGTCACAACACGATGATGGGACTTGGCTCTTCTTATCATAAGATGCTGTTTCTTATCTTTCAGGTTGTCTTCTCTCGTGGCTATTCGGTAACCGCAAACAAATGTGAACCCTTGTACTTTCACCAGGTTTGTCACATGACGCAAAAGGCCTGTTTTAGGAAGGGAAGCAATAGGTTGACTTTTTTTGGGCAGGACATTCTTATTTATTTTCTGTATTGCTTCAAACATGAGGCTTGAGGTAGCAACTAGCTAGGTTTGTTTGATTACTCAAAACTGAAGCAAATTTGCTATGAGGGAAAATATGATTAGGTTATTATTATTATTATAATATTCAATACAATGTTTGATATTCATTTTAAGAATTCACATTTTGGCCATGGCATAATTAAAAAATATATATATTATTTTATCCTTTTTTATTGTCCCCTGTTCAATTTTACTACATCTTTATCTGGACGTTTTTCATAATACCTTCTTTTTTTTTTAAGATGATTTTTAGATTAAAATAAATTTTGTAATACAATTCGCACAACGATTTGTGAGGATTAAAACAAGCCCCCCCCCCCCCCAAAAAAAACAATAATAATAATAAATCAAGACTTTTGTGTTGAGAATGTCATGAATTAATTTGTTTGGATATTTACCCAGTGCCATAATTATCTGATTATTGCCACTCTTCACACTTACAATCTCTGTAAATCTGGACCCTCATGCAAGGTCACAAGTCCTCAATCATATGACCATTTTATTCAGGCTGAACAAAAACAGAGTGTTACTTGAGAAATAGAACCAGGGCTGAGAAATGTACTCCAGCAAATTTGCATATTTGTTTCCTTCACCTCTCTGCTATGAAAATAATAAAGAAAGGGGGGGCATGTTAAAAAGGTCGGCTGTCATTCTGTCACTTTGTGCTACATTATGTAAATATCTGACAGGTTTTTGTAGCTGTTGTACTGTGTGTAGATACAGTTTTGCAATAGTTGTACAGTCAGCAAACCCATAAAGAAATAATCCATATGGCCAAAAACAGCCTTTCAATGTGCCTTTTATTAATGACAAGCTTAGTGACAATGCGCTTTACGGATGTAGAGTGTAGATGTAAATACAATTGTGGCGTTAGCACGTTTTTAACAAGTAGCACATATTCAACTTTTTATGATTGGTGTTGTTTTAGTTGTGTCACCCGACTGTGTCTACTCTTGGTAGATGAAGATGAAGATTCAGGGGGAAATAAGGGGTCGAGTAAGATGATTGTCTGGATGCTTTTGTCTAAAGTGTAAGAAGAGGATAGACAACAATTCTTCTCAATCCACTTTACTGTTACAGGCACATACTGGATGTCATGTAAAATTCCCTCCCATAACACATGTGCACACCGTCAAGCCTTTTTGTAGTCTGTGTTAATTTATTTTGTTACCATTATGGGCTTCTCAGGTTGACACAGTAGATGTTGAAGTTAAATAAAGTGTCTAAAGTTTAAAACGGTTTCCTTGATGTTATTCCATATCTTTGATGTATTTTGTGCCTTTCAATGGTGTACAATTTGATCATTGTTCTTATTGCATTTTTCTCTTTAAATGTGGTCAAAGTAAATCTGCGAACAGTTGTATTTCGATTTTTCAACGGCAAAATAAATGTTTACTGCTGAAATGTACCTTATAAACATTGATCCAAACACTGAGTGAAGTCGAGCTAGGTTTCAACAAGGGATGTAACGATATCCAAACGATACGATAATTATCATGATATTGTGGGTTGATATTGAGATTGGCGATATAAAAATATTAAATATATAAATAATTTTTACAAATACCGCAGATATGTTGGCAAATGGTACACCAAACGCAGGGTATTATTTAAAATATATAAATAATAATAAATAATATTAAAATATTGTCCAAAAATGAGCTCATACTAAAACAAAAGCACAGTCTTGTGCTTTTGTACATAACAGCAAGACATATAAATCACCTACAATCTCTAATACACATATAAATCACCTACAATCTCTAATAACACTTAATATTGAGGCACTTACTTGCTAACGCATGCTCAAATTGAATTCCTCCACAAAATGACTCGGTTCACACGCATATTATGTTCCCCTTCATCTGACCATTTGCGTCTATTTTAAAAATAGAAAGGCCAAAACATCAATTGTAAAAATTAAACAGCACTAAAAAACTAGCCACCAGAAGGTGCTAGAACTGCGCAAATGGAAATCAACCTGACTTTTTTAACAGATGTGCTGCTTTTAATATCGTGACATGACGACGACGACATCCCTAGTTTCATTATTTGTTTGTATTGAACATGACCCGAAATGACGCTTCCCACAATAGTACCTAATTTCCTCTATGACATCATAGACAACAGTATTGGATGACCCCTCAGTTGAGAAAGTACTGTACTAACCTGAGTAGTAAAGACAGCTGAACACTTGAATTATGTGAGTGCTGTTGCAGAGGGCCCAGGATCACCCTGGCTCGAGTTACTCAACACTGACGCATCAGCATTTCTACGGCCACAAATGCGTCCACGCGAGCGCTGCGTGCACTTTGGGGTAGGGTGACACTTCGCATCAGAAAGTTTGACTATTGAGTGTTCCAACGGAGGACACATGACTTTTGTTCAACTTCCAGTGGACACCACATACAGTACAAACAGCCATCTTGCCCCTTCCAAATTTGCCTCCTTGCCTCTTTCCCCTTTATTAATGGGATGCCAGAAATGCCAAGCTGTCTACGCAGAACAAATGCTATAAGGTGTGTAACCAAGCAGCATATCTCCAACTCCTACAGAGTACACGACTTGGGCGATGCCAAAGAGAGGGGCAATGACAAGGGCCCGACAACTGGCCCCCTTAAGAAAAGCAGAGGGGCCCTCTTTTCTCATGATGTTTCTGCAATGAAAGGAAATAAACATTTCATATCACTTTGAAGTAGCAATACATGGCATTTGTTAGGATTCAGCTCCTTCTGAAAGTTTACCTGACACAGTCAACCACTCCGTTGTACGTTTCCTCATTGGTTCCCTTTTTCAGCGATTGTAGTCTTGTTTTGACCACTGAAACAAGACACAGATAAACGCAATCAGTCTTGAGTTTGCCTTGCTTGTACACGTTTCTTTCAAATGACAAGCACTGACCGTCACAAGGGCTGACAGCCACGGCTGCGACGGATCCAGCCGAGCATCCGGACACAAAAGACCAATAGAAGGGCACCGATGGGTTTTCTGGCGAATGTTGACCGAGTTGGTGCAAGTGCGCAAAAAGAGGGAAGTAGATGACCGAGAAGGGAATGTCCCTAAAGAAGCGACAAACAAACATGTTAGGCATCGAAAAAGGTGATCCAGGTTCAAGTGTGTGTTAAATGTAATCTCACCGCATTAATGTGGCCCCGAGTCCCCTGTACAATCCGGTGACACCTTTGGTCTTCAGTAGGTCTCTGGTAATCTGTGTGGCTGATACTGTCCTGACCTGAGGCGCGGGGCTTGCGTTGTAGGAACGACTAAGGACAGTGCTAGTCACACCCATCTTTAGAGTTGCTGCCACACTGGGCATTACTCGCTGCTGTGCCGCTTTTGGAGAAAGCAGAGTTACTTCATCAAACAGTTTCTTCTTACTCCTTATTTAATCAATGGGGTTTTTAATAGGAGGATGTTATGTTACATAAGCAGGTATAATCTTTCTGGTACTTTTCCGACACTTTAGCATGTCACTGAAAATATTAATATTATTGAAGTACTATGCTTCCCTGCATATAATAAAAAATCTGTAAATATATATATATATATATATATATATAAATTTAACCCCAAAAATTATTTTTAAAAAACACCGTTAAGCATTCTTTATGTCTTCTCCATGACAGATGGAGGGAAAAACCTGAAACCCCCTCAAAAAGAAAAAAAAATAATAATAATATATTGAAAAAAAATGGGAAAAAATCATGAATAAGCAAATCTGCTTGTGCCAAACTGCAAGCATGTGGGGGTCCATTGTATTCTGTAAACGATGCAAACAGAGCGGCGCATTGTGCTAAATTATTGCCAACCTCACCGAGCCTGCCGGCATCCTGGAGCTGAATCTTCAGCATCTCCATGGGCGTGGTGACAATCACCTGGCACATTCCTGCACAGCATCCAGCCAACATCTCCTTAAACACCGTCAGCTTACCACTGATGACGCATGGACATATAAGGGACTTTAATACCAACACGTTGCAAAAGCAAGATTCAGATCTTCTGTGTGACTCACCCATCTTTGCTTAGCTGGTGGCGGAAAAAGTCGTTGGCAGCGAGTTTAATGGCCTTCTCAGGAGTCACTAGGGTGAGATTGACGGCAGCGCCTACAAGGTGGGTTTTAGTAAAGGTCAATAAAAAGACTACGATAAATAGTCCATAGAAAAAGTCTACACACCCTTGTTAAATTCTAGGATGAGGTGACGACAACAATTCACTCAGTCTATGGCGTTTGGAGCTACATCATGCTAATTATGTTGACTAAAAGGTGCTTATTATTTTACCAATCAGTCGTGCAAACAATTAAATTAAGCTTACCTCGATACATGCCAAAGTAACCCTCGGATTTTACTGTCTTTATAAGACAGTCCAGCCTACCAGAAAAAAAAATAAAGTATTAATTCTGGTAATGCTCTGAGAGTGATTGCTGTTGATTAGATTTGATTTGATTATTTTCATTTCTCGCTTCCTTGAGCTGACTTAACTGGAAAATTAAAGCAGAGATGAAAAGATTACCCTTAACACTCAGGCGCATAATACCGATAAACAGTACAGGGACATCTAAAAATAATAATAATAATTTGGTGAAAAACCTAATTTGTTTCAGTAATTCAATTTAAAAAGTGAAACTTATGAATCATATATTTTAATTACACTCAGAGATAAATATTTTGTGATTTTGTTTTACAGCATTATGGTGATCACTGCTTATAGTAACCAAAAACTCAAAATTAATTACAAAACAAAAAAATCCACAACTTAGGAATTGGTCTTCTGAAAAATATTTTCTTTGTTTATAATGAATACAAATTGTATAGGAGGTCCACATTTTGGATTGAACTACAGTGCTGAAATAAACATATACGATGTTATAATTTAGAAGATGCACCGTATATTGCTATAGCAACATCAAATATAAATTCAAATATTCAAAAAAGATTTGTGTGTGCTTGTGCGTCTGTGTGTATACATGCACGTGTCAGGAGGCGGTTCTTACATATTCTTGTACAGCTGTTGCCCGCTTCGTTGATTTTGCAGGCGTGTCTTGGCCAGGTCGATTGGGAATACACAGGTGACTCCAACCATGCCTGCAATTCCTCCATTAATCAGTTTGGCTGGTAAGCTGGACTCAGAAGTCAAACACAAATGCGCATACCAATCATTACTGATCTTATTATATGTGGACAGTGGATTTTATTTATTTATTCATTCATTTATTTATTTATTTATTTATTTATTTATTTTAAGTCGACACACCCCAGTTCAAATGCCATGTTTTTGTGAAAATAAATCATGGCAAAACTTTTTCCCACCATTTTGTGACACTTTAATCGATTTTTCCAAAAAAATATTTATGTTTTTTTGTTTTTTGTTTTTTGTTTTCAAGTAGTGAAATGAAAATAATGGTTTCATTGGATAATAACAAAGTCTCTCCAACGCAAATGTGACAACATGTTATGTCAGGAAAAGCCTACTAAAACAGCTGACATTTGTTTGTAGTTAATTAAAAGCACTTTAAATGGTGGCAGGTGTGTGCGGACTCCCATTTAACATGAGTTTCAATGAGACAGGTTCATTTGGTGTTGTTAACTTGTTCAACTAAATTATTTCAGTTCATTTAGTTTCAGTTTATTTTTACTTCCCCTATCGAAAAGATAAATACAAAATCAAATGATTTGTACAGCTTATAGGTCACCTTAATGATGAGATGAGAGGATTTATCTAGATCTCATTTTTTATATCACAAAAACCTTTAAAACCATTTAAGTCACTGTGGCTAGTTTGCAAAATTGCAACAAAATTAACAGAATAAAAAATAAAATAAAAACAAGAAAGCAGGTTTCCTCCTACCTCATCTGTTTCTGGTGGGCCATGGTTTTGGGTTGTTGCGTGTGCAAAAGCACAACGAAAGAAGCTGAGCTTCTGAGGGTCCCCGAGAGGCGTCGAGCAAGGCAAGAGCAAAGAGTGGCTTTTGGGTCGTATATATAGACAAGTCCAACACAGCGGCTCCAGGGATAAATTCCACTCACATCACTCCACACCCACTGCCATGCCAGCCAGGAAATAGAGCCTGGATCGTTATTGGCCTGCCAAAAGCAAACCACAATCAGAAACGTTGTCAGGGATGCATCTCTTAGCTGTGGAAATCATTTTCTTTACATCAAATCAGAGTGTCCTCATTTAAAGTAATATCAAAATGTCCACAATTCTATTCTGAGAAGTGAAATCAATCATCAGTGAATAGCAGGCCCATAACAAGAGTGTCAGATGAACCATAGGTGTCACTTTCTCCTTGTAAATTTTAACCACTGCCGCACCAAATGAAAGAAAGAAAGGCCAACATGTGACCGATGCAATATTGAGAAGACATTTCATTTCCTGTCCAGGTCAGGAAACTAACAACAGTCTCCAGCAAGTTTTTACTGCATCCACTGCTTTTTTTTTGGCTAGTAAAACTCAAATATAATTATTTTCAACATCAAATAGCTTTTCAGTTGTGAAGCTACTCTGTCCACAGGAGAACATTACATCAGGCCGTTCTAAACCTTTCATGCATCTCTTCCATTTGACGTCATGGGCCTAGCTGCCCAACAAAGTGAATAAAAAGATGCTTACGAATAATCTGATAATGCAGCCGAGCGGGATGGAAAGCGCAGAGCTGGAGACGGCAGAGATGTGAATGTCTCATAAATCCCTTTTCCATACCATAATAAATTCATGTTATTTAGACCTCAAAGTCACACAACATAACACAACATATTTTGGACACACATTCAGGTATTTCTCAACCTTAACACAACAGCAGGTAAGCTAATCATCACAACAGCTAGCTAATATAGCATTAGCAACTTGTTTTTGTTTGCAGTAGAATAAAACTTCATGTTTGCGTCTCTTCAAAACAAAATTCGTCTGGTCTATTTAAATAGTAGTAATTTATAACTTTAAAAAGTAGTTGAGGAGAAATATGTTGATAGAATTAAGCAACGTGTTCATTTATTATGCTCCAAAAGTACAATTAAAAATTGTTTCAATATTAAAACTTTGATGTAATTGAGCTAGCTTAGCTTGCTAAATTTCCCTGGTGAGAAACTTCAGTTCAGCAAAGCTTAATTCTCAATTACATTTGTCAACACTGTTAAATAGAATAATAATAATAATAGAAAAATATTACTGTGGGCTGCTACCGGTACATTTATTTTTATATTTTTAACATTTATGATGACACAAAAGGTTTTCTAAATCATAAGGTAGACTAATGAGCTTATCTTTTAATTTTTAATTTTTAATTTTTAATTTGTACTTTTTTTTACTTTTTTTTATATATTTTTTATTTTTTTATTTTTTTACTGGTCCATAGCTTGTAGTTCAGTAGCCTATTCCAATAGGTAACTGAGGTAGTAAATGTTTCAATATTTAAATGAAAGCTTTGTGACTAGAAAACTTGAACCACCAGATGGCAGAAAAGGACAATCTCAAGTTCACCAGTTGTTTTAATTCTCTTCAGGTGGCCATAACCTAAACAATATTATCCACACAGTCGAAAAATAAATGCACGTCATAAACGTGATGTCAAGGCTTAGAAGAACAGGTGGAAGATGAGAATGGCCACCTGCTAGAGCTTGGAATAAAAACGATGCCTAATGGATGTATTTTATTGTACTTTTAAATGAATGCATGCAGGCTGAATTGCATGTTGTTTTTCAACACAACACCAGCAGGCTATGGTAGATAGCGGCAGAAGTGTTGCTTAAAAAGGAAAACAAAATAATTGGAAAAACAAAGAGGGGAATTAAAGACAAATTTGAATTAAAGACAAATCTGTATTCCTGAGATTTGTTCTGGGGACGAGCATACCAAGATTTTTTCAGCACTTTTTTGGTACTTCTCATGAGGAAGAGGAAATAGTTTGACCCAAATCATTGCTGGAGTCCTTGAAAAGAGCCATTTTAATAACCTCAGGAATCTGGAGACATCACACCTCCCACCTTCTTACCCAACTCTCAATTTGAAGTTTCCATGCCACAAAGTTTTTCTTCTTGTCGTGTATACCATTCACTTCCTTCGCACGCTCAGGATCCCCACAGGGCCTCCAAATCAATCTCATCCTGACTTAAAATCATCAGTCGCGTTGGGGCAGACAGCTTGCCAGTTGCTAGTGAAGTGGCGAAGTTTGTTTTTCGTCTCTATTGGCCTCACTTAACCACAACTTTATTCTAATTATTTTTTGAAGTGGGTTAAGTACATGCTTGAACGATCCCAAAGGAAATTACAAGGCATTTTATTTATATGCCATTTTATAGCAGCCTCCCTTGACTTGGTTTTAATTGATTTCAATCGATTCAATCCTTAGCACTTTTTGAATTCTTTTTGGAGATACAAAATGAGAATGGAAATCTTTTATTTGTGCTCCGAGGCTTAAAAGGCTTCTATGTGTCAGTTTTGATTCATAAATGTATTAAAATCTGTATTAGTGTGCACTTGTCCTTTGCATAAGGAATCCATCCAGCTGGTCGGAAAAAAATATCAAAAAGGCTGATTATTTCAATGATTGCTTCCTCCTTTCTCTGACACCACATTTTCAAGGCCCCGTGTTGCAAGGATGCCAGCAATTCCTGTAAGGTAAAAGAACTCCACCTCTATTGTGTGGTTGTTTATTTTGTCTGTTGCCGCTGCACCTTTCGGCGGCTGAATAATGTCGGAATATTGCGCCAAGGTTGTGCCAATTCGAATGCTCCTTCACAAATGCAATGTTCTCCCTCCACGCCTATAATGCATGGCTCCACCAATAATAACACAGCGCACGAATTGCGACAAAGATAGTGTCTTCATCTGCTATTCAACCGAGAAGCAGGTGCGTTGCATTTCATGAAGGCAAAGGTCATACAACATAAGCCAACAGGAACCAAATTTGAGATGCATATATATATATATATATATATATATATATATATATATATATATATATATAACGCATGTACGGAACCTTGAGTATGGAAAACTAGGTGTTGTTTCCTTATTTCCTCACACAATCATGCTCACTAATTCATACGTAATTCATCAGTTCAATTCATCTGCGCATAGGCCTGTGTGTGACGTAAGATGATCCACCTTTACATGTGGGAAAAGTACTGCAAAAGGAAAGAAATAGAGGATATAGGTGCTACGTAATTGTGGACTTGTCTGGGAAATATCACTGATCAGACAGGACAAGAATAGAAACTGTCAGCACTGAAAGCCTTCTTTCTGCATTTGTAAATTTAATTAACAGTATTTCTGTACGTATACGTCTCGCTGAGCGTCTTCTAACAGTCCGGTTGGTTACAAACTTAAACTAATGAGAACCACAATGTGGAAGAAAACAGACGTTTGAGTTGACCCAGGTCTGATTAAAAATATATATTAATATATAGAAGATAAAAACAAGCTTCTGGAATCACGCTTGTTTACTCCTTTTATGTGATTTTATTTAAAAGCCATTTAATTTTGAAAGGTATTCTAATGTGTCCCATACCAGTGCTGACGTGAAGGAGGCGATGGTCGCCCTATATTACAACTCAAATATAGCTGTGCCAATTAAGGCCAACTCTTCTATGCTACATTAGGCATGGGAAACAAAGCATTCTATATCACAATATTATCTCTCAACATGGGAGTTGGTGTATAGTCATAGGGGGATGTTTTCATGTTTTCTTCAATTTCTTGTTCTTTTGAATGCATCATTTGACTAACAAACAGAAAAGACAACATGGGTGTACAATGCCATAGTTATTGACATAAAAACGTATTTTAGTTATTATCAAGAAAAACGTAGCTGAATAAAGGCCTGTGCAAGGAGACAAACACGAGAACGGAGACCAGCTTGAAAACGACAAAAAAAAAAAGAAGTGATAGAAAAAAGTAGGAAAAGCAGAATGGATGAGCAATGAAGCGATGAGGGATGCTGGTGGGTGACAGAAGGGGAGAAGAGGGCTGGCGGGATGAAAGCTGAGCTTCCGTCAAACGGAAACGGGACGCTGTCCAGTAAAAACACCAAAGTGTGTGTGTGTGGGGGGGGGGGGGTAGGGGGTGCGCGGCGCACGCATGTCCTGAACATGTACGTGATGCCAAAATAAGATACAGTACATGTTGCATGGGTAGATTCACGGCTGTTTGGGATTGTATTCAAAATGAAAGCCAGCAGGGAGAAAATATGGGTGAAAATCCATGTGCTCAGTCCTTTTAGCATGCATGCATAATAATAAGAAACAATTAAGTGCATTATGACAGGGAGTTGCTGTTTTGAAATCACTAATTGTGATTAAGCTGCAGTTTCGTAACAATGTTTGTTGGATGGATGGATGGATGGATCCTTAGGGTAACCAGACATCTCGGTTAAACCAAGACATTCCTGGTTTTGAGCCTTGGGTCCCGAGTCCCAGTGGATTTCGCCAACGCCATTGTTTTGTCCCGATGTTACGCATCCAATGTCCCGTTTTTTTTTTTTTTTGCCGTGTGTCAATCACACAGTTATCATAGGGAGTCATATGGTAAACCGTTAAAAATTATTTATTTTTACTTTCATGTTTGCATTCTCATCCGCATCTAATCACTTGCAGTCGTCCCATGTTTTTATCATACTGGAACTAGAACTACTTCCTGCTTTCGTGGTAAAAGCCTTATGCTTCAGTTACTTAAGAACTTGTTTCTTGGCTCATTCCCAATATTACAGTGAGCAATAGCTGCCGGGACCGAGCAAAAACAGTTGGATAACGGTGACTGGTTTAGCGCTGTTGAACTGTCAACCAAGATAGCATTTAGCTAGGGTGACCATATTCCCAGTTCCAAAAAAAGAGGAAACTTGCCCCAGCTTTGAAATTGTGGTACCAGTCGCACTTACACAGTGTACATCACCTCCTATCAGTAACACAATGCCAACCGGACATTTTCAAGAATTTATAAAACCCTCGGACGCCCGAACAGGACATAAGGTTTGGTCACCCTAATTTAGCATAACCACCGGTCACCGGATTGACTAGCGATTAAATGTGTTGTAAATAGTCCCTGCTGTGATTTATTGTATACAATATTTAATTTTCAGTGAAATTGTTTAGTTTAGTTTTGAAAATCTGGTCACCATCCGTTGAACTTATTCGTAATTGTGTTTGCTGTAGATAGATGGCTAGCTAGAGAGCTAGCAAGATAGCCAGGTAGATATGGCTATCACTGGCTAGGCTTATATCTGGATAGAGATGGATGCATGGATGGATGGATGGATGGATAGATAGATAGATAGATAGATAGATAGATAGATAGATAGATAGATAGATAGATAGATAGATAGATAGATAGATAGATAGATAGATAGATAGATAGATAGATAGATAGATAGATAGATAGATAGATAGATAGATAGATAGCGTGTGTGAGCGAGCGAAGAAGAGCCAAAGCTTTCAGTCCCTCTTTCAATGGCTGTTGGCCTTGAAGCCTGCCTGCCAGCTCTGAGTGACACATTTGGCACAAAGACATGTTTGCTGTGAGTCCTCAAAACCAATGATGCAGTTCACTTTCATCCACACAGCTGTGCTTCTGCTTCCTCTTTAATGGCACAATTTAGTTGACCACATTCTTTCCGTGTTTTTTTCTTCTTTCCCCCAGCAGCGCAGGCGTTTTAATGATAAGTGTGTTTTTCAGCCTGGTTTCACAGCACCCACGGAGGTGCTTCTCATTAAGAATACAGCCATTCTCTACAAAACATAATGGCTCTCTCACACCTCAGTTTGCCTTTTACGAGTCCTGCCGGCACTCTCTTGGCGACACGTGGTGTGTGGACAGGTTTTAGAGACAATATCGTCAACACTGTCCAGTGTCCACTTTTACCAAGCTGCTGTCAGAAAGGGGAATGTATAACTTGGGTACATTTCTGTCCCTTGATGTTCATTCCAAAGCCCGATCTTCACAGTTTTGACCTTTATCTTTGTCAAAAATTTACAGGTAGACTTAAGCACCATTTGTTACATAAAAGACACAGTAAAGTCATTTTAAGAAGCTTTGTAAGAGATACTAATTTATCAATACCTGATGCCGGTAAAATACAGTGATTCTCTACTTAAGTACAATTATTCAAACATTTCTGTGCAATAGATTTCACTTCTCTCACTACTCTCTATTTAAGTAGAGTTTTTATTTGATTTAGTTTTTTAGTTTTGTTAGGTGCACTGCTATTGGCTGGATGGTGAAGTCAGCTCAGATAGGCTCCCGCTCAACAGTAACCCTAATGACAGCAAGCGCGATACAATACAGTATGTCCCCAAAATGTCAAAACCAACCAGATCATGTGCAGATTCTACCTGAATGATGTAACGTGAGGTTTTTGCACGCATTAAGGATACGCATGTCCTGACAGTGTTCCTCATTAAGACAGTGATTTCAAATACACTCCATTGTCGGCACCAGTGCACAACCATCAGAAACCTTCACTGATGAGGCTATTATTTGCTAAGTTTTAACCCGTTTGCTTTCTCTCTGTTGACCCTTCTCGCTCTATCTATCACATACATGGACATCTCTTGAATGAAGTGCCTGCCGCAAGCTCCAGGTGAATGACTGTGGGAATGAAAACTGTAAATGTTTGCACTAAAGCACAAGTGTGCAAGGTATTACTTCTTACGTATATCATGAGCTAAGTATATAATTGGAGCCATTCATGTCATTCATGTAATGCCTTTTAGAGGGAAAACATACTGTAAGTTAAATGGAGAGTTTGGTAATCTTTTCATAGCTGAGGCCATCTTTATGTTGAGCGGCAATTCTTTTTTTATTTTTTTACCTTAAAGAGCTCTTTATGACAAAATGCCATATTGAACATTGAATGACAGGTGTGAGAGAGTTTGAGACCTTGTATTACTAACAAGTCAGAGAAAATGAGAAAATGAATAGTTGGGCCCAATTTTGACATTTTCACTTAAGGGTGTACTCACTTTTGTTGCCAGTAGTTTAGTCAATAATGGCTGTCGAGTTAATTTGAGGGGACAGGAAATTTACACTACAATACAAGCAAACTTCTTTACATCGTAGCAAAGTATTTCATGAAAACAATATTTACAAAATGGGAAGAATATACTCACTTTTGTGAGATACTAATATAAAAACTAGGGGTGTCAGGCGATTACATTTTTTAATCGTAAATAATTGCATGACTTCAATAGTTAACTCACAATTAATCGCAAATTTTATACATGTTCCAAATGTACAAGTTTTTATACTCTTGTTAACATAGAATTATTGGGAAAAAATGTTAAACAAATAGAAATATGGCTGTATCTTTTAGTCATTGATACAGTAATTTCATAATGCATAAAATTGAGTTAATATTAAAAGATGTACTTTAAAGTGTGATATTGATTTGTGTTGAGGTCATTTTTCTGCCACTAGATGGCATATTTGCATTTGTAAGACAGGTTCAGTGCATTTTTCTTTTCATATTAAAAGCTATCTCATCTTTAACATTAAGTAAATTGTGAAATTGTGCACATTTTTAAAATTGTAAAATACAGCTTGACCCCAGTCTCCACAAATATATGCATTATTATTAAATGTTTTACTGCTAAATTTTGACATGGACGTGTCTGCTGTGTTGAGACTGGAATTCCCCTCGTACAGGCTTTACAGGCTTTACAGGCTTTTTACATTTAAAAAAATTGTGAAGTTAAAGGAATTTTAAATTAACTCAAAATTAACACACAAATGTTAATACCCCTAATAAAAACACGACTATACTGCCTCTCTAGTTTCTACATAATCTGAGAAAACATACGCTTGAACCCAGGCGTTAGTTCCTGCGCCATTGCAGTAGCCATCTGTCAGCAGGCACACCGACCGCCTTGGCTATGTTTACACGTACACATACACTGAACATCACATGCCAAACACCTCACCCGTGACCTTAGTGACCCCTCCTAACGCACGACGGGTCACCAGGCTTCCGCATGATGCTTTACATTCACATTATCAATAACGGAAGTGGAAGGTTTTCATTGTCTCTCTATTTTACCCCCTCCATCTTTGCCCACGCAGTAGTGGCGCTCATCTGCCAAACACTGATGTCATTGTCCAACAGCGCATGAGATAAAATGATGAACGTTTAAAGCATAATCCCACAGTTTAATCCAAACTCCTCTGATGTGCCTACACGGAGAGACTATTTGTTTGGCCGTGTAACATGCAAGTTTTAGACTGGGGATGGAGCGGGACACATTTGGGCATGTTGCGCTTCAATCAGCTTGGAACGGTGATCTCACATGAAAGATGATTTCTTCCTCAGTGAGTGAGTGAGTGAGTGAGTGAGTGAGTGAGTGAGTGAGTGAGTGAGGAGTTGGTGAGTGGAGCAGGGGAGGGCTGGCAGTCAGAAAGGAGCAAAGTAATTCTTCCCAGCAAAGCGCAGACGGTCGTGCTGGAGCAGGAGCTGCAGTTGCATCTCCTCTCTCCTCCTTTGCGCTCTCGACTGCTGGCATTTTCTGCTCATCGTCTGTTTGCCCTCTCAAGTCCAGACAGATCCACTCTTCCCGTTTTGGATAGTTTGGCTGCAAACGTGCGCACCCACACTTCTCCAGAGCCGCCACAACTCAAGGTAAGAACTCACTGGTGCATGATGAACGCCTTACGGAACGCTGTCGCACTCGAGCAGGCAGCATGTGGAAATATCAAAGAAAGGTTTTTGTCATGATCATGCTGATGGTGATGAAGGGAGTGGTGGTGTATGGCAATATCAAATTGTGCTTTGCTGTAAACAAACTTGTTGATTTGCATGTCATTTACATCATGCATATGATACTCATAATATGAAGCTATAGTTTTTTTGAGTTTCCGTTGAATATCATACACGTTTTCTTTTCCGAGGTGGATGGAGAATAAAACAATCCTTTCCGGTTGTGTTCACTTTTGAGCGCTTTACTCGCTCCATCCTGGGATCTGTTGACTGAAGGCTTATGTGGAATCAAGGCAGATGCTCCGGGGTTTTAAGTGCACATTTGAAATAACTGCAAGCAGCCAGCTCAGATAGCCGAGAGGGAGGAGGGAGTGTGCTCTAAAGTATGATCTGTGCATTAAGTGCCATCAGCATCATTTCTAATTGCATGTATTTGAAATAATCAGGTTTTGTTTATTGTTGTTTAGCCGGTGAGCAATTTTTGTGAGCACCAGGTAAGGCTAGGAAAGTAAGGATGACAAAAAGGACTGGTCAGGAAAAGAGTGAGGCGTTGATTCTCATCCATCTCCTCACTGCCCCACAGTTTGCAGGGGCAGTATTTTACATTTGAAATCATCTCCAGAGACCTCATTTAGAGTTTGTAGAATGCCTTCAGCCTAAAGGGGAAAAGGCTTTCAAACAAGATGTGTTTGTCATTTTCTTGTGTTCACTTTTTAATGGTTAAAAAAAAAGGCTGTGCACACAGAATATAATACAGAATACAGTTATAACCTACATCTGTAGTTGCATGCATTGCTTAAAAAAATAATCATTAGATTTATATTTAGCATATATAGAATATACAATGTAAACAGCAGAAGCCCCAGAATTGAGCCCTGTAGAACACCATACATTCCGTTAATACATGTGAATTAATATTGCACATATTTGTCCAACCACTTTCTTTTTTTGCTTGACATCATTAGTATGACGGGATTACAATAACAAGGAAATCACACGACGTACCATCACAACAGCCACAAGTCATCTACTGAGTGCATCAAATTCCCTGCAGCGTGAACACCTGCAGCCAATGATGGGCCAGTGGGGCATATCATCATGAATGATTTGAGTCGCATGTGTGTCTTGACCTCCACAAACACCTGACTCACCGAACCCCTGGTGTTCAAGCCCAGGTTAAGAACCACTGTTCTAAACCAATGCAAAATATGACTAAAACTAATTGGTAGTCTCCAATAGTGATCATTTTAAAAACTAAATGATTTTAATTGATGTATTGATACACATATTCATCTTTATGATGTAGTCATGTAGTTTTCAGAAGAAATCTATTTCAATTATGCTTGGTAGGAAAGTTGCGCCATAGGCTGTATTTTGATCAGATCTCCATGCAGGTTTGAGGCTTGCTTTATATTAGCTTTTCTATTCTGTCTTGAACTGGTGACCTTGCTGAATGAGAAAAGGCTTCAGCGTGTGTTTCATGGCCATCTATTCATGTGAATTTTCTCCAGATATATATTTGCACAGCTTTCTCACTTTTGCCATTTAAGTCATTAAAAAAAAAAACTAATTAAATGAGCTGCCTCTTTTTATGTTGATTTCATTTAACAGATTTGTTTTGTTCTCTTGGTTTGAGGACGTCATTCCTGATTGAAAAACAGGGAAACATAAGCATGGTGTATAACCAGGAACATTACTGGTATCACTTATACCCTATTGTAGTGTGATAAAGGGATTTTTTTTTAAATTAAAAGTATGAAATATAGCAACATTAAACCTACAAAAATATAAAACATGAACATTACTATCATTTAAATTATTCAGTGCAGGATCAGGACAGTGCCGCATATGTGGTTCTGGCCAAGCAGATAAATAACATTTGAACAGATTTATGATTTCATCAATAGGAGATCTAACAGCAAGCTGTGTGTAGGTGCTCTATAGACATCAATATCTCATTATTGTGTAATGCGGCACAAATGCAGTTACAAATAAATTTTAAAAAAGCCCTCTGTTTTTGGTCTAGTACAATGTTAATGTTAAGGGGAGTGGGATATGAGTAAACAAACAGCTTGCTTTTTTTCCCACACACCCATGTTAGATAAGTGTCTGCTTTCGGATATGCTGGAAGCCCGGCATATGTTTCCTCAAACTTAATTTGGTGCCGGAGGTTCCTCATGTCCATGTTCATTTTATGCCTCCTTGCATCTCATCTGCGGCCCCTCCTCGTCCAGCTGAGTCCCTTGACTTTTAACCCCACCTCTTATCCTTTTTTTTTTTAAATCTAAAATTACCCAACATTTTTGGTGCTGCAACATTGACTGCAGGAATATATATATATTTATTAAATTATTTTTTTATTTTTTTCAAGAAGTGGGCAGCAGGCAGACAGAGATTCAGGAGCAAACCTGAACCGGGGGAAAATGCCATGAAAAGCCATAAATAAGTTAGGGGGGCAGTAAACACAAAAATTAAGCATTTTCAAAGTTACAAATAGACATGATGATGACACCTTGCTGGTTTTATTGGAGATGCCTGGGAAGAATTGTGGATTGCGACGCAGTTTATCAGTGATGCTAGCAGATGATATCCACCCACTGGCCAACTGATTCTTAATCATCAGTTTTTTTCCATTCAAAGCCTGAGCGGCGCTTAAATTGGCCCGTGTGCAAGACGGCAGTTCTGTTTTTTGGGACTGCATTTACACACGTCCTCACTCCTTACTGAACAGCCATTCCATCTCTGAAGTAGAAGAGTCTTATCACATTAGGTTGAGTGGTATACTGTATAACTGTTAATGACATGTGCTCCATATTTCCTAAAATGAAATCAAATGAAAGGCAGAGAAAAGTAGACAAGAGATCTATCTCAAATAATGATGGTGGGAACTAGAAATGGATTTGATTGTGCTCAAAATGTTGGCAGACAGTCAAGTAAAAAGGTCAAGGGGAGCAGGTATGGAACAGCAAGGAGCAGACAGGACTAAAGGAAAAATAAAAGCAGCATTCAGGCAAGAGGCCAGACAATGAGCTGATTGGCGGACTAATGAGACCAAGTGAAACCAGTGACCAGCTAAAATGGACAAGCGTGGACACATTTTCAAAGTCATTAATGTCATTCATTCTCACACAATAGCACAAATAAGAAAACTTTTTTTTTTCCAAACTCCACGACCCGAGTGAGGATAAGGGGTATAGAAGATCGATGGATGAGTCCTTTAGTAAAACCAAGCTGAAAATGCAAGCTTGTGTGTTTAACAACATGGAAAAGAAGATGCAAAACTCATGAATTCTTCATGAAATCTTGTGTTGCACATTTGTATATATACTGTATTCAGGCAGCCACACCTCCTTTGTCCTGCTATTGTATTTATACATTTCACATGTCCACAGTCCAGTTCTTTTAAACAACCAGCTTCTTTTGTCTCAGAATTATTAGGAAGCAATTTATTTAATAGTTTTTTTTTCCCCCCCAGGCACATGATAGCCTTTATGATCAATCTGTGTATCACACTAATACAACAAAAGCACGTATTCATTTTCATAGTTCAAATATTCATTCACAGTTCTGTAGTTGGAAAGCCAATGTGTAAGCAAAAGGGGGAAAAAAGAAAGAAAAAAAGCTGGTCTTTCTTGTAATTACTGTCTCCAGTCTTCCTCCAAAGTGGCGGGTGGAAAGCAGCTTAATCATTCACTTGAAAGATGTGTTGTTCTGCACTTGTTTTATAAGACAATACTGAATTAACCAGAATTCAAGGCCTTGTACATACAGTATATATGTGGGGAGAAGCTATGAATTATTTATGAGATATTCAAGCCTTATGGCTCTGTTGTGACACAGGAGCAAGAGAAGCAATTAGAAGTGGAATATAGGAAATAATAGATTGGATAAAAAGAAAAAGAAAAACAGATAAAAGGAGTTAATCACTGAAATACTTTCGCCATCAATCATTTCTCTGCTGACTACTTTTAATCTATTTTGCTGGATCCCTCTGCCTTGTTTTCTTGCTGCATTGATTGTAAATGTACAATATAGGCTATGGTAGCCTTACTAGGAAAGAAAAACGTTGGAATTGCAGAAAGACAGTTTCTTACTGTTTCTCAAATCGCTGTGTGGAGGTCCAACTGACTCAACTGGGGCCAATTTCCCATGTTTTGTCTTTTGGGGTTCCGTCGTATGCTGGCCCAAATGATAAACTGGGGGGAACAAACAAAACAAAACAAAACCCATGACACATCTATCTGAGCACAGTAATGGAGGGGGTTATTGCAGGGGTTACTTTCCAGACCACCTCCCCAAGTGAAATCTCTCGAGCACATAATTTTCCTGGAGGTCTGTAAAACCACATTTAAATTAATATAAACACATTTAAATACATAATAAATCCCCCTGTGTTTTCTGTAAACACATCCCACTTTTTCACAAACGAGCAAACTTATCATCTCACAATATACAATAAAATAAAATAAATCCTACTCAGAAATGTAAATGATAAAATGAACCTACAGCCGTCGCTTTCTGTAGGCCTAAAAAGCAGGATTACTGCAGATGACATTGGATGCGTTTTCAACGAAAATTTGGCTCTGCTTAAACACCTCCTCTTTCGTTCTTCATTTTAAAAATTTTAACAATGCCATCTTGTGGTCGGGAGTGGAGGAACACCTACTATAAACAAATTTAAGACACGACATGAAACAATGGACCACGAACTATAGAACCCACAATGGAGGTTTAATTAAATTCAACATAACTTTATTTATCCCCTAGGGGCAATTAAGAAATAGGATTTAAAGAGAATACAAAGTTTAAATGAATATACACGCAAGATAAAAAATATACAATCTCAATACTGCATTACTACTTATTGGGGAAAAAAATAGGTTAGGGTAATTAGAATTTATGTGTGACCGTCAACTACTATATCATTACCTGAACAGTGAATAGATTCTTGTTTGGCCCTCGGCGCAAGCTAGGAGCGCTTATGCAACACCCCAAGCTGTTGTAATGATGGATCCAACGTGGCACTGGCTTATCAGTCCCTCAACTGCCGCTCACCATCCGATCATGACTAAGGATGCCAAAATACATTACACGAATCTGACCCCTGCTTTAAATAAATGGCCAATTGCACGTGTTTTTTTTGTTTTGTTTGCTTTTTAATTAAAATGTCATAACTAAATGGAGTGATTCAACTTATGAGTGAGGTTGATTGACAATAACTTTCTTTATTGTTGTTTGATTAGTTGGTAGGTTCAATGGCCAGCATTGCCGTGTCTTGAGTGATTCGATTTCAAGAAGCAGATCGGAAAGTGAAAGGTTCTGGGCTAGAAACGGGTCAGTTGAAAGGATGCAAACGAGACGAGAAGAGAAAAGGAATAACAACAGGTTTGAACTGGTCCGTGTTCATTGGCTGTGCTGGTCATAAAAGACTTTCGATGCTCACATTATGCAAACCAAGCTATGCTACAGGTGAATGATGACTGCTGTGGCGATGCTTTCTTTCTCATCGTTCCTCGCTCTCAGGATGGATGAGTTTAATACATAAGTGCTTCACAACAACGGCAGTTTTCCTCACCATGGTGCATTTTTCACTCGAGAAATAAGACTAAAGCCTTGATCCATTGTCCACCTCCAAACCAATTGCTGAACTTGGCCTTTGGCTTCTTTTTTTTCTTTTCATCCTTCTCTCTTCACCTTGCTGCAGAGGCTTCTCATTAACGGACTAATGCATCGACTCATTTACGAGAGACGAGGACACAGTGAAAGATATTGACAAGGATGGAGGATGTGCTTTCAAGCACTGCAGTCCGGATAATCACACATGTAATCTCTGAGCTATACAACATAGGGGGCAAACAGACTAGTCAACAATGTGGATTATAGCGTGAAGTCGATTAATTACCAATCGTGTTTCGGCAGTAACAACACAAATGCTTCATTGAAATATGACAGACGGCTTCCTACAGTATAACAGTGAAAAGATAGACAGTATTACGGAAGCGTCTGATTTGAGGGCAAAACGAAGACAAGCTGTGGTTGCTCGATCAATAATATGTATCGGTTAAATCAAAGTCGCTAACTGGCGTGATGAAGTAGCACCTTACACTTGTTGGATTACCTTAAAGGGGAAGTCAACCCAAAAATAATTATTAACAGTAATATGTTATATATATGACCTCACACATGACATTCTAATTAAGGCTACGTTCACACTAGAGGCAAATGCGACCCAGATCGGATTTTTTAATGCGAACATGCGACCTCTATCTGACTATTTTATGACAGTCTGAATGCCTCAAATCAGATTTTTTTATATCCTGGGTCAATTTCATATATGGTCCTAGACCTCTACGTCATCAAAAGTCCAAAATTTCAGAATCAAAATCACATTTCAAAAATCACAGTTGCTCATGTCTCAGGTAACATCCAATCACAGCTCAGCTTCAGAAAACAGGTGAGCTGTGATTGGTCGTTGCCTGAGCCCTGAGCAACTATGATGTCATCTTAAATCGACAGCAAGTGGCAAAATGGCCATCTCCTGAGATAGACCAAAACGGCTGGATTTTGCTTCATAACTCATATTCCACAAATGTAATATTAATCGGAATGTCATGTTTAGACTAGTGAGGTCACATATAACATATTATTGTTAAGAAATGTTTTAGGTTGACTTCCACTTTAACTCATTCACTGCCATTGACGGCTATAGACGTCAAAAATTCATTTGAACTATTTCTATTAGTTTCACATTTTTTTCCACTTTTGTTAACAAGAGTATGAAAACCTAGAAAAAAATGTATTGTACATTTAGAACAGATGTAAAATTTGTGATTAATCTTGAGTTTAAATAATTAAGTAATTAAACAAAAATGAAAATATAAAAAAATTTGAGGCGTCAGACGATTACATTTTTTAATTGTAATTAATCGCATGACTTCAATAGTTAACTCACGACTAATCACATTTTATATCTATTCTCAATGTACAATACATTTCTTTCTAGGTTTTCATGCTCTTGCTAACAAAAGTGGAAAAAAATTAACACTAATAGTTCAAATGAATTTTTGACGTCTATAGCCGTCAATGGCAGTGAATGAGTTAATGTCATCTAACAAACATCTAAAGGATAATCCGCTCTTTTAGTATTTTGTGGGGTGGACCAAAGAACAGGAGAAGGCCGCCGCGTTAACAAGATGCCGAGAAAGGCAGCTAAATGGGAGAAAAGCTGGAGCATGCTCTGCTTTTGCTCTGACCTGGTTCCAGTTAATCCGCCCACTTTACACGATGAACATTACCTCCACACTGTATTTATAGAGCCATTTGCTGTGTGTTTCTCCTGTGTCAGCCTGCCTGTATGGATTTCTCACAATATTTCCAGGTAGCCTTTGTCACAATAAAGCAGGTTATCTTCCAAAGGAACACAATAGATTAGATAATAGAGTTTTCACAGGACATTACAACTCATTTGCATGTCTGCAAGGAAAAGAACTCCTCACAAATATTCATTCAGGAGTTTCGTCGTATGCAACTCTAAGTGAGTTTCAGTAATCACACTGGGCCTTTTCAGATTTTGATTTGATTTTAGACAGTTTGAGAAAAGGCAAGTAAACACAAACTTATTTAGAGTAGACAATGTGGGGCTTTAGGAGTATAGTCATAAAAATAGCTCTCACCGCTGCCACACTTGATTCATTTTGAAGTGTCATTGGGGATATTTGTTCATCCTCCAGATTTGTGAGGTCAGAGGCGGCTCACAATCTGTTCCAGTTCATCCCAAAGGTTTATTGTCTAAGTATAGAAATGGTGTAAGATGTCTTTCTATGGGTCGAGCCCAACCCTCGTTTTATTAATTTGATGATCAAAAGAAAATTACTTTTACCCCTGCACTGTCGAGAAAGTTTTTAGTACTTTGATGAGTCAGGGGTAAAACCAGAGTGTGAATACATATGGACATCCAACTCCTCTGGGAATTGGTTCCGGCAAATCTCCATTTCAAGATGGAAGGCCATCATTATTTAATGATGAATTATTCCCCTCTCCCACAGCTGGTAACCCTGCAGAGAATTCAAGCTCCACAGGTACACTGCATGCTATAAGGTGTGAGCAGTATACGCTACAAAGTACACTTTTCCAAAAATAGAAAGGGCGCTTCCAGTCCTCCACTCAGCTTCACTTACAAGACCTTTCTTTTCAAATACTCTTCAGCCTCATGACATTGATAAATGCTGCTTTCTCATCCTCATTGTTTTTTTCCTCTTCTTTCCATCACCAAAGACGAAGGTTAGTTCTCAATCATTCTGAATGCAATATTTAAAAAAAAAACGAAATACTTCTTCTAGCTTGGGCTGATCAACTTCCAAAGAACAGTTCTCACTGTGATTCCTCCGTGCCCTTTGCGTCTGTCATCCTCACGGCTTTGGCTGTCTCTCATTCTTCTTCTTCTTTGTCAACTCCATCTTATTCTCTCCTCTGATCACACGTCATCGTCTGACGCCACAGCTCATTCGTCATCGTTCTAGGCTGTTTTATTCCTCTTTCTGCTTCTCACTTGGCCCATCACACATGCACCTGAAATGCTGTTAAACTTTTTAAAATTTTGTGTATTGTAAAAACGGTGGTCCTAAAGTTCATCGTACATCTCAAGGAACGCTAGTTTTGCAGTTTGATGTCGCACATTCAATTGTATCGCTTAAACTGAAACGAAAAGTAATTCTAATTTTCATCCCCGCTGATGTACTTTGCCCAACAGACCGGCTTCTGTGAGGTAAAAATAGCCTTCGTTTTTAACTTTTGGACCACCATTGGGGAGGGTGAAAATTACAAAAAAATGTGCCCAAGAACCTCGTTAAAAAAAACACACACACACACGCAAATGTTGCACATTAGCGAGTATGTGGTGTTTCTCACAATATTATTTTCATCATTTTGTCTGAGAGTCCGCTATCTTGCATGTTTTGTAGTTTTTATTTGATTTCATTTTTATTGTGCTACGAGATCACCAATCATTGTCTCATTGGTTAAGATAGATATTGCTGTTTTAATAGCATTTCTGATGGGCTAGGCGGGCAGTAAATTTATAAAACTAATTATGATATTGTAAAATAATGTGCACATTATCAGTGTGTGAAAAGCCACAGAAGTAAAGAATGTTTTTTCCACTATTTTCATAAAGGTAAACCCCTTTGCTGAGTTACAAAACGACACGATAAAGCTACAGGACCCACGGACGGATCATGTACAGCAATATTTTGACGGACCAACATAGAAACACATAGAAACACACCACTGCGCTGAATGTAGCTATGATTAGTGGGAGCCTTGCTTGTGTTTCTCATCAATGAGCGGGTCCCATTTTGAGAAATACGATACACAAAATGTGTTTCGTATGTTGAGTCTACTCTGTATCTTTGTGTTTGCCATTGCAGAAAATTTTGCTCAACAGAGATAAGATGTTGGAAATGAAATGAAAGCAAGGTATTCAGTGCTTTTTGACAGTTTTGACGGATTCATTAGCTCATTTGCGAGCCTGTCGGCAGATATTACGCAGGTTTTGGTGTGTGAGAATCTGAACCAGAAGTGATAAACCCGTATTTTAAGTAAGAGCTGATATTGTGTCCTGAACTCTTCTTCTTTGAAGCTGAAGACTCTTCTGCTATCATATAATTTGGCATTTTTTTAAGTTCTCCAAAGATGTTTGTTTTTTTATCATTTTGTTTGCAGACTTACGGAAGCGTATTGCATTCACTTGAAAAAAAAAAAGTCCTGTTTTTTTTACTAATTTTTGGGGGCAGCTTTGTTTTTTGGAGTATTTTTTTCTTTTATTGAATATTTTTCCCCTGTTTTTTGAGTATTTTTTTTTTTGTTAAAAAAAATCCTCTGTTTTTCTGAGTAATTTTTCCCTGTTTTATAAAATTAGTTTTCTGTTTTTCTGAATATTTTTTAAAAGGGTTTTCCCTCAGAGATTAGAGAACAAACCACAATACAGTATACACATTCATTGTTTATTGAGAGCCAGTAAGTAAACATCACCATCTTATTGCATATGGAGGTATGCGGGAAAGTGTCTGCTTCAGCTATTAGCGAGTCTGCAACAAGTCACTTGGAGTTCATAGGTAAAAAAAAAATATATTAAATACTCAGAAAAACAGAACACCAGCTCTGTTTTTCGTTAATAAATAAATCTGTTTTTTTAAATTATTATTTTTCTGGGGGTTTTTTATATTTTTTTCCCCCTGTTTTTCTGAGAAATTTTTCCTCCTGTTTTTCTGAATACTTTTTTCAGCCTGTTTTGGGGATATTTTTTTGACAGAAAAAAAAATTCAGTAAAACAGAAAAAAAAATTCAGATAAACAGACAATTAAAAAAAATACTCAAAAAAACAAAGCTCCCCCCCAAAATTAGTCACAAAAACAGGAGGGGTTTTTTTTCAAGTGGATGCAATACGCTTCCGTACAGACTTGTGACCTTATTTTTATTGAATTTTTTTTACTGCCGTATCACCTTACGAAGATGAGCAGCAGGTAAAAGGCGAAGGCCCCTGAGTTTTCTAAGAAAAAGTATTATTTTTGTTCAGTCTCTGTGCGGCCTGTACCAAATGTGCCATGGACCGGAGCTGTATGCAAAACAGTCAGTGTCAAAACTATGCAGGTGTTCCTAACGTGGCTCATGTGTATTTTCCCCAGAATTACATTGATTCTAACCACAAAGACTTCTAAGAAATGTACTGTTAACACGGCGTTCAATAAAGGTGCACTCCAAATAGTAAATGAGCGCACACATCAACAAAGGCTCACAGGCATTTCTCTTCCCTATGAATCATTTATATGGGGTGCAGGCTCTATTTTATCGGCGCCATTCCACACCTCCAGTTCGTTTCATCTCAGAAATATGATTGCTCATCTTTTCACAAATCATAATTATTGCCTACATGTGAAATCTGCTCTCAAATATTCAAGAGGTCATCGGCTGTCATCCCACGACTATTGTTCTTCTATGACACCGTCACCCTCTTCCTCCGATTGGGATCACATGTTCAAGTCAAGAGTTTTTTGTAATACAATGCAGGTGGAGACGTTTGAAGTGAGGTTCTATTGCATGACATCCACAGTTAATATTTCATAGTATACTACTCAACGGCATGCTACTCAGGAGCCCAGCTTGGGGCCCGCAGGCTAATTCCATCATGGTGACACGCACTGTGTCCCTCCTTAACATGTCAATCTATTTGTTGCACATAAAGGAGTCTTAAGGAACAAAACACTCCCAGCATACAGTCAGATTACACAATACTATTAAAATGTATTTCTATTTCTGGCTAACTGAATGGTGTGTGCATATCCTGATTGTTAGATGTGTTTAATTCAATAGAAAACAGCGTAATGCATTATGGATTCACTGAAATTGTATAATCCACTTTATATGACATCAGATGGATGCGCCAACATATTCACATTCAAGTTGATAGCTATGAGGAGAGTAGTCATTCCTGTGACCTGTGCACATTTATGTGCAGTGGATCCATTATTCCCTTGTTCTCGTCTTCCTTACAGCTCCCTCACTTTCTTTATGATCTTGTTTTTTTTGTCTTCCCTTAACCCTCCCATGCTCCGCTTTCCTCACTCTAACTTTCCCACGAGACCAGATGTCCTAATTTATTTCTTAAGACTTGAGCGGCATCACTAAAACCCATGCAATCAAAGGGGTGGGCGTCGACGTACAGTAGAAAGGCATATAACACACTAGAAGGAGCCCAAGGTGGTTTCTACATCATGTTGGATATTGCTCGTGCACATGAGACTGGAACAACTGCCTCAGTCAGACGATGTGAAGCCGAAGTACAGCTGTGTCCTCAGAATGTTAGAAAGACAAGTCTTATACAAAATTGACTTTGTGGTCATTTGAAAATATTTTCTAGCTTGTAATAATGTATTTTAAATACAACAACAAAGATTACCTGTTATGTGTTTTCTTATTGCGATTCATTATTATTAAAGATACTGGAAATGATTAATTTTGCAAAAAAAAAAATAGATTTGGTGGCAAGTATTTTTTTGTCTTTTTTAGTCAAACAAATAATGATGAATTATTTGTGCTAATGCTGAACTAGCAAAATACATTTGCGTAAAACTAGAAACAAAATAAGTCTACTGCATTTTAAAGTAGCCTATCATTTTTTCTTAAATCATTACATCATTAGCTTTGTACACGTGAATGGGGCAGCATGTTGGTGAGATAATGAACTGCAACGTTTCAAGAATGAAGTAACTTAACATGGCTAACATGTTTGCCTGGTGACCAAATGTTTACTTTTTGGACCTAAACAGAACAGGAACAGGACAGATGCTGTACCATGATCCTAGGATGCTGTACGACTGCAAATTGCTCTATTTAAAAAAAAAAAAAAAAAAAAAGGAAAAAGGGTATTAATGGAATCTTATTTACCCAAGATCAACATGTTTGTATGTACAGTATACATAGTGCTGAACAAATATATTAGGGCTGTCATCTTTAGAAGCCAAGTGGTGTAAGACACCGTTGCAATAGTTGGAAATAACGATGATCATCTATGTCAAGTCACTTCAATGCCTGGATATACAGGAAGTGGGGCCATGGGGACAGGCAAACAAACCCCGTAGACAAGAACAGCATATGTCCGCTATTAACTCATTCACTGCCATTGACGGCTAAAGACGTCAAAAATTCATTTGAACTATTTCTGTTAGTTTAAAAAAAAATCCACTTTTGTTAACAAGAGTATGGAAACCTAGAAAAAAAGTATTGTACATTTAGAGCAGATACAAAATCTGTGATTAATCATGAGTTAACTATTGGAGTCATGCGATTAATGACAATTAAAAATTGTAATCGCTTGGCGCGACTTAAAGATTATTAAAAATTCGGGGCGTCAGGTGATTACATTTTTTAATCGTAATTAATCGCATGGCTTCACTAGTTAACTCACAATTAATAACACATTTTATATCTGTTCTAAATGTACAATAAAAAAATATATGTTTTCATACTCTTAACAAAAGTAGAAAAAAATGTTAAACTAATAGAAATAGTTTTTGACGTCTATAGCCGTCAATGGCAGTGAATGAGTTAATGTTCGTTTAATGATGTATGAGTGAATACTTGGAAATATGTTTCCTGTTCAGGAATGCAAGTAAACTAGACGGCTGGATCGGGATCGGACGATATTTAGCATTTTATGCAAAATCGGTGATCAATTGTAATATCTTAATTTGCCTGATCGATCAATGATGCCATTGATCGGCTGTGCGATTAAGACATTGCATGTTATATTTAATGTATATCAGCATTTTTGATGATTTTTTTGTAATGTTTTTCATCGTTGCTCACAGATTGATGAGCGGCGGAAAAATCCTGATCTTATAAGTCCTATAAATAACTATAATTTCATATCTGAATTTTCTTTTCCCCCTAAATCAGTGAATAAAAATGCATTGGGTTAAAGAGCTTCCTCACAGATATGCAGTATGGAAAGGATTTCGGCAATTACCACTGCAGTTAATTTTACATTGGATGCCGGTCTAATAAATGTGTTAAGACCTGTATATCTATAATAATATAACTAAAAGAATACTCCACATAATCCATCATAACTGTATGCGTTTTTTTAAAATGTCAGTCTACTATTCCAAGTGTTGCAATTTGTGGCAGATTGCTGCCCATGTAAACACAGCCAGTGTTTTGCGTTTTCCTGAGTGTATGTCCATGCGCGCGCTCTCTATTCTCAACCACTTACAGGAGAATTCTCACGGGCCAATTTCTTGACAGTGAATGCTATCCTATGCTGTAGAGCCTTTGTGCGTCTGTGCACGATAATAGCAAGAACGCACCACTTTCCACATGATTCTTCATTCCAGCGCCGCAAAGTCCCCTGAATTTTTTACTGAGATCTCAAGCTCTCAATTCTTTGCAAGACGTGCGTGTGTCAGAGGAGACAGGAGGAGTTTTATTCAGTGGTTTTATATTTTTCAAGGGCAGCATAGCATGCTTGCGACCGCCTTGTTTCTGCATCACAAACTTTGCATATATAGGTTCACTGTTCAGCAGCTGCATGCATGAGCGAAGCGTGAAATATATGTTTTTTTAATCAGCTGTGAAGAGCATATAAATGCAATAGAGAGCTCAAAGTAATAAGAGCATTATTGGATTTTATTGAAGGAGGAATTTGAGAGTTGTTATTGTATTTGTTGTCTGTAGATGAAATAGAAACAGTGACTGAATACATTTCAAGAATATCACAGTATCAAATGAGGCTTTTACTGTGAGCAGATCTCATCTTCATTTGTGATATGAAATTCAAAAGGCTTGGCTAAAGAGGGAACATGGAACTGAAAGACTTTGCATATTTATCTCGTAACAGAACTGTGCGTAGGGATACTTTTCAACAGTAAAAAGTTAATATTTTGTCCAGACTGAATTTGATGACCATACATTTAAAAACTTTTCTTCTTTTTTTTCATTTGCTGTCGACTGAAGATGACATCCCCTGAGCTGAGGAAGTAATTAGCGACCAATCATGCCTCAGTTTGCTGACCAAACCCAGAAAACAGGTGAGCCATGATTGGTCGTTACCTACATCCTTCAGCACAGGTCATCTTCAGTCGACAGCAAGTGGCAAAATGCGTTTTGAAAGGTATTAATTGTTCATGAAAAATAATGAAGTTGTCGCATTTATTATAGACAAAATATTATCTTCTTAGTGTTGAAAATGGCTCATTGAGTCAAGTATCCCTTTAAAGTAGTGACTAGCAATTGGTAATTAATTAAAATTATTGTATTGAGGTGAGCAGCAGCATTATGTGTAGATTTGTATTTTCTTCATATTTTATCCCTACATGATTGGACAATCTACACTATCATAATGTATTCCCCTTGTGATCAGAATAAAACAAATAAATTGTGCAGACAACCAATTTATTATCATTATTACATTTATTAGCATGATCAAGCGATTGCAACTAAAGACAAGAAATGTATTACCATTCCATTGTTCTCGTTTTTGTTCCTTTTACAGCACTGAACTTAAACAAACCTAAAATAACAAATCAAACGTAATTTAATCCAATGCATTCTTGACCATGTAAACATCACTGACATTCTATTTTGACCATACAATCTCTCCCCAAAATTTGAAATTATTTGACAGGTAATCTATCAAATTTTCTGGGGCGGACAAGCAAAGCGTCAGGTCAGGAGTCACAGTTTGATCCCAGAGGACGGTGGGTAAAAATGTCAATGCATCTTCATACTTCATGCACTTTTAAAAAAGTCCCCGTAAATGGAAAATAAATGATCTAAACCGAATTTAATCCAATGAAAAATATTCTAATCTGCCTTCCAATTTCGACCACACCACAGAGAAGATTGTCTTGAATAATTAAAAACGTTTTCATTCCCCCTTGCTATTCCACCTTCTCAGCATGACGTGCGCACACTCATGGCTGACAACGACACGCTCTAAAGACGAAGGCGATGCATTTTTAGGGGTGTGTGTATATCTAGGTGATTGCACATCACAATTGCGCAAGATAACCGCTGAGGTGAACAAAAGCGCACAAGTTCTTATATAGTGAGGGAGATGTGGGTCACGTGACGCACTTTTTAGTCATGCTCAAAAACATCACGAAAACTGAAATGGTGAGAAACATTTTAAACACAATAGCTGCATCTCTACAAATGCATACTACATATACAGAAGGTCTGAGTATTTGAATGAATGAATCGATCTTTATTCTCATTGCACGTGCACAAAATTGACCTAACAGGCACAACCAATCAAAAAAAAAACTTTTCAGATTCAAATTCTCCCACAGTTATAATATCTTACTTTAGTATTAAACATCTTTCTCATGAATCTGTTTTCTTACGAATGAGCCCACTCCAACGGCTTTTTTTTATTCTGTGTGTCACACGGACTCTACATAAACTCTTGACAGGCATGTGCAGCCTTACATATATTTATTTTTGTCCAGGTAGAGAAAGACACTCTTCTCCCCAAGGACACACTTACTGTGCAAGTCCTGCACATGCTGACTCTCCTAATGAGGGGACTGAAACCGGAGGGAAGACAATAACTAGAGAAAGGGAGGATACAGTGTAAAAAAATAAAATAAAATAAATAACAGGCTGTGTGCATGTTATTTGACTGTTTTCTCTGTGCAAATGTGACGAAGACTCCATTTGCTTATTGAGCGCATTTCTAGGTACTGTACTGTAATTCTTTACAGAGGCAAAGAGTACACACACACACACGTAATAAAGAGCTGAGATGAAAGTGGCGCTATGAGCAGTAAGGGAATTAGTGTTTAGTGCAAACTGGAGAAGCGCCCCAGTGGAAACACAGAGAAAGAAATAAAAGCAATTGACTTGATTGCCCAACACACACACACACACACACACACACATGCTAGCTATTATATGTTGATGTGCACCTCATAACGTGTGAGTTGTTGTATGCCCAATATACTTTATTTTCAGATTATCCCTTTGCCTGCCTCTTCATTTCTCCTGGGTATTTCTCTCATGGCCTTGCAACTCTTGCTCGAGCTCCACTTTCACATCACAACATCGTAATAAAGCCGGCGAGCGACCCGAGGCGGACGCGCACTCGGCTCAATATCCAACGCGCGCTTGTCAACTGGGGCAATGATCTTGGGAGTAATCAGCAGACCAATTCCTGTTTAGTGTTTTTGCAGGCCAAAGTGATATTAATGGCAAAATATGTTGCGCGCTTTCAGATGCGTCTCGCATATTGATTGTGTTATTGTTTCCTAATTACACCCATTGCAATTCTTACAAGGGGTTGTGAATCTAATAACGCTTCCACTGACAAATCCCAAACTCTAAGTACTAGAGAGGCTTAGGAACAAAGTTGCTTTCGAGATCTTAAGTATTGATCAATAAAGAATGAGCAACAATTGTCTTACGTAGCGATTCAAGCCGGGGAAAAAGAGAAGGAATCGTCAAATATGTGATGATCATCACGAATCGTATTGAATGTGAGAAACCTAACGTTCGTGGAGGGCTCAATTACTCCACTGACTGCGCAGACATGTTGTAAGCGTCCGAGTAGCTCTCAAATGTATTTATTTAATTTATAACATTGCGCACGGCGAGGCAAGCCCAGCGGTCGTAAAGTGCTGCAATGATGACCACATTTCGCCATTGTCATTTCCATTTGTGTCGTGGAGCTTTCGTTTGCCACAGTTGTTGTAGCTACTGATGTTCTTCTGTCTTCTGCTGTGTTCCGTGTGCACGCCATTGCCACGATAACGCCTTCAGGACTGCTAAAATGTGAATGTGCTGAGCTGAGCTGGTGTGAGACGAGAAAAGTGGAGGGGAAGTAGCACAATGATTAATCTGTCGGGAGTTAGGACCCAAAATGGGTCTCCAGAATAAATGTTGTAAGATATTTGATTCATCTTCGAGGACTTTTTTAGGGCAAAGTAAGTTTGCTTTACACAAGGAAAGAAAACACCTATAAGCATAAACAAAAACGGCAGTTAACATTCACAAGCAGAGCAAAGAACACAAAAGTAGGGGGAGACCGAGGCTAGTTGTCACATTGAAATTTTCTTCTCCACCAGAAGGCGCAACAAAAAAATGGAATACTTGTTTTCTTCATATAAATGGTCAGGGATTGTGCACTGACTGGGAAGAGAATAGCACATTGTGAGCTGAGATGAGTGCCAGTTATCGGTTTTGCACAACCCAAAGTCACATTTTTCATATACTTCCTAGATTTTTACATCAGGTGGACTCGTTAGAGGAGAGATTCAGGCATCTTGTCATGCCTCAGTCACTGCTCTGTTTTAAGCTAACTTTAAACTAGAGCAAGTATTAGCCAACATGGTAGTTTGGGGCAACTTGTCTCAGTCATTTTGGGGTTTGTTGTCACATATGCAAAGAATGGGCCAATGGAAAAGGCACCCCTGGCAACTCGGTTTACATATGCCAGAATTACCCTTGATGAAGAGTCTGTAGAGTGAGGAAATTGGTTGTCTAGGTTTTGTTGCATTGTTTAGAAATTGATTTTCCAGTTGTTGATGGAACAACAGTATGCCGACAGACATGCCAGCAGTTCCTAAGGACTTTAATCTATTGTATAATATTTTGTGTTAAAGTTTGCGCAATGCCTATGGTAAATTTTCAAGCCATAAAAAAAACACGAGAAAAGGGATAATTTTGCCCTTGTTTTATTTTATTATTTTTTTTAATAAGAAATTATTTTGACAAATAGTAGAAAGTGCATTTCTTTGTTTAAATTTAGGAAATAAATGAAAAAAAGTTGTGTTTCTCTCGAGCTTGCTTTGCCTTGATTCATTTATCTCTGTCTGAAATAACGCATTTCCGGTCTGGTTTGCAGAAACGTTTGCCCATTAACTCACATATGCAGTAGCTCCTCAACAATGCAAGAGATAGCACCAAGGTGGGCCGCAACTTTCCAATAGCTCACTCCTGAATGTCACTTCCGAATGCTAACTCGATCTCTATATTTTACATAACATAATCTATCATGTTGAATGTCTATTACTATATATTGATGTCTACGTATGTCTATGTGCTGTCTCTTTTGAGAATGTAGACAAAAATCCACTGGCAGCCCCATTGTTAATCTAGTTTAAATTACATCAGCCATCATGACTGATTCTGCCTTGGAAGATTGGATTGGCAGCACATATAGGCTGAATGAAATCTGATTGGACAAAATAAAACCTAATATCCACTTATACTGGAAATAATGCAGCCAAAATCAATTCTATGAAATGAAGAGAATAGATTTTTAGCAATAAATTGATGCAATCAGCAGTCACGCTCACATTTTCTGAATTGAGTAGTGTATGCGGCTGTCATATGAGAACAGCAAATGTACAGATCTATAGGACCGTGTACTTGTGTGCATGTACACGCCTGTGTGTGTGTGTGTGTGTGTGTGTGTGTTCACACGTGGGTGTGTAAGTGCATCATGCTCACATGAGATCTGACATGCAAGACCTGTAAGTTCTTGTTCACAGAGGCAGAAGTAATCTGTAGCCAACCACACACCCGGTGCTAGGCCTCCGTTCCAAGGCTAATCATTGATTTTTTTTTTAATAAAATATTTCATAAGGGCACATACAGTACACACGCATACCACGCGACTTTGAATTCAAATCAATCTCATTGATAAAAGACTTCCTAACAATGCGGATGGTCCATATACATCGTACGCACAAATGGTCAAAGTTAGCAATGTGATTTTGCAGTACTTATTGTTCATATATTTACATAAAATGTATTGCAGCATGAGAGCATAAACACATAAATGCTCTGGTTGGGAAAGCATGTGTCTTAAGCTGTTATTCTCAAAGTGTGCTCGCCCAAAGGCGTTAAAAACAAAAGTCTGGACAGTGACATGTGCTGGCGTCATATTGACACCCAGCTGGAGAAGACGCCACGATGCAATGCAATGCAACACATTTGACCAAAATGTATCATAAGGGATATTTTGCACAGAAAGCTCACAATACACGTATATACTTTATGTTAATCTGAGATTATCATTATTAGTTAGTGAGGTATAAAGGAAATGTGTTGCCATTATTAGGGTGTTGTTTTGTTTTTTTGTTTTTGTTTTCACCAAGGCTGCCAAAAAGGGTGAGGTAGCGGAGGCGAGCACCCTGGTTGTCAAAAAGCATAATTTTTGACATTACATAGGGACATTTTTTGTCTGCTTTAAAGTAATGATGCTTGATATTTTTAAATTAATATTTGATTAATGCAGTGTTTCTGTCCCACAGGCGTTGTCTTTTGGGTTTGTTTGTTTGTTTTTTTGAGGGGGGGGGGGGGGGGGCGCATCTGCACGGCTTGCCCGGGATAAGTGGAACAGCCTGCAGCCACACAACCAACCATTTTGTCAAAAATCGTAGTAAAAAAAAAAGGACTCATGTCTGAATAGAGTTCATTGTATTGAGCTTTTTAGTACAGTTTGCATTAAATCTTTAGGAAGAGTTTGTATATCTTTTTTTTTTTTTACTTTTATGTGCAATACATTTTAATTGAGTTATTATTTAATTGTGCAGGGTTAATGTATAACCTTATTTATATTGGCCCTGATGGTGTTACGTGAAGACATGAGTATGTTTTGCTGTAAAAAATTGAGAACCACTGGGCTACTATTAAATGAATATATGTATATCTTGTTTTGAGAAAAATAAATAACGTGCAACTGGAAAATTACTTCTTCTTTTTTCATCAAAACCTCTCGTCATTGCTGCTGTTGTTGATCTTAAAAAAAAAAAGTATAATTTTGTTTGTAATATGAACTGCACCGCATCCTTTTAGGGGATGTTATATATATATATATATATATATATATATATATATATATATATATATATATATATATATATATATATATATATATATATATATATATATATAAATTCCGTTATAAAAGGCAGCAGAGGAAATGGTGTTCATATAATCATTCGTTGAATATGAGGCTCATGACGTTAATTAAATATTCTAAACATGGTACATTGCTGAAACGGAGCATTATTATCATTAAAAGCGATACCATCTGCAATGGAAGTATATTAGTAATGAGCAACAAAATGCCTTATTGGCCTTAACAGATTGATGTGCCTCTGTCGGAATGGCACATTGAATTTTGTTCTAAGAATAACCTTGACTTGTCACCTTCGAAGCTGCTGAAAAGATGTTTCGTTCCATTCATTCTGGAGCCTCGATGCAACCTCCACTCTGCACTTGTGAACAAGCACGATGACAACAGCGCAAGCAATTTGAAATGAAAGTGTGATGTCTCAGAGAGCTCAATGTGCATTCACACCCGACCTTTTGCATGTGCATACTGTAGGTTGCCCATTTCCATATGCAAAATTACCACCGTGCCAGGGAACTGTCAGTGCTTGTTCCTTTTTTAGCTTTACTTCACCAATTCATAGCAGCATGAAACTCTGGGACATTTTATTGAACAGCTAGACGGGTTTCTTTGCATTTCCCAGCAATTCCCAGGAAACTTTAATATAAAGTAAACATGTTTTATGATGAGATATGCAAGCTTGACATTTCTCATAAAAGGTAAAAAGCAAAAACAGAAAACACTCAGCATTCATGAGCAGAGCGTCCTCATTTCAAACAAAGATTTCAGGTGATGTTTTTTGTGTAATTAGCTTCATTTGTTCAAATATTTTACAGCGACGTCTTTTAGCCTGCCAGGTACTTTGCTGGGCAGAAATACTAAAACACGTGACAACAGTGCTTTCCTTTCATCTCCAAATTCCACCTTGTAACCTCATGCGTGCATACTTTTTTTTTTTTTTTTTTATAACATAGCAACTGTCTTGTCAGTACCGCCTATCGATGACACTGGGGGGGCAGCCCTTCATAAGGAGGCAGATCTTCACACACATACACAAATGTTCCAAACTGTTGGAAATGCTCACACAGTTGTGAGGCTGTGAAGACGCAAGTCTCAAATGTGCCTCTGCCGTTTTGTGTTTTGCACTGCTGCACTATTTTCTATATGTTCACCCAAGTCACAGAACCCCATCCTTTCACACTTCTTTCCTCATCTTTCATCTTCCTCTCCACTCTCTTCTCATCTCCCGTTTTGCCTCCTACTCGGCCTCCACTTCAAGGTTTGTTCTGACTCAGTATTCTGTACGCATAAGTGTTTCTACAGCATCTTTATATTGTACGTTGTGAGGGAAGGGGGGGAAACTCTTGTGACCTCACAAGAGATAAGAATACTCAAAGGAAGGAAGCAACCATAGGCCATAAATAAAATACACTATATAGATTCAAATCAGAATTGAAAAACAGCCCTTTCAAGAAGCTAAACATCTTTTAGAGATACTTGAAAATTAGACCATAAATAAAAAAAGAGTCATAGGTTTCACTGACACTGGCTTGCATTATGTGCCAAGTTCAATATATCCTGCTAATCATTGAATTTGTTCCAGAGTCTGAGTTGATGTGATCTGGATCCACTTGTGGCAGATCAAGACAGACTGTCCTTTATGGTAACAGTACTACTGTCTGCATACTTCTGCAGTGAACCATACTTCAATGTGCCATGGACACCCATTTACAGACTTCTCAGCTCTTCATCTGTACACATGAGCAAGGGTCAAAAATATATAGAAAAGGGTTACATTCTGTAACAACGAAAAAAAAAGGGGGGGGGGGACACAGTGTATGTTTTTTTTTTAATTAAACCCTTTGTCTTTTATACATGCATTGAGAATGAAATAATAATAATAAAGCGCAAGTCAACCTTAAACATTTCTTGACAATAATATGTTATCAGTGTTGGGAATGTTACTTTAAAAAAAGTAATTACTTATATAGTTACTCATTATTTGCTTAAAAAAGTAACTGAGTTGGTCATTGAATTACTTCATAATAAAAGTAACTCGTTACCAGGCAAAATAACTTTTATATCAAATAATTTGGATTTTCATTTTGTTCCTATTATTATTATTATTATTATTATTATTATTATTATTATAAGGAATTCAAATTATGTCCAGGCTATATAGGGTGTTTTCATTTAGTTTTGTGAATATTTATGTCACACAAATGCCTCACTGCATAATGGGAAATCATATAATAATAATAATGATAAGAAGAAAAACAAGAAGAAGAACAAGAACAACAACAACAACAACAACAACAACAACAACTCCTTCTTCAGCTTGACGGCATCCCTTACCGCTGGTATCCACCAGCGGGTTCAAGGATTGCCGCCGCAACAGGCCACAGCTCCGATCGGCCACCTCAACAATGGAGGCGCGGAACCTGGCCCATTCAGACTTAATGTCCCCCGCCTCTCCCGGTACAAGCGAGAAGTTCTGCCGGAGGTGGGCATTGAAACTCTTTCTGACAGGGGATTCCGCCAGACGTTCCCAGCAAACCCTCACAATACATTTGGGTCTGCTAGGTCTAACCGGCATCTTCCCCCACCATCGGAGCCAACACACCACCAGGTGGTGATCAGTTGACTCTTTTCACCCAAGTGTCCAAAACATGCGGCCACAAATCCGATGACACGACTACAAAGTCGATCATCGAACTGCAGCCTAGGGTGTCCCGGTGCCAAGTGCACATATGGACACCCTTATGTTTGAACATGGTATTCGTTATGGACAATCCGTGACGAGCACAGAAGTCCAATAACAAAACACCACTCGGGTTCTGATCTGGGGGGTCATTCCTCCCAATCACGCCCCTCCAGGGCTCACTGTCATTGCCCATGTGAGCGTTGAAGTCCCCCCAGCAGAACGAGGGAGTCCCCAGAGGGAGCGCTCTCCAGCACACCCTCCAAGGACTCCAAAAAGGTGGATACTCTAAACTGCTGTTCGAAGGCGGAGGGAGGCTACCCTCTCGTCTACCGAGGTGAACCCCAACGTACAGGCGCCGAGCCGGGGGGCAATAAGTATGCCCCCACCTGCTGTGCGCCTCTCACCGTGGGAAACTCCAGAGTGGAAGAGAGTCCAACCCCTCTCAAGAGTACTGGTACCAGAGCTCAAGCTGTGCTCGGGCTCCTTCCCCGCCAGAGAGGTGACATTCCATGTCCCAAGAGTTAGTTTCTGTAGCCGGGGATCGGTCCGCCAAGGTCCCCGCCCTTGGCTGCCGCCCATCCGACTACGCACCCGACCCCTTTGGCCCCTCCCACCGGTGGTGAGCCCATGGGAAGGGGGACCCACGTTGCCTCTTTGGGCTGAGCCCGGCCGGGCCCCATGGGTGTAGGCCCGGCCACCAGGCGCTCGCCAACGAGCCCCGCCTCCAGGCCTGGCTCTAGAGGTAGGCCCCGGTGACCCGCGTCCGGGCAAGGGAAACGACAGTCCATTTATTTTAATCGTCATAGGGGTCTTTTGAGCCGTGCTTTGTCTGGCATAAAGCCCCAGACAACATAGCTTCTCGGATCATTGGGACACACAAACCCCTCCACCCCGATAAGGTGCCGGCTTGTTTTTTTATTCTTCTTTTTTTTCATTTTCTATTTTTTCTCTCACTTTTTCAGTTTGTGTACAAATTTTGCTGAGCAAATAAATTTGCCCTTGGTGCCAAACAGGCATTGCTGTATTTCAATTGGGACACTTTTGTTTGTTCCCACCGCATTGATTAAACTCTTTTCACATCAAGCCTCACTTTCACCTTCCTGGAATCTGTCATGGGAATGTTGTTGTATTTACATAATCTTCTCGCAAGACTCGGCCATTTTCAATCCACCGCTCATTTCCCCTCTGCCTGCTCTGAATTACCCCAGCGCACATATGCGCACGCATGCGCAGGCAAACATTCATCATCCAAGTCAAACTCTGATAAGCGCATATGACATATATGCTTTGACCTTTGTACTTCGCTCCAACTGACACATTCATGAATGCACATGCAGACACACATACGACCATAGTGTATCCCAGTGCTCTGGATTAGAGATACAGATTAGAGATTAGGGCCAGCAGCGGGATTACACAATTCTCCCAAGTCCCGCCTATCCTGAAGCGCCTCCCGCCTGTTCATCAGCAATGGTGATGGTACATACAGAGAGTGGGGGGGCGGGGTGTGGGGCTTACATTACCGCATCGATATTTGTTCCATAATCCTAAATTAGGACTCTCAAAATGTCATTACCGCTGAGGATTTCCATTGTTTTCTCTTCTAACCATTCGCCATTTGTTATCTGTTCTTGTCCCGTTCCTCTGTCGGCTAATCTTCAAAAACCCAATTCTGAAGTCGTTGCAGCCTTATTCGTTTTTAATAACCTCGGTTCATCAACGCTCTCTCGAAAGTGATCCCATCGCTTCTACTTGGTCAGCTTTATGGATTCATTTTCAGACACATGCTGATAAAGTGGCCAGAACTATACACTCAATTGAAAGGTCAAGAGTAATAGTTAAGTAATCAAGCTCAAGTAGTCATGACACAATTGTCATGTTTTTTGCTCTAAAAGGGGAAGTCAACGCCCAACATTTTTTTTGACAATAATTTGTTCTATGCAGCCCCACTAGTCTAAATATGGTATTTTGATCAATATCACATTTGTGGAATATGAGTTAAGCAGCAAAATCAAGTCGTTTTTATCCATCTCAGGGGGCGACCATTTTGCCACTTGCTGTTGACTGAATATGACATCAGTGTTGCTCAGGGCTCAGGTAACAACCAAGAGCTGTGATTGGTTGTGGATTTTGTTTCATAACTCATATTCCACAAATGTAATATTAATCAGAATGTCACGTTTAGACTAGTGGGGTCACATATAACATTATTATTGTCAAGAAATGTTTATGGTTGACTTCCACTTTAAGACCACCGCAAATGGATTTGAAATGAAAGGAAGAAGATTTCCTTTAACAGCAGACTTTCATCTTTAATTTGAGGGGATTCGCATACAAATCAGGTGAATGTAGCGGAAATATAACAGTCTGTGTATGTATATGCCTTCCACACAGGCTCCTTAGCTGGTCCATGGCCAGATGGGCATGCATGGCAGCCAATGAAACTGGTTCACTTGTTGTTATTGATGTTGACAAAAGCAGCAGGATGAATCTGAAGTATTATTTCAGAAAATATTTTCTGCTTCAGAATTCATTGGACGGCGCTTCACAGTGCAGATGGACAGTGACCCCAAGCATACTGTGAATGCAATAAAAGAGTTTTATAAGGCAAAGAAGTGGAATGTTATGCAATGGCCAAGTCAGTCACCTGAACTGAATCCCCTTGAGCATGCATTTCACTTGCTGAACTGAATTTGTCCATTACTTTTGGACCTTTATAAAGTGCACAGGTATATACAAACTAGGGGTATCAGGCGATTAAAATTTGTAATCGTAAATAATCACATGACTTCAATAGCTAACTCACGATTAATCGCAAATTTTATATCTGTTCTAAATGTACAATTAAACGTACAATTTAATTTAATTTTTTGGGCCCAAAATAGTGGCGGTACTGCCCGCTCGCTAAAAACCCCACCTTTTAAAATTGGGTAACTCTTATGATCGGGTATAAGACACAAGCTTAGACGTGATCGCCCTGTAGCTGGCCACCTTTGATGAGGGTGTCTAGTGTTGAAAGGCCGAAACACCCACTGATTCAAAGGAACACTACTGATGATGATGTGTCCACAAAAAAAACAAATATTGGATAATTTATCATGTGTAATGATTCTAAATTTAATTTAATTTAAAGTTTTCATACTCTTGTTATCATCAGAGTGGAATAAATGTGTACTGTACCGTAAAAACAGTGTCATATTGATTTGTGTTGAGGTCATTTTTTCTGCCACTAGATGGCAGAATTGCATTTGTAAGACAGCTCAGTGCATTTTTCTTTTCATATTAAGAGCTATCTCATCTTTAACATGAAGTAACTTGTGAAATTCTACAAATTTTTTAAATTGAAAAATACAACTTGACCCCAGTCTCCACAATTATATGCATTATTATTACATTTATTATTGCTAAATGTTCACATGGACATGTCTGCTGTGTTGCGACTGGAATACCCCCAGGCTTTCTAAGTAAGGGGCAGTCATTAATCGCCCGTTACAAAAAATAGAGGCGTTAAAGGGACTTTAAATTAACTCAAAACTAATGCACTAATTATGACACCCCTAATTCAAACAGTTATAATTCTCACATTTGATTTGGATGTAAATATGCTCAAATTAAAGCTGAAAGTCTGCAATTAGAGCACATCTTGTTCATTTCAATTCAGTTTAGCGGCAAAAAAGAGAATTGTCTCAATGTCCCAATATTAATGGACCTAACTATACATCTGGTAAATGTTGGGAGTCAGTGTTGCAGTAGAACATAAGCATGCAGTTAGAAGACACGGCGTTATCTTCCACACAGTGTCTAGGATGTGGGTGGGTGAAGGACTGGGGGAAGGTGCACCGTATTGATTGCTGATTCACTACTTCTCGTACCTGAATGTTCGGACACACTTATTTTAGAATGGACTACATATCGTGTGTTTGTGTGTGCATGTGTGTGTGCCATCTGTATACTGCATATCACAGGATAAGTGAAAAGTCAACTAAAAAGTCATCTAACTTCGGCTTTAAAGGAAATTACCTTGAAACAAGAATATACAGATGAATTCCAACTTTCTTTCAAATGCAGTCAGAGTTGCTCATTTCCCCAGCCGCTCCAGGCGCAAACACACATTGACCTTTATAAAGCTTCATTTGAACGTGAATGATGCCGCAAATAACCAACAGAGGAAAGAGAAGCTTCGTGAAGACGCATAGTCTCTGTTGACAAAAGCAAAAGCTTTTAGTATGCCAACTTCACTTAATTTGATTTTGCATTCCTAAAATGTCATTAAACATTTTGTTGAAATTACTGGCCAAATAATTTGTTTTTGTGTGTGCTTCTGTTTTTGTTAGGTGAATGCCGTCATGCCATTTGGGTGCCTTGCTCTGCGAGATGGGCAGACTTATGACAGTATATCCGATGTGACAGACAAATATGAGATTGGCCAGGTTCTCCGAGCGTAAGTACCATAAATCTTTGTATAATGTGTTTTGACTCAATGTTTAATTCATTGACGCTCACATTCATATAGACAGTATGCATAAAAAGGAATTGTGTCGGGAGCTTCAATATTGGGGGGCTTGAGAATCCAATCATTTATTCAGAAGGAGGGAAGTTGGTAGCATGAAGCCTGCAAAAGACAGAATTAAGAACTGCTCATTTCTCAAAGTTAGCCAACCAACTGTATAATTTTGCTCATGGTTGTGGCGTAAAAATCACGGCTCCTTTTTCGCCCTACTGAAAACCATTTCTTGACACATTGCAGCCACACACGCGCCCCGCACACACACACACGGCCATATGGCAATGTCAGCATCTGGCCTCAGAGATTTGTGTGGATCTTTTATATAACACAGCAAAGCGCAAACTTAAGTGCACTTTATCACATGGTAAAGAGAATATTTGTTTTGTTTTTTTAGAATATTTAATTAACGTCATGAGCCTCATATTCAACAAATAATTATATGAACACCATTTCCTCTGCTGCCTTTCATAACAGAAGTTTAAAAAAAAAATATATATATATATTATACATATTATATTTTATATTTTATATATATTTTATATATATTTTATATATATTTTATATATATTTTATATATATTTTATATGTTTTATATATCTCAGAGGCATCAAAATTATGGTGACAACTAAATAATAAAATAAATACATAAATAAAAAGCCACGCTTTTCTCTGATTACTTTTTTGCACATTATTGGCATTCTCTCAATGAGCTTCAAAAGGTAGTCACCTAAAAGGGGGTTTTCAAATGTCTTTAAGGAGTTTCCAGACAAAAGAATATAAAAAGTATGCGAAAAAGTAACCAGAGCAATGGATGGCTGTTTTGAAGAAACTATAATATAAAATTTGTTTTCAGTTATTTCAGCTTTTTTTTTTGTTCAGTACATAACTCCACATCTTTTGGCCCATCTTACTGCTTTTCAATTTATTTCAAATCTGAAATGTTTGGAAGTTGATGTCCCAAATTTTTGTCACGTTAAAATAATTTTACTCCATACCACAGAATTAAATGTGATTAGCATGACTCCAATTATGCTGTTTTATTTTTCACGTGTCCCGTTCTTGTGACATAGGAAGGAGTTCTGTGAGCTGTGCCTGGCTAAGGAAAGACAAACAAACAAAGTGTTTGTCTGCAAGAAATTCCTCAAGAAAGATGGCAGGAAAGTCCGCAAGGCCGCCAAGAACGAGATCATGATCCTGAAATTGTACGCAGTCAGAAGTATGATTGACGAGTAGAGGGAGGAGAAAGAGAGAATTTAAGATTTTCTTTATGGTGTACTTTCATTTTTTCCAGTAATAATAGATCAATTGTGCTCTACATCAATGACTCCCAACCACTGTGCCCCAGCACATTGGGTGTCATCATGAGTTTGCAATAAAAAAATAAAATAAAATAAAAAAATGCTTTTTGTCATGTGTTTTGTCTTGTTAAAACAGTCATTGTGACTTGATTGTAGTGCAATAAATATGATCTCTGACAACATCAGCCATGATCTTGTACCTCTAATTTGATATACAGGAAACCACAGCGCAGAGGAAAAACAACCAATCAGAGACAAAAGGCGGGACTCAAGAGGTGTCAATCATTTGCCAGAAAAGAACCTTATTTGTAATGGACTGTTGCTATATCACAAAATGTCATCGGTTTGAAGTCGTTTTTTGAGCAAGGTTGCGATGTGTGCCTGCAAAAAACCCACCTTCCGTCGTTTTATTATTTGTTATTTTTTCACACATCATATTTATCATGTAGAATCAAGTCATAATGTCTGTTTTAATAAATCTAACAAAAAGTATTTTTTTCTTTGCAAACTGTCTTTAATTGTTCAAAAAATTATTATGCATTCACTCCAAATACTGTAATGCATTTTCTTGTAACTACTGTATCAACGTGGCAGTAATATGTACTATAGCAGTTCTTCTCAACTATTATTGAATTATTATTGATTATTGACCCCAACTCTCTATAAATAGTGTCATTTTAAAATAGTTTTAAGTGCAGGAGCTAATACTCATTGCGGACTCTCTGACAATGAGAGCACCACTGCCACCTACTGTAGTGGATGTGCAATTACACTTTATTCTAGTACAGCAAAAAATATTCAATGCATGGCGCTCCCCACTATTTGAGAAGCACTGACAGACAGAACAATTAAATGCTCTTCCACTGGAGGGCAGAAAAATCAATTAAACAATAAATAGAGATGAAATCATATTTATTTTATCGTTTTTACTCTTTTTTTTAAGATTTGTACTTGCAAAATATGTTGCTTGGCTTAATAAAGGTTGGGCAGTCTACACTGACATCTACTTGCTACACCGATACAGTATTCTGATCAAGGACAGGTTGGTATCCTTAATCAGATTTTATGCTTTCCCAGAGTCAACCACCCGAACATCCTTCAACTCATAGATACGTTTGAGACCCGGAAGGAATACTACATCATCCAGGAACTGTGAGTATTTTTATAGATTTTACAAACATAGTATCTCCAACATCCAAACATCATATGATATGATAAATATCACGATATGACCACACAATACAATAATTATCACGATATTGTGGGGAGGTTGGCGATATGAAAAAAAAAGATGTGTATTGCAAATATATTATATATATATATATATATATATATATATATATATATATATATAATAACTTTCTTTGCTGGTATGATTTGTATGAGAGATAACCACCACAGTGCAGACCAAAACATTCCTAATTCAAATTAAACTGCACGCATAAACTGACTAGAGGGTTCTAGAACTACACAAATAGAATACAACCTCCCCTTTGTAACAGGTGTGCTTCTTTTAATATTGTGACATGACGACAAAGATAAGGCAATTTTTATATCGCAACATCACGATATTGCCATTATTGTTACATCCCTACAGCTGACAACAGCCAAAAATCCATCAGTTAAAGGGGCTGGGCAGAGCACAAGATATTATTACTGTGTGCTTTAATGTAGTCCTTCACAACAGAGAGAAAAGAGAGAGTGTAAGAGATTTGATGAAATATTTGCTCTTTCTAACACAGTCTACACTACTCATTGCCCCTGAAGCGATGCTATACCTTAAGAGGATCGATATGCCGAGTGCAGCCAGCCAAGTGTGTGTTTGCAACTTCTTGTCACGCAATAACTGCAGATGTGCGGGGAAGGCGTTTTGGTTGAGTTAGGAGAACTCGGATGGACAGATTGGGTTATTGCAGTCGTGCTGTAGGTAGTTGCAGGCACTCGTCCCGCTTTGGGCAACACGCAGCTGCCTCACCTATCATTTATATTCTTTCCAAAGATAAGTAATGAGCCAAGCCCCCGTTGTTTTAATTGCTCACAGTGGTACCTTGGGCTCCATGGAAGCAGATTGTCGTACTAATAGGCATAAAAAGGAGCAAACGCAGGATTTTTGACTGCGTTAAAAGCGATTTATGACATTGCAACGTGGCTGACAGCAGCAACTTTGCTTTCTGTTCATGTTCGTGCATGTGTGTTTTACGCAACAGGGCCACGGGGGGAGATGTCTTTGACTGGATTCAGGACCAAGGCAACTACACGGAAAGGGACGCCTCCAACGTCATCAGGCAGGTCCTGGAGGCTGTGGCGTACTTGCACTCTCTCAACATTGTCCACAGGAACCTGAAGGTACTCTCACCTTCTGCCATTTCTCACCAGAATCTTTGGCCTTCACGGTCAACCCATCATCCTTAAAAGGACATGTCATGATCCCTAACGCCATCTTGTGGTGAACTAATAATCCATTCATTTTAGATATAATAATAATAATAATAATAATAATAATAATAATAATAATAATAATAATGCATCGGATTCACATAGCACTTTTCTAGACACTCAAAGACGCTTTACAATTGAATGGATACATTATTCATGCACTCGCACATTCACACTGTGGTGGCTGACGGAAACGAGGCTGCCAGTGTGCACCTACGGCCCCTCCGACCCCCACCAAACATTCGCACCTCCCATACACCAGTGTGAGTAGCACCACAGCCGCAACAATAGTATGCAAAAAAAAATTGTATCTCATAAACAATATATATATATATATACATATATATATATATATATATATATATATTGTTTCATATATATATATATATATATATATTGTTTCATATATATATATATATATATATATATATATATATATATATATATATATATATATATATATATATATATATATATATAAAACGTTTATGAATAGATATATATCAGTCATAATAGTACCTGTTAAAGTCCTAACATTTTGAGGGTTTGAAAGGCATTTCCATTTAGGGCTTTCCTAAAATGCAAATATCTGCACAAAGTGACAGGGTGACACTTTTAGACCTTTCGAAAAGACCAAATAATTTGACATTCCAGTAGAAAGGGGAAATGAGCTGACCTCTAAAACACTAATCAGTTGTAGTGTATTTCAGAGTTCAGACACACTCAGATTTCCATTTTCATTGTTTTTGTTTCATGTTGTAGTTGTAATGCTCCTTGTGTTTTTTTTTTGTTCTAAATGTGTGAAAACATTGTGTCTCTCCCACATCACTTAGCTGGAAAACCTAATGTACTACACTGAAAACAACCACAACAAAGTAGTTCTGCGAGATTTCTATCTGTCTCGATTTGAGAATGGGCCCATCACAGAACCCTGTGGCACACCAGAATACTTGGGTAAGATTTGATGATTTAGCAGAAATAATCATTTAAATTTGTCTAATCACGCAGACATACCTAACTCATTTGATTTATTTTTTGCATATTCCACACAATTTTGCACTTTACACTTCTTTTCCTTTTTGAAATTCTCATATTTCCCTCAATGTTACAATAAAAAAAAAGGGAAGAGCCCTCCTACCAATAAGTAAACTAAAATGAACAATAAAACCATGTGCTGGGTAGAATGATGAACATAATAAGATGCTTAACGGAGTAAATTCACTTTTTCTGTACCATCCCTCAGCGCCTGAAGTAGTGGCTCGTCATCGGTATGGCCGACCAGTGGACTGCTGGGCTGTGGGTGTCATTATGTTTATACTGTAAGTCTTCATCATTTGTACAAATTGACCCGTTACAACGTATCTTTTTCTGTGTCAGATGACGAATAGTTTTTGTTTCAGATTATCAGGTAACCCTCCTTTTTATGATGAGACAGAAGAGGAAAACACAGATCTGCATAATCGCATCATTTTCTGTCGAATTGTTGCTGGTGATTTTGAGTTTGATTCTCCATATTGGGATGACATCTCCCCTGCAGGTACAAGCTTTCACCACACGATGGCAACAAATATCTTCAGACAGGTTACATTTAATATCGCAACAGTGACCTTATCACTTGCTTCAATATTATTACAATTTTGCTAAATTAAGCATTAAATAATAATAATAGTAATAATAGTAATGATAATAATAATAATAATAATAATTTTGCAATAAATTATAAAAAGATAAAATCAGTAACCTCTACGGACTTTTGACATTAATACATTAATAATAGCAGAAACTAAAATGAACTTTAATGCAGGCAAGGCAAGGTCCCAAAATGGACAACTACTACTATAGAAAATGGCTGGATGAATGTCAGGACTCTGAATAGAACAAGTGAAACCATTTGGGTTATGTTTGTTGAGATTCACTCTTTGCTTTAAGTAGCTTGCACTACAGAAAAGAAAGTAAAAGATTTATGAAGTATGATGCTATTCAGAATTTGGAGCCAAGGACACAGATGTTAACTCTCGGGGATAAATAGAATAGAGTAGATTAGAATAGATTATTGCCAATTGTATAATTTTAAAACAGGTGCAATTCTTGTGCATGCCCCCGAGTCAATTATCACAAATTAACAAACACAAACACAGTGCATTCGGGGGGGGGGGGGGGGGGTAGTAAATAACATTATAGTACAACACAGTAAAACTGAAATTGCATAAGACTGAAATTGCATCAGTTTGGTCAACTACAGTAAATGATTTCCTCCCTACCTTTACATGACTGCATGTTGAGCTTGGTTGCATTGACTCTTTCAGCTAAGGAGCTCGTCTGTCGACTCATGGAGGTGGACCAGATGCTGAGAATCACAGCACAAGATGCACTTTGGCATGAATGGTAGTAGTGTTCACATCGTCGCATTGTCTCAAAAATGCAAACGTTGTGTCACATTTTGGTGTCACATTTTGCGTGCTGCTCTTGTCAGGATTGCAGGAAACGGCGCATCAGAGAAGAACCTGAAGGATGGTGTCTGCGCCCAGTTTCAGAAGAACTTTGCAAAGGCCAAATGGCGGGTAGGAAGTCAAGCTCACTTTCAATCTCTTAGAAGTAGTAGAAAAGGGAAGACTGGTGGTATCAATAGCGTTAGTATAAATTATTAGTAATTCATTTGATTGAAAATAGTATGGATGCACAGACACCGCTTATTTTAAAACCAAGTAAGAGTACAAGTATCGACATTTGCCTGCCCAAAAAGCATATGTCAGGCTAGTAAAATGATATCGGTGTCAAAGTTTCAGTGCATTTTTTTTTAATCATAGGCATGAATAAAATTGTAATGTATCGGTGCAAATAATGATATCAGTATCAGTGAATCCCTACACTGTAAAAAAAATAAAAAAAACACAACTTGCATTTTTGGGTGGGTAGGGGCTAAAACAGTAATTCAAGTTGAAACAACTGAAATATAAAGTTAAGTTAGCACAACAATTTTTTTTACTTCAAAACAATTTGCGAGTATTTTTTTATGTTTAGCTTTTAAGCTGGTGGGACAACAGTTCTGTAAACTCTTATTTGTGAAATGCAGTAATTTTCAAATTATCAGCAAAACTTAAAAATATTTAGTTAAAATTGCCCAACTTAAAAATGTATCAAAGATTGTTGCCTTGAAATGTTGATTATTTTTTTTTTTTTTAGCTGTGTACAGAAATCCATAGATAGTATATCATAATGTCAAATGTTAATGTCAATGAGAGAGCGGGGGAACATGAAGGGGATATTTGACCTAAAACACATGTAACATAAATAAACTTCTTTTCTCTTTCCCCATATAATTTCCAGGAGTTGAAGGTATTGTAGATCATTATGATAGAGAATGGAAGGACAGAGCGTGGGTGGAACTGCACATTCACAGTCTGGAATGATTCAGTGAGAAAAAAAAAATGCATCTCTCTGTGGCTGAATGTGTATTTGAATTGACTATTTTTAAACCAAACATTAAGAAAAAAAGGCAGTCAGCCATGAGATGTGATGATCATGTCTTGACTGGTGAAGGTCTTCTCATGAGCTCTGTCCATGCACTTTCACTCTGCCTGTCCCAAAATAAATCAATCCACTGTCCCACTTTTCCTTTTCACAGTCAAAAGTTCAAAGTGGACGGACGGCTCTGCTCCTTTCCTACTCCTCATCTGCACTTGTCTATGAAATCGCTTTAGTTGATCAAATACGATAATGATCAGCAACAGGGATGTTGGAAAGTTTGAGTAGTTATGTTGGTGTGGATAAGGAGAGTGTGAAATGGAAAGGATGTGGTGGCTGTAAACCACTGTGGACCATTTCGATGTAATGATTCAATGTACAAGGCCCCCTGTCATTCCTCGTATCAAAATCCACATTGCACCTCAATGTTGCGTTTGCGCTACTAAACTACAAGCTTCCAAACTACAAGCTGCTTCGTCATATGGACGTCATTACTGTGTTACACGGTAGCTTTTGACTTCCAGATAATTTATTCCCTGGTTTTGAAACATCTTTTAAGATCCCATATTTTCCTAAATTCCTTCTGTGTTTGTTTACAGTCAGGGTAGTGGAAAGGTTCATTAAATGTATCAAGTAAGCAAATAAGGAATATGGGACGATGGGGTCTTGAGACTGATTCACACCAGGGTGAATTGGACCAAAGCCACCTGGAAGTAAACACAATTCACTTCACGTGAATCACATCAGAGCGCTTAGTTTTAGTGTTCCCAGATGAGCTTTGCCAAATATATGGTTAACGCTTTTTTTTACACAATACCAATAATTACACAGACCGAGTGCCAAAATATATTTTAATGGTTTCTGGGTAATTTTGGGCTGCTGAGTCCGAAAATGACATCTGTTTCTTTGAATTGGTTCCAGTCTTTGAGATATCGACATTTGTGACAATTAATTGATCATTAACTCATTCACTGCCATTTTTTCCACTTTTGATAACAAGAGTATGAAAACCTAGAAAATGTATTGTACGTTTAGAACAGATATAACATTTGTGATTAATCGTGAGTTAACTATTGAAGTCATGCGATTAATTATAATTAAAAAATTTAATCGTCTGACGCCCCTAATTTTTTTTATAATATTTTATTTTTTTGTTTAATTACTTAATTACTTGAACTCAAGATTAATCACAAATTTTATGTCTGTTCTATATGTACAATAATTTTTTTCCTAGGTTTTCATACTCTTAACAAAAGTGGGAAAAAAATTGAAACTAATAGAAATAGTTCAAATGAATTTTTGACGTCTATAGCCGTCAATGGCAGTGAATGAGTTAATGTGATGTGACAGTTTATGAAATGTACTTTGATCGTTGTTTAAAAAGCAGTGTGTGTGCTTTGACGTCACCTATTTTGGAATTTTGTATACTGCTAATATTGCCTGATTTTCTGAATTTTGGTTTGATTTTCACATGTAACATGATTTGCATTCAGAAGGCCCTTTGCGATAATCACTGCCATCTTTCACAATATTGCATCAAAAATTAAAGGCTAAAATGCCACAAAAAAAAGGAAGAATACTGTATTGACCTCATCAGAGTTGTAGCATAAAGAGAATCGTAACTTGTGTATTATTGGCACTTTAAAAAAAAAAAACATGGAATATGTAAAAAAAACAAACGAGACAATTCAGAAGGGAAAAAATACAATGTAATTTTCAGGTTCAGCGAGATCAAAATACCCTAAAACTGTTGAAATTTTCTTGGCACCAAAATGTGTGTTGACCAGTGTTATATCACTCTAAAAAGAGAATAGTTGAACCGACTTAAGTCTAAAAAGATCATTGTTGACCAACTTAATTAACTCATTCACTGCCATTGACGGCTATAGACGTCAAAAATTGATTTAAACTATTTCTATTAGTTTCACATTTTTTTGAGTGTGACAACATAGTTTTATTTTATTGTTCATTTAGAACGGATATGAAATTTGTGATTAATTGTGAGTTAACTATTGAAGTCATGCGATTAATTACAATTAAAAAATGTAATCATTTGACGCCCCTAATTTTTTATCTTTCCTTTTATTTATTTTTTATCAGGGGCATCAGGCGATTATTTTTTTTAATTGTAATTAATCACATGACTTCACTAGGTACTTCAAGATAAATCACGAATTTTATATCTGTTCTAAATGTACAATACACTTTTTTCTAGGTTTTCATACTCTTGTTAACAAAAGTGGAAAAAAATGGGAAACTAATAGAAATAGTTCAAATGAATTTTTGACGTCTATAGCCGTCAATGACAGTGAATGAGTTAAATTGCTTCAAGTAGTAACACACAATTGAATTAAATGAATCCAAGTCAATATATTAAGTTAAATTAATTATGAGTCCATTAAGTTTAATCACTTGAGTTAAATTTTACCCTTTCACACCCGCATTTTTTCAGCTGGGCATTTTATTTTTTTTAAGAACATGTGGAGAAAAAATTTGGGGGGGGGGAGGGTATCTCATGTTTTTATTTGGTAAAGTGGACACCAGGATAATATATAGGGCTGTAACGTGTCGTAAACGTACCAAGCTTATATGTAACATTTTTAACATGAACATCATGCAAATCAACTTGCGATTGTGATTGGTTGGTTAAGATCCAATCAGCAACCAGAAGTGTTGACATCATCCAAATTATGCGTGTTTACATGCAAATATGTCATGTCCACTGCAATCATCTATGGATCCGAATACAGTATATTGACTTGGATTACCGGTAACTTAATTTAATCGCGTGTTAACACTTGAAGCAATTCAATTAAGTTGGTCAACAATTCTTTTTTTAGAGTGTAGTACCAAAGTTTTAATGCATTGCAGGGACAAAAGTAGTCATGGCCCATACTGTATGTGAATAACTTTTGTTATTCTCTCCTTTTTTCTCCTCTCTGTCTTGCAGAAAGCAATCCGTGTCACCACCTTTATGCAGCGACTGAAGAACTCCGAGTCAGTTATTGACAGTACAACTGAGGTGCAGCGCAATGAAGACGCAGGGGAAGTTACAGGAGGGGTGTCCGAGTTAGCAGGTGACGAGGAGGGTAGCAGGATCACGCAGCGTGAGGTGATAACAAGTGGTATGCCTTTAGAGGTAACGGTTGAAAACAGGCCACCGGACATTAACCAGGAAGTTGAAAAACAGGAGGCGGTAAAGGTGCATCTTGAAGCTACGGCATCTCAATCCTTGCAGCTTGGCACAAAGAAAGCGCCAGACGGTCAAACCAAGAATACAACAGCCAATTTGGATGAAAACAAAGAATCTAAAATAACGCCTGCTACCACCATAGAACACACCAAGCTACCAGACAGCATTTCAGGCCCTCATCCTGACAGGATCCTGACCTCCCCTGATCCCAACAAGCGCACGATGATCGCAAATATTCATGGCCTTCCGCCCACTGCCTCCATTAACGCAACACAGAAGGACGGAAATGACGGCAGCTGGTGTCAGACACAACTGCCGGAGGCGGTGGCAGAGAGTTCGGTGGGAGCAACAGCTACTCCGGCTATAGCGCCGGGAGCTGCGGCAGATGTAAGTCTTGGTGTTCAATTGAGGGGTGAAGCGAGTCCCATGTTGAGAAGGGACAGGGATGCCAAGAAAACAGACCGATATAGCGCAGAGTTCAATATTGCCAGCGAAGGTACGGCAGCAGGTCACGGCTGCTACGCAATTGGCAGCACTGCTAGCCTGGGCCGACACGCCACACCGTACAATAGAGACATTGGGAACGTGGGCATGGGGATGACCGGGCCTTATGGGAGCCCATATTGCACTTTGTATGCAAGTGGAAGAAGTGTGGGGATGTACGGGACCGGGTTACATCACGGCGGAGTGGGCAGCAGTACGACAAGCGACTGGCAAATGGACAGCGTGATTGAGCAGATCGAGAAGCAAATGGTGGCAGTGCTGGAGAAGATTGAAGGAGACATGCCCTCGTTGTTGGAGCAGATCAGCGACTGCCCCCCTGAACCGCTACGCATCCGCAGCGCGCACGCCTCGCCTGCCGCCTCTCGGGGGCGCACCTCACATCACACTTCTTCAGAAACCTTGGCCACGCCGCCACCTCTTCCAACCTCTCCCAGGCCGGCGTTGCCGTCTCTCCCTCGCCTTACTATCCCTCCTCCTTCCTATCCTCCACCGTCTCCGCCGTCTCAAGCCTCAGTCCAGGCTGCAGGAGACAACGAGTGTGGACAGAGTGGGACTGAATGTTCTGGACATTCCTCCAGAGCTGGGATGGGTAGGGGGTTATAAAGTAGGTGGGAATGATCAACTAATAAATATGTCACAGACGGGATTTGGGTATAAATAACCGTATTTTCACAAGATTGACAGGTGACTAGTCTAGATAGGAGTACTGGAAATGGATAGATGGATGGATAATTATATTCTCTATAGATCTTGATTTATGGTTACTCTGTCACACAAAGACAGCACATCCACCACATCCTTCAACAGATGTTGTATTGCTTGATACGGTCACAAGATGACGACTTTTTGATATATTTAGCACCAAACTCTTATAGTTGAGTAAAAGGGAATAGACACGACGAGCATAATGTAGTATGGAAGCTGTAAAGAGCATGATCTAAAAAAAAAAGAAAAAAAAGTGTGCGCTATATGCTCACTATACAACATCATTCTGGAATCCAGGCGCTTTGAGTAGTTTGACGAAAATGCACAGCATGGGGTAAAAATAAAAAAGTAGAATAACAGAAATGACGTACCACCATTTAAATGATGTCCTGCAAAATGTAAATACATTTACTGTAACTGGTTTCTCAATTCTTGTTATGCTCTGTATTGTAAACTTCCTCGTGTCCAAGCATCTTTTAACATTATTAATCAAGCACTTCCTGTCCTACTTTCGTCTTTATTAATGTAGCACTTCATTTGAGATGGGAGCAAGTTGCAGCCAAGTGGACTGATGAAACCTTATCACGGCAATAGAGATTTGTCCTACATACTCCTCGATCCCTTGAGAACACCCTGCCAAAGGCATCCCAAAATATTACTTAGATATATTTGGGGCACAAAGAACACGACTTATTTTAGTATCACAAATGTAAAAGCAATGTACATTTTATTCATGCTTTTTTGGGTCTATGTTAGCCTCATCGTGTTATGTGCTTTCCTCTGGATCAACCATTCTACCCCAGTGTAAAATATATTGTGTCTGTAAGCCTTTCAATAAACATACAAGGAAATATCATCACCGATTTTAATTATTGATGTTTTGATTGTGAGACGTTAAGTAAGTCTATAATAATGACCGTGACAGTAATACAGTATATACAGACTACATATCCCATCAGGCTATGCACAAATTTTGGATTAAACCATCATTTTGAGGACACGGGTGTGGAAAAATATACGTGGCGGTAAACAATGCAAATGCGATTTAATTACAGTCAAGTATCCAACTTGATTGATTTAGAACTATCCTTTTGATTCACCATCTATAACAATTGCAATCCAATCTTGAAGTAGGGCATACAAAAAAAGCCTTTCATTGACGCTTTTGAAAGGGTAAGGTGGTTGCGTCTGTAACGTGCACATGTTGCTGCTTTGCTTTGCTTTCTACTGAAATAGTGAGGGGGGGGGGGCCGCTTAAGCAAGCGAGCACCGGGCAGCGAGTGCGAGTCGTCCAGCGGAAAAACTCACGCAGAGCCCGCCACCGTGACACACTTTCCCTCACTGCAATCAACAGCGGCGGTCAATTGTCACGCGCTTTGTTCGGACTTTTTCTTTTCTACAGGTCGATTTTTTTTTTTAATATTACAGACCAGGCAGAGTAATATCGGATGTGGTAAGTTGTGCATACTTGTGGAAGCTTCTCGTCAATGCTAGCCCGAGCTAAATGGCTCATGTTAGCAAGCTAACGAAGATAGCGGCACGAGATGGGAAAAGTCATTGGGTGGCTAGATAGCTCGAAGGCTAAGTGCACACTCGCTAACAACTACGCAGTCGGTTTATCTGCGTTATTGCTAGAACGCCGCGCAAATTTAGTTCTCCGCTTAAGAATAATCGCGATCAAGTCTGTCCTTTAAGAATATGGACGTTCCCTTGAGTTATTTATGATTTGGTATCTTCATTCTACCTGGGGATCAATTTGCTGGCTACATTAATGTGCTAAAAGTTAAGCACATACTCATTTGCATGAAGCTATGTCTGCCAGAATCTGCTGGGAGTATCTAATGGAAATGTTTTCGATTGCGAGGAAAACGTTAGATAAACATGCAACGACGTGAATCGAAACGCGATCAGAACGCCGAGCATCTTCTCGAGCATGCCAACTTATGCTGCCTGCGTGTTGTGTGACATTGTATTAATATTTTCTGCCACGGCGACACCAAAAGACGTTGTTTAAATCATGTTGCGCTGAAAATAGTAGAAGACAAGTAAGACGCATGTGTGCCGGAGAATGTGCGGCCCACACGTCCGTGAGCCTTTGTCATTCAGAAGGCAAGCACCCCCTCCCCCAATACTCTTCTTCAGCTATGAACGTTCATCACCCCTAACCTCTACTTGGCCGGCCGATGACTCAGAGGGCTCGAGCATCGATGTGGCTCCCAATCACTCTCGATTTACATTGTTTGGTGGAACTCCTGGCAAGTTTTTTGCCCTCAGATTAAATATGCATACAGTGTAGCAGAGGTACAAAACGTGCATTCTTGTGTGTTATAATTGTCCACAATGAAGCTAATTGCTGACACAAATATGATGTGCTTTTAATGGTTCGATCGCTTTTCACTTTGCTCGATTGCAAATATTTAGTGATACTTGGCCGTAAATGGCTTGGCCGGTACAGTAGATGCTGCAGTTGATTGTACAGTAAGTGCAAGTACTACTTTGCATGCGGCCGTGTCACGAGGAGGCGGGGCGAGTAAGTACGCGCAGCCAATGGCGCGCCGGCGTGCGCGAGCAGCGTGCCCCAAGCCAACCTTTCCTGTGGAATATTTCGGGCCGCGCGTCACGCCTTCTCCGCCCCTTTCTCCCCATCTGCCATTTTGGTTTTGTTCCCGTCTGCAGTCGTAAAGCCAGTCAGCAAGCCAGCTATTGCATTGGAGATCCTTCGCATTGCAAGCACATAGTGACTCGACAATCTAGCGCGAGCAGGCCGATCTTTTTACCACATTTTTCTCCCCTCTTCTTTCCGCCCGTCGACATAATTCCGATCGCTGACATCTGAACGGAACGGGAGGGGAGCGGGTTCGCATTGGAAAGGCCCCGGGAAGGATTATTGGTAAGAAAGGCGAAATCAATGGGGCGCGAGTGAAGCGGCTAAAGAGCCGAGTTAGCGCAAACGGGTCGTGTGTGTGTGTCGCGCGTTTGACGCCGGATTGTGTCCTCTACCTTTTTAGCATTCGACTCCTCTCGATGTGATCGGAAGCTTTCGTTAAGATCTGCGCTGGTTTGTCGCTTGCCAGGCAAGCTGGTAAAGTTGTGCTCGCGAGGCCGAACGAGGCCTATATAGGCTGTCGCGCTAATGGCGCTGGGCTTTGCTTCTTAACTTATTCATGTTGCCGCTCCGTCCGCTCGCCAAACGACTTAACCGATTAGTGGCACGCAGCCGGTCGCCTCTCGCCGGCCTCCACGAATGTCCTGACGCGCTTTCTGGGGCGTTGTATTAAAGCCTTTGAAGGGACTTCCTCGCTAGCTTTTATCGCGTCGCGCAAATGAGCCAGCGTCAGGGAGAGTGCGGCACATTTTCGCTTTTCAACCGACATCTACTGTTATGCTCAACCGGACTGTGAATTTTGTACTGTACGCCAACTGGCTGCTGTTTTTCTGGGTTGTTCAAGGGTTTCAGAAACTGCTTACCACGGTAAACTGACACTGGTGGAAATGACCGATGGCGTTCGTGACACGACGGTGATGTTTCCGACACGCTGCGGCCTGTTTGGGGCGTATTTTAACTGGTCATTAGCCCGAATAGACTCGTCCTTTCGGTCTTGTGGCCACACCTGCGAAGTCATTGTCAAGTGTTAACCGCAGTGAAGTTTGAATGATTCAGCGTTTTAAACGGTCCCTCTTCCAAATCCAGGTCTCGTACAATAGAGCCCCATAAACAAGGGGGACCTGTGCCATGCATGAAGGCGGCACATAATGCTGCTATTCATAGCTCTTCCTAGGTTCGCTGTGTTGTCTAGCAGATTTGTCGTTGGCTCAAAGCCAGGCCAGCTGCTCTCTGGATGAGAAATCCCTTCTCGCCAAAATAACAAGATTTCTATCCTATCTAGATGAATTCACATCATCCGTTATTTAGCAGCCATTTCCCCATGTCGATTGTTCTGCATTGAAAATGATCTCGATTCAATTTTGGGTGACCCGCAGATGTCCAGCCCCCCGTTGTCCAAGAAACGTCGCTTGTCAGGAACAGAGACGAAGACGGGATCCCACTGCTCCTCCTCAAACTCTGTCAGAACTGATTTGTCCCACACACCTGCCAACGTAAGCACTTACTGGCGATAACGAGTCAAAAATAGCCATTTAAACATTTTCACTATTGTGCGTTACTCTCTGTGCAGGGCATGGCTAAGAATGGCAATGACGCTGTCGCTGAGATTGATGAAGGCCTGTACTCCAGACAACTGTAAGTCTTCATTTTCCCTCTCAGAATGGTTGTGCTTATTGGACCTTAGTCAATATCAGCGTACTGTAAATTACCTTTGAGACTTACCCGTTTCAGCAAAAGAAAGCACATGCAAATGGAAAAAACTGGCCTTGCTGTCAGTATGGTGAATTTTGACTCTTACCATTTAATGAGCACACATAGCAACATGATTTAGTTGGCAACAGGGGCGTCACTAGGTTTCATGGAAAAGGAGGGGTTTCGCCCCAAGGACAGGGCTGGGCAAACTCGGTCCTCGAGGGCCGGAGTCCTGCAGGTTTGGGATGTTTCCCTTCTCCAACACAGCTGATATATGATCAGCTCATCAGCAAGCTCTGCATAAGCCTGGTAACGATCCTGTTGATTGGAAGAGGGGAAACCTCCAAACCCTGCAGGACCGAGTTTGCCCGCCCCTGCCCTCGGAGATGCACAGATGGACAGATTTAAAAGGAATACAATAAAAGTTAGTCATTATTAGACTTGAAGTGTTATTTCCGTCAATATTTAAATATGGTGCACAAACACATGGAGCATTTTTATAAAATGAACCAAAAATATATACAGTGTACTAAAAAACTATGCCAAAAAAGTTAACTGTGTTGTCAGTGAGTCTTTCATTTTCATTTAAGATACATTGAATTAATTATTAACTGATCAACATAGAAGCAAATGACATGAATTTGTCTCAAAGCACAGTAACTGTTTGCTCCCAAATACTTCTGAAGTCATACGTTACATTTCAGTGCATATGTGACTGGAAGGAAAACTTTACTCAATGACTTCTAAATTAAATGTGAAAGTAATATTAAAATGTAAATATTTTTTTTCAGTGTTAAAAACTTATCTTTGTCGCCATGCCTATGATTGAGATCTTTAAAAGTTTTTAACCCCAAATTATTTTTCTTACACCAGGTTTTATTTATTTTCGTCATCTCTAAAATGTAAACATTTATTTCCGTACTTTGTAGGTAGGTGTCTTTAGTTCTTATGAGTTTTTTTTTTTGTTTTTGCTTTAAAATATTGTACTTTTAATTATGTAAAGCAGACAGTTTCCTTGTGCATGATGTGCTATAGCTGCCTGCTCGAAATTTGTTTTAAATATCTCTACTTTCTGACATTACTCTCAGGTTAAATTAGTCTTAAATGATGCACCTTGAATAACAAGTTTCATATTCATATTGAGTTTTATATAATTTTTACTCTCACTGTCTACACTCACATCTCCAGTAGGTATCGCTCCACACTTGCTCTCTCTACTCATCGTGCTGTTGCCTACAATTCAACATGGGTGGAGGATTAGTATTGTCAATTATATTATTATCATCATCCACTGATGACAACCATAAGTGAATGATCTTTTTACTTTAGTGTAAATTCAAGCATACATTTCCCTCTTAAAAACCAGCTTCATCTGTATATCAGCCAGGAACTGCACATGCATTGTATTAATTAGACAATATAGCATGGGACTTTTTGCTGTTAGCTTGGCCAGCTAACTAATTATTACTACCAGCAGACAGTGATGATGACTTACTTTCTCCTTCAGAAACTTTCTTCCTTGTATCCATCATGACTCCCTTTCTTAGCCTTGATAGACAATGGACGCTAATACCGGCAGGTTAAGAGCAAGCAAACAAACAGGAAATCATGGAATGGATTATCAGCAATAAGGAAGTTCAAGTGGAATGGATTAGAATTGGAGAACAAAACATGACAAGGGCTCTCGCTAGCTACAGTACTATTGAAGTGAAGAAAATCAATTGATTTCTGATCATACAAGTAATTAAGTCAATCTGTCACATTATTTTCCTCAATGTTGCTTGTAGTTAGCATTATTGAAACACTTGGCTGACAGGCACGTTCGTTCAACTGCAAGCATGGTCGCAGTCGACGACGCAGTGAAAACATGCACTGGATTATTACTAATAAGGACGTTTTTCGACGTGATTTAGGGGATTGGATTGGATAATGACACACGAGAAGTGACTTACACTTGGAAGTAAAGGGAAAACAACTGATTTTATGATTATATTTACATGAATGAGGTTATGTGCCTGAATATTTAGTTCATTTCAAGTCTGTATACTATATATTCAAGTTTAAAAATATATATTTTTAGTAAATGTCTGACGAGGTCACCAATGGCACTTCATGGTGACATTGGCCCACCTATTCCCTCTTCAGGTACGTGCTGGGCCACGCTGCAATGAAACGCATGCAAAACTCCAATGTCCTCATCTCCGGTATGAGAGGTCTCGGAGTGGAGATCGCCAAGAACGTCATTCTCGGGGGAGTTCGAAGTGTCACTGTGCACGATCAGGCTGTTGCAGAATGGAGAGACCTCTCTTCTCAGGTGAGTGGAGTCTTCTTGTAACAGTTTGCTCACGTTTTAATTGTAACTGATTCGATTACAATCTGGTGAAGTTTAATACTCAATTTGATCTCTTATGATTTACACATAGTGCTTTGTGATCTAATGAGAATTTATCCGGAACTATGTGAGAATTCATAACCATGCTCAGACATGGTTAACTCGCCACATTGAACATGTCATTTTGCCATCTCAAAGTAGCACTTAAGATGATTATTTTTCAAATGTGAATGTTAATCAAAATTAATTTATAAAAATAAGCGAACAAACATGTCCTAAAGAAAAAACAAATTAATTTTAAAAAAGCACGTCCGAAAGAAAAAATGAATAAAAAACGAGCATGTCCGAAATAAAAACCGAATTGATAAAAACAAGCATGTCCGAAATGAAAACCGAATTGATAAAAACAAGCATGTTCGAAAGGAAAAATTAACAATGAAAACAAGCATGTCCGAAAGGAAAACTGAATTGATAAAAACTAGCATGTCCGAAAGGAAAACTGAATTACAAAAACAAACATGTCCGAAAGGAAGTATGGATAAAAACAAACAAACAAACATGTGCGGAAGGAAGGAAGAATTAACAACAATTTAATTTGTGTTACTGTGCGCATATCCTATTGATTTGCACAAACAAGCTTTGTACCGTTTTCATTCCAAACAAAATGCCGCTGCAAAATTGCCCCTCAATTACTGTGAAAGACTGACCCAAATTTATCAGTCGGTAGCCTCTGGTTGAATCGTAATTATAGTTGAGCTCAGGCCAGTTTTAGGAACTCATTAAAGGAAGCTTTCCGTTGAATCATGAGCAAACCTTTCTTTATGGTCAATTGATACTACTAGTGTTCTATCATATAGAAGAGAGTGCATGTAGATGTTGTGTGGAATTTATGATTTTGTTGTTTTTGCACGTAGTTTTATATACGAGAGGAGGATCTGGGGAAGAACAGAGCAGAAGTTAGTCAGTCCCGTCTGGCAGAACTCAACAGCTATGTCCCTGTGACAGCATACACGGGTGCACTCACAGAAGACTTCCTGACTAAGTTCCAGGTATAAGCTGTTATTTTATTTTTCATTTTATTTTTAACTTAAATGTTATAGTGTGGAAAAGTAAGAATGTGAACTGTTTGTAACACCAGGTTGTAGTGCTTACAAGTTCCACCCTTGAGGAGCAGCAAAAAGTTGGAGAGTTCTGCCACAGCAAAGGCATTAAGATCATCATTGCAGACACTCGAGGCCTGTTTGGGTAAGATCCCGAACATTCTTTATTGGACTTCCACGATGTGTCTGATGCTGCCTGACACATCAATTCTTTTGTAGCCAGCTTTTTTGTGACTTTGGCGAGGAGATGATAGTGCATGACACAAATGGAGAACAGCCACTGAGCGCCATGATTTCCATGATCACAAAGGTTAGTGCTTCCAGCTTGCTTTGTTTACCAAATTACAATTTAATTTCAGGAGTAACGTCAATGTTAATTGTTGACCAAAATTTTCTCCAGGACAATCCAGGTGTTGTGACTTGCCTGGATGAGGCTCGGCACGGTTTTGAGAATGGAGACTTTGTAACCTTTTCAGAGATTCATGGAATGACCGAGCTCAACGGCTGCCTGCCGGTCGAGATCAAAGTTCTGGGTATGGCCTTTTTGTGTTTCTATGATTTGATATTGGTCTTGTGATGAACATCACTTGATTGACGTGGTCTGTCTCTGTCCAGGTCCATACACCTTCAGTATTTGTGACACATCAGGATTTATAGACTATATTAGAGGAGGAATTGTTTCCCAGGTCAAGATGCCCAAGAAGTTCACTTTTGTAAGTAGAGTTGGAGTGGCAAAACCAGAAATGAGAACTGTCAAATGGCTGTTAGAGTGAAATTTCCATCTTGTATTGATCTTTGCACTGTAGAAATCAATTTCCTCCTCCATGGCTGAACCAGAGTTCATAATGACAGACTTTGGCAAGTTTGAGCGTCCTGCACAATTACATGTGGGCTTTCAGGCCATCCACGCCTTTCAGAAGAAAAACAACCGCCTGCCTGCACCATGGAAACAGGTAATCATGTTAGCGACAGTAGCACGAGGACCCCAAGGCGATTTTTCAATTGCGACAATTTGACTTACTGCGCATTTGTCATTGTTTGGTTGGATTTTATCTGACATTACAACACCCAACTGACCTTGTCGACTTTGCCATTCAGGCCGACGGTGAAGAAATGTTGACATTGGCCAAGGAGCTGAACGCTGCTCAGTCTGGATCAGCTAAAGTAGAGCAGCTTGATGAGGCGCTCATCAAAAAGCTGTGCTATGTCTCTGCTGGGGACCTGGCGCCTGTCAACGCATTCATCGGTGGTCTGGCTGCACAGGAAGTGATGAAGGTCATTTGGGAGCTGTTTGCTTACCTTTGAACTCTGCCTCGACTGCAATTATTTGCATATGTTCATGTTTTTTCACTTTCTTCTGTGTGCTGGTTGTTTTAGGCATGCACAGGAAAATTTATGCCCATTATGCAGTGGTTGTACTTTGATGCATTGGAGTGCCTGGCAGAAGAGGAGGGAGTTGTACTCACAGAGGAAGAGTGTGCCCCTGTACGTGTTATCAATCAAATACCACATAAATAAGGATCATGAGTGTAGTGTAATGCTAACCAACGGGTTTTTTTTCTTCCCTCCCCTAGAGGAACAGTCGGTACGATGGACAGATTGCAGTATTTGGCACCAAGCTGCAGAATTTGCTTGCCAAGCAACGCTACTTCCTGGTGAGTCTGTGATTTTGTCCACTGGCATTAATGGCCTTGTTTAGCTGAAGCAGATTGAAATAGCAGGTTTGGTGACTGCAAATGCAACAATGAAATGGTCCACATGAAGACTTGAGACTAATTGTAGCCGCAAAGTGAGAATTGCTAAAACAGGGTTTCTGCAGGTCATTAAAAAGGCATTGCATATGTTCAGAGGGACTAAAAATTTAAGTGATGTAAAACATTGTTGTTTATACAAGATTGTGAATCACTATAAAACAATTTAGCAACAATAAATGTGATAAAAATATGTAGTTGTGGTCACTGGTGACTAGTTTTATTTTACAGTGAAGTCTCTGAGTTGCTTCATGTTCCAAATGCCAATTGCTCTGAATTTAAGAAAATGTCCGCTTTATGTCAATGTCCAACATGAAACACTAATGCTATCTATTGGCAAAAAATTACCTCAACACAAATCTGAGTCGATGTTTGAGACACTTCTCTCAACTGTTTGTTTAGTATATATTATACTATATATATATATATATTTTTTTAAACTTGAAGCCGCTATCAATTACTATAAAATCACTGTTTGGTTGGACAATGCCTTACTGACCTAACTTGCAGGTCGGCGCTGGTGCTATTGGCTGTGAGCTCTTAAAAAACTTTGCCATGATTGGACTCGCTAGTGGCGAAGGCGAAGTCATCGTGACAGATATGGACACCATCGAGAAGTCTAACCTGAACAGACAGTTCCTCTTCCGACAATCAGACGTTACGGTAGGTTTCGTCTCCTGCGTATTTCTATCAGCTCGCAAACATGTCAGTTGCTCACGTCTTTGTGTGGTCAATAGAAAATGAAAAGTGACACAGCTGCAGCAGCAGTCAAACAGATGAACCCCTCCATCAAGATCACTGGACACCAGAACAGGGTGGGCCCCGACACAGAGAGAGTCTACGATGATGACTTCTTTGAAAGCCTTGACGGAGTAGCCAATGCACTGGACAATGTTGATGCTCGTACGTAACCGTATTGTCTTTCTTCCGCCCTTACCTTGCATCTGTGTTTTTTTAATTAATTTTTTGTTTTTTTGTCCAGGTTTGTACATGGATCGGAGGTGTGTGTACTACCGTAAACCCTTACTGGAGTCCGGTACTCTGGGTACCAAAGGTAACGTTCAAGTCGTGATCCCCTTCCTTACGGAGTCGTACAGCTCGAGCCAGGATCCACCCGAGAAGTCCATCCCCATCTGTACCCTCAAGAATTTCCCAAACGCCATTGAGCACACACTCCAAGTGAGTAAACGTGCACAATAGCTGCACTTGAGGAGAAACATTGTTTGACTCGGGCCAATCGTTGATGTGGTCTCCACTTGTTCTATTTAGTGGGCGCGCGATGAGTTCGAGGGGCTTTTCAAGCAGACACCGGAGAATGCTGTGCAGTACCTTTCGTAAGTTGACTTCTCGGGCATCACTTTTGTTGCTTTGTCTTTTCTTTGTGGTGAACTTGTCTGCTGCCCAGGGCTTTTCTCTTTTGGTCTTACATAGTTTTTTCCATTAAAAGTGCTTGCTTGTGCAGAAATTGAATGAGTCTGTTGCAAAGAACCACTGTCTTCAAGATTTGTAATTGCTTTTCCACAGCACTGTTGTTTCAATTCAAAAATCACTTCTCAGTAGTGGTGCAACGGATCATCATTGATCCGTGGTCTGTTCGAATCGCCCACGTTCCGTAGATTGGGGGGGTGGGGGGGACAGTGCACGTTCACAACGGACACTATTGAGACATGTCATGGAAGCTGAAATATACTCCACATAACACGCTAAACCTAACTTCAAATTAAGTTGACCTAATACATTAATGTCAATGCAAATACCCTTTGTACACTTTTACTTTGAAGTTGTCCCACGTCGTGGCATGATGGCTGACTTGACTTCCCTTTTAGATGTTTAGGAGTTCTTTATCGTAGTTTTGATTGGCATTAAAGTTGTGACCAACATCAACACGCTATCCCGAACTCGTATTACATCGCTGATTTAGGATTCTAAGAAACCACTAATTATACCGTCATTGTATGTATGATGCGCAGAAGTCTCCGAGGTAAATGGCTAGCGGCTAACTGTTAGCATTACCAACGAGTGTCTAGCTGATAGCTGTGAGTTTGACAGCTTGTACCCGATGTTTAAAGGAAAGGGAATGTGACTTAAATTGCACTTTTGAGGTCTTTTCATAATTATAAAAAAAAAAATAATATATATACACAACTTGCTCATTTATTTTATAAAACGCAAAAAAAAACCACATTCAACTCAAAATTTCAAACATAGCCGTTTAGATTTTAGGAACGCAACTTTAATCTGTTAATACTTTATTTTACACATGGACCATGTATAAAATAAGAATGTTTTTGCCTTATGTTGCACTTAAAGTTAAGAGCTATATTATCCGAAAGGGATATTATATTATTAAAGGGCTATATTGTACGATCCATGGCTCAAATCAGTGATCCAACCCGAACAGTGATTTTTGTGATCCGTTGCACCACTACTTCTCAGTAATGTCATACAAGAGACACGGTTAGAGTTGAGTTCTAATTCTAATAAAGGAGAAGCAATTTTTCATGCCTACTAGTCAATGCAACAGTCAGTGCGTTGTACAGAACTCTTTCTTTCTTTCTTTAAACATTGAATAGTAATAGTCATATAAATCACATTGATTTGCCTAAAAGGGTGCTTTTGTTAAATAAATAAAAAAGAAAGTAGTATTGGCTGGATTTTAAAATAGTACGCGAAAGGAATTCAAATGTTTGATGTCAAGTAAAAACATTAGGTGATGAGCTGCTATTACTACCGCTAGGATATATGCTCTTATGCAGATTAGTACTGCACATCCTTAAATTAAAAGGGTGGGTTTGATTCCTTGGGCAAGGGCAAGTCTTTACAGATTGACCCCGTGAACTCCTCTGATCGTCATCAGGGTCATTATGAGCTGAAAAAAAAGCATTTATTGTTCACTATTTATTTTTCACTTGTTTTTGCCATGTGTTAATAAAATTAAAGTTAATTCAGAACTGTATTTCACTGAATATTTCTGCTTATTGGTATTTTCCAACGCAAGTCTGCATACGACGAGAAATTCCTCTTTTCTCTCTTTTCTTACGCCCCCTCCCTTTTTTTTTTTTTTACCGTTCTCCCCACATACCTGGCCAATAAAGATGATTCTAATTCTGAAATTGTAGCCAAAACCAACAAAAGAGTGGGTTCAAAACGTTTTTTTTCCTACTACACCAATGAGTTTGTTTTTCTTTAATCAACTTTTTCATGTTTGCTAACAGTATTTTTCTGGAGCGCTGTGACTAACATTTTGTGTTGGTCGACATTGTCTTGCAGCGATCCCAAGTTCATGGAGCGCACCATGAAACTTCCCGGAGGTCAGTCAGCCGAGTTGTTGGAGGCTGTTTACAAGAGTCTGGTGACCGACTGCCCCCACAGTTTTGCCACCTGCGTAGCCTGGGCACGCAACCACTGGCAGTGCCAATACAGCAACAACATCCGCCAGCTATTGCACAACTTCCCCCCAGATCAGGTATTCATTTAACTGTGTGTCAGCGGAGCATTTTTCTTTCACCTTGAGTGCACTTAGGAATAATTGGATAATAAAAAAAAGTTGAAGCAAAGTCTCTGCCTCAAAACTTTTACAGGGATCATTTTTCCACATGGACTAATGTTACTGCAGTCGCAAGCACCGCTCTGTGTAGAAATGCTGTAAGTTGTTTCGATGGCGGCAAGAATGACTGAATAAGCATAATGGCCACATTTTGGCATAATTTCACATGTAACAAGGAAGATAAAAGGGCAATGGCTACCACAACTGCACAGCTCCAATCACCAGCGTGAGCTAACGCATATGATAGCAAATGAATATAGCTGATTATTGCTAGTTATTGTAATGGCAGTCAAGGATAGACACAGCTGCCAATGTGCTTGTAATCACTTTATTGAACCATTTGTTCAAGAAAACAAACATGCATATTTTTTTGTTTTTGCCCTATGTCCACCAATCAGTTGTTAAAAGTAGCAATTCTTTGTTGGTGTACCAACCACCACAATAGCTAAACAGTTGAGTCAGTCACATTGTAGGCTTTTGATTGGTCAACAGATTACTTGTCACAGGGGGGGTGGGGGGGGATACAAAATCCTGAATGTTCTATTATTGTTATTGTTGCCATTGTTTGTTGAATTCTTCTTTACTTATAATGCAACATCCATTTGCAATTTGAATTTCTGGCTTTCAGCTAACCAGCTCTGGCGCCCCCTTCTGGTCCGGTCCAAAGAGGTGCCCTCACCCCCTAGAATTTTGCACTAGCAATGTGAGTATGCGCTTGCTATTCTCCCGGCCTGCATGAAGACGGAACCCTAACCCATAACAACGGGAGGTTGGTTTGTCTCGTAGGACCTGCACGTAGACTACGTAATGGCTGCAGCCAACTTGTTTGCCCGGACGTATGGCATAGAAAGCTGCAACGACCGTGCAACTGTGGTCAAGTTCTCACAAGAGGTCGAGGTGCCTACTTTCACGCCACGTTCAGGGGTGAAAATCCACGTCTCTGATCAGGAGCTACAGAATAGTAATTCATCTGTTGGTAAGCAGGCATGATTATAAGTATTAACAATTTCAAAAGTTTTTTTAATTTTAATTAAATAAAGTGTCCTTTTGCTTGAAAAGATGACTCTAGACTAGAGGAGCTGAAGGTCCTGCTGCCTCCCGCTGAGTCCGCTCAATTCAAAATCTGCGCTATTGACTTTGAAAAGGTACCCGGTGGCTTCTCTTTTCTTCTCCAGTGGACTTTTTCCTGTTGGTCATTCAACCTGCTGATTTGTGCTCCCCATCACTAGGATGATGATACCAACTTCCACATGGACTTTATAGTAGCAGCCTCCAACCTGAGAGCAGAGAATTATGACATCCCCCCAACTGACAGACACAATGTGGGTGCTTGCATCTTTGAAATCTTCGCACATCTACTTTGTTGGTTATCGCTTATCGTCAAATTGTCCTCATCCTGCCACCATCCAGAGCAAACTTATAGCTGGCAAGATCATTCCGGCCATCGCCACTACCACCGCTGCTGTGGTGGGTCTGGTGTGCCTCGAGCTCATCAAGATCGTCCAAGGGTGTAAAAAGCTGGAGTTATTTAAGAACGGTTTCATGAATCTGTCGCTGCCGTTCTTCGCCTTCTCTGAGCCCATCGCCGCTCCCAGACATAAGGTAGGATTGCAACACAAGTTTTTACTTGACGCATATCGCTCACCGAAAATTCCCACATGTAATAAGCTCCCATGATGACCCAGCCATGCTAATACCGATGCATCAGGCAGATGCAGTTCATCTGTCTGGGTGCAAGTGCGTTCAACTGCCCTTCTCACACTGACTGTTTCAGTGTGTGCTGAGGAGACAAATTTTCCACCTGCTGTTGGCTACGATTCCGAACGTGGTGACTAATTATCCCGTTTTTTATGTTTTTCTTCCAGTACTATGAAATTGAGTGGACGTTATGGGATCGTTTTGAGGTCAGTGGTTTGCAGCCCAGTGGAGAGGAGATGACACTGCGGCAGTTCCTGGACTACTTTAAAGTATGCTTTCTTCTGGTCAAAGAAACCTTGTTTCTTTGCGCCATTGCACTAAAATTCAAACTTGATTTTGACTTTTAAGAACGAGCACAAGTTGGAGATCACCATGCTTTCTCAGGGAGTGTCCATGCTCTACTCATTCTTCATGCCTGCTGCCAAACTCAGAGAGAGACTTGATCTACCGTGAGTACACCTTATTATGGCTGCAGTGATTCATTTAAATCATTTTCAAAATTGTGTGTATATTGATCATATGATGGCCGTTCACTTAGGGCATTGCTGATTTTTTATTTTATTTGTATATTGCAATTACTCAACTGCACGGCCAGGATAAAGTAAACATTGGTTTGAAGTTTCTTTATCTGAAAAAAGAAACCAATTTTAAAAAGACATACCATAGTGCTAAAGTAAACATTGTTAGCTTATTGAATGTAGTCTACTGTGGCTATTTAGTGTAATCGTTAAAGGTGTATTCAAGGATCTTTGGTCGTTGCGTCTTCCGGGTGGATCATCTTAACAATTGGTTCTCGATCACGTCAATCAATCTGCCATAATGACGTTGTGCGTGCTCGTTCTCGAGTGTTTGTAGCATGTAGCCGCTGAGCTTTGATTCAGCCATCCATCGTTGTAGCTCCACCCATCTCACGGCATACTTTGAAAAATGGCTGAGAGCCGCAAGAGGATTTGTATATGAAGTGAGGCCGGCTGCCGAGACAGATGAAAATGACCTTGCATCTAAATGTCGGGATTTACCTTTTAAAAAATCTACGTTTTTTTCACATCAAAAAGTTTAATTATAGTCTATGTAAAATGTATTTAGGATTTCTGAGTGCATGAACCTTTACTAGGACTAAATATCACTCCCCATTCTTAGTATAGGCGTTTCCCCCAGACGAGCTTGGTAGGATGGTCTTCCACATGCGCATTTGTGACAAACATTTGGCTTCTACTTTTTCGAGAAAATCCTTGAATACACCTTGAACAGGTAGATTACGTATTTCAGTCACTTTACTCAATAAACGGTATCAAAAACGGAGACCAACAGCAGCACGTTATTAGCACACCTGCAGGTACCCTCAACTGATACTTTCTGTACAACACAGTGGCTAATGCTGTAGCCATTAAACAGCTTGGTAATAGTATAGTATAGACAGTGTGTCATTCAACAGACCAGACCTGTTTTTTTTTTACAGGCATACACACATTCACAGTCATAATGTAGACTGTGTGGATGTCGACCAGACAAAAAATAATTCCTGCAACCCACATACATGTATTATTTGTTGCTGATGAAGTTTAAGCATGAAATGTTGACTGTATAAATAATGCAATAAAGACCTGGTCACTAATTTATGGATATTGTCTAATCCGGTGGTGGTCTGGAACGATAAATTAGGTATTACTGCTTGAATAATCTGTTTATCTGGGACAATTTTTTTTCCACAATGGACTAGTGTAACTGCAGTCATATGCGCCAGTACGTGTAGAAATAAGTTGGCGTGATATCCAAAGGTTAAGATCATGTTTGCAAAGTGTACCATGCAATGGCCACAACTCATGCTGAGTCACTCAACACACAGAGGGCTAATGTGTAATTTGACACCCACATCACTCACCAGACCAGGCCCTGCCTTTTGAACAAGCAATGGTGACCTTAAGTGGACAAAAATTATAGCGGCACCTCACATGCATGTTATTAACCTTAGAAAATTGGTACAATACTCTATTCCAAAAATATTTACATTTAAATGTTTTAATTTGCAACCCTCGGAGTCCTGCAATTTTCCTCTCTTCTGTGTCCCGCAGGATGACTGAGATTGTGACCAAGGTTTCGAAGAAGAAGTTGGGCAAGCACGTCAAAGCTCTGGTGTTCGAGTTGTGCTGTAACGACATGACGGACGAAGACGTGGAAGTGCCGTACGTTAGATACACTATTCGCTGAGCTCCACATTGGACCCACCTGAGGGGAGGATGGGGGTTATTGGAGGGAGACAGCGTTTTGTTATGAGGGGTTGGTTGAGATCATTTTGCGGGCGGGGGACTCGGGTGGTTCAGGTCTTCTCAATAGGACAAATGGATCTTTTTTGTTTTCAAGGCCTGTGGTTTGTGTGAACCTGTGCCTCGGTGTACATAGCCCCATTGAGCCGACTCACTGACTGAGGGCGTGTGTGCGATCCACTTGTGCTCAGTACTTTGAGACACGGCTGTTGCAGGGGGCAGGAAACCTGTATATATACCGGACGTCCTGATATTTTGCAGAGCCTCGGGGCTCTGTCAAAGGGGGGGGTGAGGGGGGGAAGCGCCGCACCTCAGCACTCGCTGCAGTGTGTTGAGTGCTGATGCACACGGAATCTGATTTCTTTTTATTTTATGTCTTGGATTTTTTTTTCTCCTGTATTTTATTTTTCAGGGCTAATTAGGGCTCACACAACATATAGATGATAAACTCTTCTCTCTACCGTGTAAACTCTTAATGGCATTACAGTGTAAAAGCAAGGTAATGTATCTTGATATGGGAGCACTTAGCTTGATAGTAAATAAATGTCATATGATCAATTAACTTGAGTGTTTTTTTTTCTTTCTTTCCACCCTTCCAACATTTTGCAGCGATGGTTGTCGTGTGTGTATGTATACATATACAGTAGCGTAGAGGGCAAAAGTTTAGACAAATCTCATTCAATGTGTTTGCTGTTTACTCACTGAAGGCATCAAAACTAAGAACACCCGAGGAGTTATGTACAACAACAAAAAAGGTGAAATAACTGAAAACATGTTTTAGATTTTCTTCAAAATAGCCACCCTTTGCTCTGATCACTGCTTTGCACACTCTTGGCAATCACCTCTGGGAACTCCTTCAATACTGTCGGAAAACTATTTCAGGTGACTACTCTTGAAGCTCATGGAGGAAATCCCAAGAGTGCAAAGAGTTAACTATTTTGAGCGAAACTACAATATAAAACGAAGTTTTCAATTATTTCATCTTTTTTTTTATTATTATATTACTCCGCATGTGTTCATTCATAGTTTTGATGCCTTCAGTGAGAATACAATGTAAATACCGGTAGTCAAGAAAATGCATTGCATGAGAAGGTGTCCAAAATTTTGACCTCGGTGTGTATGTTAAAATCATGGATGTTAAAATCTGATTAAGGCAAAAGACCTCCCATGCTGAATTATGATGGGGGGCTCTTTACATTGTTCAAAATCCTGTCAAAGAAATGGAATCACATGCTTCACATCACAGTACATCTATACAGAGCCCCTAAAGTGACAGTATGTCCTCAGGACGAGAAAACGTTCTTATTTAAATGAGCAACTTTTTCATTGGGACAAGAACGTTTCTTGACGTACTCTGAAATCTGAATGTGTATATATTGAAATTTATTTAGTGAGGCGCTTAGTAGGCTCTGCACTGTTGATTTTGGAGAGCTGTCTTAATTGTAGTAACCCTAAACCAAGTTTGCCTTTACAAAATGTACTCTCACTTCCTCTTTGCAAAGTATTGCAGCTTGCTTCGGCCATCAGTTTGTCAGATTCAAGTAATGTGTGTCAGATTCAAGTAGGTTATTTCGCCTCCCTGAGAAGAACAAATGCATAGACAAGTACAGCCCCAAAAGGATGTGGTTGAGTGTGAGACGACGACGCAAGGTGGAAGGAGTTTGCGCCGCTCTGTTGAACTGCGCAGCGTCACTCTACCACTAAAACGAGCCTGGCTGCTTTTCAAGATATCTACTTTTTGGGAATAATGGATTTGTGACAAGGATTTAAAGATGGAAGTGGAAGAGAGCTCTGAAACAAGAACATCCTGGTATGACTTGTATGTTAATTGATGCTACTATTTGATATTTTGTATAGATAAATTATACTATCTTATAACTTACTGTCCATATACACTGGGACAGAACATGACTTATTTGGTTGTACATCTGAGTAGTTGTGTTTTTGTTTTTCCACGAAAATAATTTGGACATTTTCTTTTGAGGTTACGAAGAGGAGAAACGCAGTCCACAACCACTTTTGACCATGCTGGAGTAAGTCTCTTCATTGGGGTCGCAATCACTTGAAAGTATCATCAAAACTAAACAAATTGAACTCACATCATTGTCTTGTTTTAGAAGAAGAGAAAACAAGACTCAACCCCTGAGCCTGTGATCAGAATCCCAGAAGTGAGTTGTCTAACTCTCATCTTGATCTCTTTATTGCCAGCGGATGTTAGTCAACCGACTTATTGACCTTGGCGACCACAGAGCGCCGAGCGAGCGAATAAATGAATGCACAAAAGCTTTTAAACACAGCTGATTGTTTTGTGAAAAACCATGGATGTGTTTCACCGCCTACAATTTCAAATACATTAGATTTCTGCATTTACAACAGTAGCAAAGCGGCCTATTGTATTTTACTACACAGGCACGCTTTCAACTCTCTTCCTCTTTGAAAGAAGCCACACAGGAAATGAGAAGGCCGTGCCACGCAACAGCTCTCGTTGCACTTTCCTGAGCTCTCATGACTCTGTAGAGTTTGCTCTATTTATTTTCTACATTTACTGTGGATAAAAAACACACCCCTTTACATCTATATATATATATTTTTTTTTTAATCTAAAAATAATAGAAACCACCAAGGTAAATCATTACAAAAAATTTTTTTCGAGAGGTAAACTAAAATAAACTCATAATGATGTTACAACATGTGTACTCTGCCATTATTCCAAAATATTTATTTTGCGCAAGCTTTCCCTGCTTATCACTAAAAGAACATAATAATAATAACATACCTAAAGTGTTGCACAGTGGTGGCAGCGTCATGTTTTGCGACAATTTTTCTTCAGCAGGAACTCTGGGCTGGGTACAGGTAGTCCGCCATTTTGAATTTATTTGCACCTTATTTGCCCCCTTTTATAGAGGGCGATCGTCTTCAAGCCTTGGGTGTTTATCTAAAGACGTTTACAATTAAAAGTTGTTGAAAACCTTTTTGTTTAGTAGCTTGCTGTTGCCCTGGCAAGACTGCTTGCAAAAAATGTATTTATTTTTTTGAGGGTTAGGGCCTGGTCGGAGGAATTAAGATGAGTCAGTGTTTGCACAAAACCTTCAGATTTCTGCTAGATTAAAAAAAAAATGGCAGGAAAGTCTACTTGAACATCTGACATGTTTGGGGCAGGATTTTCTCTCTCCTGGGGCTTTCATCACTTCACTTTATTTAGGGGTTCTTATTTCAATGAAAGAATGACTTTTAACCGAATTTGGCCAAAGAACATTCAACTAGATAAGACTATAAAACAAGTGACCACAGGGCAATGACAAATTCTTTAACCTGAAGCTCAAGAAAACTATTTTAAGTGGACGGTATGTGCTCCTTTGAAGACCCCCTTTTTCTTTTATCGCCCACTTTCTTAGACCCCAATATTAGAATCGACAGAGGCTTCTTTTGTTGAATTACCGGTATAGTTCTTTAATATACAAGTTTCTTCCTGTAAACATCATTAAGCATATAATTTATACATGTATTTAAGGCAAGTTATCAAATATCTGAAGTCGTCTTGTTTATGTTTAACAAATTTTGAACATCATGAATCATGCTGTTTCTAGTAAGTGCTGTCTCAAATGTTCTCCAATTTTGATACATTAAATGTATAGGATCGTATGCTGGGAAACGTTTCTTGGGAGGAGTAATATGGCGGCTTAGCGGCTTCAAAAGTCTTGGCCCATCGGCTATCCAGTAATATATACAGATCAGTGGTGTGGACAGCCATATCTCCAATTATAAGAGGGTGTGCACACTTGTGCAAACATCACAGTTGGTTTTAAGTCCTCTCTTGAAGAACTACTATAGGTCATAGGTCACATGAAAGATGAAAGAAGGTTGTAAAAAAAAATGTATTTTGGACTCATTTGAGCAGGGGTGTATAGAATTTTCAATCCACTGTTTGTGCTTTTTTTCTGTTTTTGTTTTTGCTTTTTAAGGATGAGGAGGAGGAGGAGATGGTGGAGCAAGAGGAGTTTGAAATGTTGCCCGAGAACATGAATGACTCAGAGGTGAGTTGTCCATGTCGCTACTAATTGGTCCACTGAGCCACCCAGCTTTCTCACGCGAGTCCAATTTGGACTCTTGATTTTCCCTGGTAGGAGCCTAGCAACAAACGGGTCAAACCTGTGGTCAAGTCAAATAGCCTAACAGGGGTCATCACCCCGGCGAAGACCCCTGCTCTCAAACGCATCGGACAATCCATTTCGGTAACAGTGCCAGCAACGCGCTCAGTGTAGCGGTCAAGTCGAACGCATGCACTCATTCAAGTCATTCTTCCAGCGCTCCATCAGTTTCCGCACAGAAGCGCGGCCTTTGCCCACGCCGCCCCTGCGCTCTCGCACCAAGGGCCCGTCGTTTCCACGCAGGCGCAGCAGCCAGTGCTGGAGCGACACGGTGGAAAGTCACAACCTCACCGCCAAGGAGATCAAACGGCAAGAGGTGAGTGAGGACCGAGGAGGGAGCTCGAATCAAGCTGAACGTGTTCTGTTATGGGAGGAATTACGAAAGAGGATGTGAGTTGAAACAGGAGGTTCAACTTCCTTTATTGAACGGTCAGCTGCGAGAGCTCGCGTCGCCCCGTCTGCGCATCATGTGTGTTATGCAAGTGTGTGTGTTTTTGTGTGATGTGTCCTCGCCTCCTCCGCAGGTGATCTATGAGCTGACTGAGGGGGAGCGACAACTCATTGAAGACCTCAGTCTTATTAAAAAGGTACACGACCGCCATACACTCTCGAATACATTAATCTTACATCATATAAGGCGTCACAGGTCCAACCCGATGTGCCCCCCCCCATCAGCTATTTACAGTTGTGCTCATAGGTTAGCACAACTACATGCACTTATGAAATAAATCAAATACATTGTCTTACATCACAATGACCAACATTAAAATACCCCAGTATATCGAGTAGGCTCAAGTGTTGAGTAAAAAAAAAAAAAGAGAAGATTATTCCTAAAAAGTACATTTATACTATTGTAAATCATTGTAACATCGCACAGTTTAAACAATAACACTGGACTGCTGACCAACACTAAAATACCCCAGCATATCGATCGTTCATCAAAAACGAGTTAAAAAAAAATTATTATTCCTAAAAAGTACATTTGTTAACCATTGTAACGTTGCACAGTTTAAACAATACCAATGCACTTAAATATTGAGCGGGAAATATGCTAATGATTCAATTCAAATGTATTGCACATAAAAATATTGATTGATTGAATTTTAATCAATAAATTAAATTAATTTATTTTATTTTGAATTTAAAAGAGTGATTGAAAATATGGACCAAAATAAAAGTTTTGAAACATAGTTCTTATTGACTAAATGCAAATAAATGTATTATACTGAAAAAATTATAATAATTAAAGCTGAATTGTATAGGTGGCAGGGCTGGACTGGCCATCTGGCATAGAGGGCAGATGGCCGGTGGGCTGGCCCTTTTAGGGGCCGATTAATTATTATTTTCCTCCATTTTACCCCAAGAGAATGGCCTACAATTTAGAGGGACCAGTCTGTTAATTCCTTTTCGAATGGAGATCAATACATCGATTGCAAAACTGCAAGTTGGGCAATAGCCTAAGTAAAAATGCCAGGGCAGATTTTTTATTGGGTGGGGGGGGCAGTCCAGCCCTGATAGGTAGTGATTATTTGACATCCCACTTTTGTAAGATAAAATGTTGCCCAATTTAAAAAAGAAAAAAGAAAGAAAGAGAAGTGGCATCTGTGCTCATTGTGTCGTTTGCCAATAGGTGTACTATGAGCCCATGCTGAAACTGGACATCATGTCCGAGAGTGAACTCAGGCAGATTTTTGGCACTCTGGACTCTCTCATTCCTCTCCATCAAGGTGACCAATCACTCTTGTTTTTCACATCACACAATCAAAGCGTGCCTTGCATGCTTGTTTTAGCTCAAATCACATTCTGCACATGAAAATGAAAATTTGCCAAATTTAATACTGAGCACGTGGGCGCCTGTCTACGAAAAGAGGGCCCTTAGTTCTATTGTTGGTATTTAAGAATGTGTTGTTATCATGACAATGGACACAAGATGCCTACTTTTGCTCCATGAAAGATCTGCTGAGCCGTCTGGAGCGTCTGAGAGGCTCGAAGAAAACGGTGGGCGAAGTGGCTCCCACTCTGATGAATTGGGTTGGTATATTTTCTACTTTTTTCACTTGCATTCGACCCTGCGGCTAATACAAAGGTGTGGTTTATCCATCCGATCACAAGGAATATAAAGGAAGCACAAAAGCGTCAGGCAGAGCAAAACAAATCAAGTGAGCCCAAATACAGTAGGAGAAACAGAACGAGAGCGAGACAATTAAGAACCCGTTGCGGTAACATTAAAACACCTGTGGCTTATAGTCGGTGCGGCTTATATGTGTAACAAACTCGAGTATTCCCCAAATTTAGCTGCCGCGGCTTATAGTCAGGTGTGCCTTATAGTCCAGAAATGACTGTATATTAAATATGTATTTAATTTTTTCTTTATTGTATTATTTTTTCTTTATAGTTTTCTTTATTTTTTGCATGTTGATATTTCTCTGTTTCCTACTTTGTTAAAGGGGGAAGTAAACTTTAAACATTTCTTGACAATAATATATGATATGTGACCTCACTTGTCTAAACAAGACATTCTGATTAATATTACATTTGTGGAATATGAGTTATGAAGCACAAGCCAGCCTTTTTTTATTCATCTTGGAGAACGGCCATTTTGCCACTTCCTGTTGACTGAAGACGACATCATAGTTGCTCGGGCAACAACCAATCACAGCTCACCTGTTTTCTGAAGCTGAGCTGTGATCGGTTGTTACCTGAAACCTGAGCAACTGTGATGTCATTTTCATTCGACAGCAAGTGGCAAAATGGCCGCCTTCTGATATTGATAGAACCTGCTGGATTGGTCTTCACAATAATGTAAAATGAATTTGAGCAACTTTTTTGTAGCGGTACTGTGTATCAAACTGGTAGTCCTTTGCATTAATCTGTACCCAAGAAATAGCTCCGTTTCTTCACTTCCTGTCTTAAAAAGTTTTTTTTTCTTAATTTTATGCTTAGTTGGAATTGATCCAGAGCATCGTGGCAGAGGTGAACAAAAAGACGGGTGAGGCCGAGTGTCAGTTCTACCGGCGGGGGCTCGCCTACCTCGAAGAGTTCCAGAGGCTTCCAGAGATCCAGCAGTCACGTTTCCTCTATTGCCACGGGGAGCTGAAGAACAATAAGGGCCAGGTAACGGCTCTGTCTGCTTCTTCTTGGGGTTCGTTATTTTCGTCTAATTTTTTTTTTATCAAACTCCTTGAAGGAGGAGTCCTTCATACTTCTTTATTAATTTATTTTATTTAATCTAATTATTAATTTATAAGGACAAAACAAATTGGGGTGTTCTACAACTTTCGACTTGTATTGTACACACAACCATCCTGAGCGAGGAAATTATGAATATTTAGAAAGTAACAGCGTAAATATCAACTGTGTAATTTGTGTGTATGTCAGCGGCTGCATGTCTTCCTGTTTGAACTGGCTCTGGTGCTGACTAGACCGGGAGAGGACCGGGAAGGAGGTCATGTCTTCCAAGTCTACAGGCAACCTCTTCCCAACGCCTCCTTAAACCTGGAGGTGATCCCAGATGGAGAAACGGGTGGAGGGGCTTCCTTCAGAGGAGCCTTCACGGGGGGCAACGACAGAGGTCAGTACCGGTAAATTGATCCGTGATGTGCTGTGAGGATCATGGATGGTGATGCAATGACATTAGAATCAGATTTACACATTTATGAGTCAGAGTGGCATATGTGACATGAAATAAAAAACTGGTAACGCGGTATTTTCATCTCATCCAGGAATCGGCAATTTAGATGCTGGATGCCGCCACAAATTTTCATCAGTTCTACTGGTGGGCCATGAAAGACCACCACATAATTCTTAACCAGATGAATGACTAAAATGCTATTTTAGATATGGACAAAATATGTGCATGCATGCAAAATACAGGCTTTTAACTCATTGACCCCCAGCCATTTTCACTGAAGCAACCTCCTTTGCTCCCGGCTGTTTTACTGGATTTTGACTGATTTTGCAAGGCCCACAGAATATTGTGTTCTATTGCTATAAAAACATGGAATCCACCAAAAGAAAGATTAGAGTCTCGTCTTTCATCAGAAAAAAAGTACATTTCTATTAGAATATAGTTAAGTTTCATCATTATTCACAAATCTGTTGGAAACAGCGGGGGGAAAGATCTTGTGTCAACATAGCCCTGGTTGATCTCTTATACTCTGCTGCCATCTGCTGGCCGTTTTTTGTAATAATTACCATTGCTTTAAGCGACCACTTCAGGTCAGTGGTTGCATCAAAGCCTTCTGTATGCTCTAGCATAAAATAAAAAAGAGCATTAGAAAAGTATGAATACGTTTTTGGGCATGACAATATTTTTAATATAACGTTTTTAATTTGTATACATTTTTGGGAGCAAATTAGTTAATGTTTGCTTTTTGCTAATACATTTTTCAATGAATGTATAAAAGATTCACTATTGTAACCCAACAACAAAGGGTTTGAAGCAAACAAAGTAACCATCCACTGTGGGTTTTTTTTGGGGGGGTGCCTTTTTTAGAGGGGGGGGGGGCGCCTTCTTGTTACCCTGGCGAAAACGAGTTGGCCAAACTCTCTCTATCTATGGCTCTGACACAACTAAAACATGTCTGCCATCTAGTGGTGAATGATGATAGTAGAATTTAAAACTGCATTGATGCCTGCGTATTCACAATCCAGCACCCGCGGATTTACATATTTACAGATTTTTTCAAATGTTTTATGTTAGGTTTTGTAAAAAATAAAAAAAAAAATAAAAATAAGCATAATCGAATTTATTTACTTATTTAAATTAATCAATGTGTAACTCAGAGCCAAATGAGCCAATTGCCCATTCCTGATTTAAATCATTATTTGCCATGTTATAGTAGTTGGTCTATCCTCACCGACTCTGTCCTCTGCCCTCCTAGTGAAAAACTGTTTTCGTGTGAGCAGCAGGGGGCGCTCCAAGGCCCACTCCTACAACCTCCAGGCCAACGACTCCTTCAGTAAGCAACAATGGGTCACGTGCCTCCGCCAGGCCATGGTCCAGTCTCGAGACAGGAAGGCCCAGAGCAGACAGTCGGTGGCCCCTCCCCATTCTGACCCCACTCTGTGTCACATCGCCGACCTCAGCCTCAGTTGTGACGCCGACATGGCCGACGTCACCGGCCGCTGAGTGAAGCGGGTCTGCTCAGTTGCGCGTTGGGCTTTTTATTCTCGTTTGGAGAACCCCACTGAATGGCTTTATTTTGTACAGTTTTGGAACAATGTTACTGATTGCTCATTTGCTGTGTGTGAATCTTTGTAATAATAAACTGGCACTTAAAACATTGTTGAAGTACTATGCGTAGGTGTGGTGTCTAAGTATAGCGAGAAGGAGCGAGAAAAGATTAGAGATGATTATCCTCCGTCACTCTCTCTCTCTCTCTCCCTCGTTCTTCTGACACCAGTGACGGGGCACGACACAGAGGTAGACTTTCAGTCACACACATACAGTGAAACAGTAGACACATCCCCTCTATGCATTTTTAAAAGCTCAGCAGGTGATGGGAACACTTCGGTCGGGACTCTTTGTTCGCAGATGAGCTCGGCCAAGTGATCAGGTGAGTCCAAAATGTTTATTTACCGAGGCTAATGATATTTAGCAGGTGCTCGTAAGCTTGAATTTCTCAAAACTCTTTACATGATATTCAATACATTGGTTTTAGTCGTCAGATTTTGATTCCATTTGCACTGCAACAAAAAAAAAAAGCATCTGCAGTCACAAGGGATCAGCTGGATTTATTTGAGTTAAAGACTTACCTCAAGACGATGCTCATTTTATAATGAATCCTGTTTTTCAGCTGCATTTGCGGAGAGGAGGGATAATACCCTGCTGTACTTCATTCATTAGAAAGGGACTGACTTTCTCTCTGCGGCGAGGCTTATGAGCTACCACCATATTGCCATCACCTTCACCCTGCATGTGAAAGAACAACCCCCCTGCTTGAGAGCCTTGCTGGTAGACACGTGAGGATGCCCGGAGCCGACGGCGCCGACCAGGAAGGTTCTTGCAAGGCCTTGTGTCGAAACCTGGTGTCCCTGAACGGCCTGCAGAGCGAGACAGCTGATATCTCGCAGTCTGTCCTCTATACATCCCTGATGGGGCTTCTACTGGTCGCCGACAACGAGGTACCGTGCCACGCACTAATGCATATCGGATCAGATCCTTCTTTTGCCCATTTGAGGGTCATAAGCAACTGCATGAGGGTCGGCAACTTTAAATAAGCCCACTTGGGAGTCATTTCGGATGTCTGCCACAGCCGGAAAAAAAGCAAATGGTGGGAAGCACAAAACCTCTTTAAGTGAAGTTTACACAACAGTGTTTTCTATGAAATACAAAAAATATATAAAGTGTTGCAGTGAGTGAGTCTTTGAACTGCTTAAAAGATTTTGAACTCCTATGGAAAAAAAAAAAGCTATCTCATTGGAACGTACTGCAAAGCTGTTCAAATGTTTTGATAAAGTGGTTCGAACGTCTCAGTAAAGTCTTTCAAACGTTTTGGTATAGTTGTCCGATGTTTTGATGACGTCTTTTAAACGTCTCGGTAAAGTCGTTTGAACGGTTTGATTAAGTCGTTCGTGGTAAAATCGTTTAAACGTCTCAGTAAAGTTGTTCAAACGTTTTGAATCGGTCAAACATTTTGGTAAATGTGTTTGAACATCTTGGTAAAGTATTTTGCACGACTTGGTCAAATTGTTTGACCATTTTTTAAAAAGTCGTTCGAACAACTTGGTAAAGGCTTTCAAACATTTTGATAAAGTTGTTCGAACATCTTGGTAAACTTATTCGAACGTCTTGTTAAAGCTGTCTGAACGTCTTGGTAAAATTGTTTGAATATTTTGATCAAGTCGTTCAAACATCTTTCTTAAGTGGTTCGAACGTCTCAGTAAAGTCGTTCAAACGTTTTGATATAGTTGTCCGATGTTTTGATGACGTCGTTTAAACGCCTCAGTAAAGTCGTTTGAACGGTTTGATTAAGTCGTTCGAACACCTTGGTAAAATCATTCAAAGGTCTCGTGGTAAAATCGTTTAAACGTCTCAGTAAAGTTGTTCAAACGTTTTGAGTCGGTCAAACATTTTGGTAAATGTAAATATAAATCAAATAGTGTGAGTGTTTTGTTAAAGTCGTTCGAACATCTTGGTAAAGGCTTTCAAACGTTTTGATAAAGTCGTTCGAACATCTTGGTAAACTTATTCGAACATCTTGTTAAAGCTGTCTAAACGTCTTGGTAAAATCGTTTGAACATTTTGATCAAGTCATTCGAACATCTTGGTAAAGGCTTTCGAACGTTTTGATCAAGTCGTTCAAACATCTTTCTTAAGTGGTTCAAACGTCTCAATAAAGTCGTTCAAACATTTTGATATAGTTGTCCGATGTTTTGATGACGTCATCTAAACGTCTCGGTAAAGTCGTTTGAACGGTTTGATTAAGTCGTTCGAACGCCTTGGTAAAATCATTCAAAGGTCTCGTGGTAAAATTGTTTAAACATCTCAGTAAAGTTGTTCAAACGTTTTGAGTCGGTCAAACATTTTGGTAAATATAAATATAAATCAAATAGTGTGAGTGTTTTGTTAAAGTCATTCGAACATATCGGTAAAGGCTTTCGAACATCTTGGTAAAGGCTTTCAAACGTTTTGATAAAGTCGTTCGAACAGCTTGGTCAATTTATTCGAACATCTTGTTAAAGCTGTCTAAACGTCTTGGTAAAATCGTTTGAACATTTTGATCAAGTCGTTTGAACATTTTGATTAAGTCGTTCGAACATCTTTCTTAAGTGGTTCGAACGTCTCAATAAAGTCGTTCAAACGTTTTGATATAGTTGTCCGATGTTTTGATGACGTCATCTAAACGTCTCGGTAAAGTCGTTCGAACGCCTTGGTAAAATCATTCAAACGTCTCGTGGTAAAATCGTTTAAACGTCTCAGTAAAGTTGTTCAAAGTTTTGAGTCGGTCAAACATTTTGGTAAACTTATTCGAACATCTTGTTAAAGCTTTCTAAACGTCTTGGTAAAATCGTTTGAACATTTTGATCAAGTCGTTCGAACATCTGGCTCAAGGCTTTCAAATGTTTTGATCAAGTCACATCTTTCTTAAGTAGTTTGAACGTCTCAGAAAAGTCGTTCGAATGTCTCGGTTATAGTCGTTCAAATATCTCTGGTAAAGTCGTTTGAATGTCTTAGTAAAATCTTTTTCATAAATTCGTTCGACCGTTTTGCAAAAGTCGTTCGACCGTTTTGCAAAAGTCGTTCGACCGTTTTGCAAAAGTCGTTCGAACGTTTTGCAAAAGTTGTTCGAACATATCGGTAAAGTTGAATGTATTGGGAAAATTTAGACTAAATGCTAAAAATATAACATTTTCCCCATAATACTGTGGGATATTGACTTGTTCATGCACAATGTGGCATTATCCTGTTGCATTACGGGGGAAAATGCTATGTTTTTAGCATTAGGCCTACATTTAGTATTTACCAATACGTTTCAACGACAGCTTGGTCAAAACTGTTTACTCCTACATTGGCAGGTCCACGCTTCCATAATGGTTTGTCTACGGAGTTGAATACCTCAGTAAATCTTGCCGCGAGGTGTCAGACATTGGCGCTTGTGAAGAATTTTGAGAGGTTTTTTTTAATGTTACAAGAGCACCGTAGTCTTCGAATTTAGGATTGCATTTGTAAAACAAAAGAAACATTTTAAAATTAAATCTGTGTTATTTATTTTCCAAAGTCATAAAGATCCACAGCAGGTGGATGAAAGAGCCATATGCGGCACTGAAGGCACAGGTTGGAGGCCTGTGCTGCACTGTTGGGAGTACGCACATCAACATGCACATGTTTAAGGACCCGTCAGCACTTCTTAATCTCTAATAGGATGAATGTTTGCAACTGACCTCCTTTTGGACTTTCTTGTTTTGCTAATAAGATAAGAAGGCTAAATCTGTCCCAGCGTGCATTCAATTAGAGTCAGTGACACGCCCGGTGTTAAGGCACAGGTGTCAAATACGCGCACAGATTATTCTCATCTGGTTTTTGTTTTTGTTTTTCAGAAGGAGCTCCTTGTGTTAGGAAGTGGACGGGCTGGTCTTCGAAACATCGGCAACACAGTAAGTCAAGGTTTTTCTCTCAAAAGCATTATTTGGGGTCAGCAGCTCAGCATGTTTGCTCTGCTCTCTTGCTGCAGTGTTTCTTGAACGCAATAGTCCAGTGTTTGTCTCACACTCGCGGCCTACGGGAATACTGCCTCCTCAAGTCCTACAGACATGACAAATTCTCCAAGGAGGAGCCAAGACTCACAGAAGGTAAGTCCCCCATCATCCATCATTCCATATTGGTACGCGGTTACCTTTATGCTTATCGTTGTTATCTTCCAATACAAGCTTTTTCTCAGGTGTTGTCGGGACTTTGGGATACTAAAGAAGAAGAGACGATTGTAAATCCAAGACAGTTTTACAATGTTTTCAGAGACGCTGTGCCTTACTTCAGTGGTTACAGGTAGGAGAGTTTCTGTACAAACTCTCTTGTTCTCCACCTTGAAAATGTTTGTGTTTATACTTGTAAACAAATTGCCGTGTTGGGCTATTTACTTCAGTCAGGATTTTGCAGCCGATCACCGGGAAAAAACCCCAATGTGATCAGATGATAGACCAATGTATCGACCCAAAAATAGCGAAAATTCACGTATAGTTGACACTCATTTAAATTAGTTGTTAAAAAAAAAATCCCCAAAAGTTCCCCAAAAACGCTGATGAACATTCATTATAAACGTAAAAACCCGACCTCACCCCATTTTTTAAAATATATTTTAAAATAATTGAAAAAATATAGAACTGTATATGATTGTGGATTACTAAAAATGGCATCGCAGAATGTCCCTGGAGTGAACGAGATTGTGTTTGTGGTAATGTTTTCATTTGCGGATCCTATCAATAATACCATGGATCGATTGGCAAATTATGACATTACAGCTGATGACCAATTTTGCATTAAAAAAAATGCATAATCTCCATGAATCGATAAAGATTGTACAACTCCATTTTGTACACATTTATATTACTGTTTTTCAGTTTTTCCTTACTTCCAAGCGAACATTAAAATAATGTTATTATGTTTTAAGTTTAATTTCAGGTTCTTTAGTTTATAGCCGTGTGCCTTCTGAAGTTCTCGGGGTGGGTGGAAATGGTTGTTATTGCGAAATTACATATAGGGCATTATGTTGAATTTATTCCCGCATATTTGTGTAAGTATACATTGTAAATGCCCATGCTTGTATGGTGTAAATGAAAAAAAAATCCAATAAAAACGAATTCAATAGATAAATAAATTCAATAAAAACGAATTTTGAAAAAAATGCATAACGTTTACAATCTCCTCCTCCTTCACACACGCATACATTCATTTATGTATTTAGAATAGCAAATTACAATATTTAAAATGTGTTTTGTTTTTTTCCTTATTTTGTTTTTGTTTTGTTTTTTTGTTTCAATGAATATGAAAAAAAGTGTATGAAGTTGGTGCTGATGCAAATTCGATTGTTTCTTGTTTTTGTCTGTGTTCCCTCCAGTCAGCAGGATGCTCAGGAGTTTCTCAGGTTCCTTTTGGAAAAGCTACACTTTGAAATCAACCGCAAGCCCTACATTAGAAAGCCACTAAAGGACCCAGAACAAAAATATGCCCGATTTAGGTGAGTGTGGAAAAACTAGGTACTTCTTCTAAAAAAAAAAGAAAGAAAAAAAAGTCATGACTCTTACATAATTCTGGTTTTCATCAGGATATCTGAAGAGGCAGCCGCCACATGGAAGAAGCACTTGGAGAACGACGACAGCAAGATTGTCGGTAAGAAGCACACTACCAGCATCTTTCCCTTCTTGGTCCAAGCCGCAGCAAACTAACCAACATGGCCCTCCTACAGATCTGTTCTCGGGCCAACTGCGCAGCTCGCTCCACTGCTCTGTGTGCTCTCACTACTCCAACACCTTTGATGTATTCTGCGACCTGTCGCTGCCTATCCCCAAACGCTGCACTGCTGGTAAGGTGACGCTGAAGGAGTGCCTGGACCTCTTTTCTCAGGAGGAGAGACTGGACAAGGAAAATTCACCTGTGAGTTCATAGGGAATTGAAAAGGGATCACTGGAGTGACAAATGATTAGTGGATTACAGCATACCACATTTGAGATATTTCTACTTAATATGAATAGAATATATATATTGTAATCAGTGGTGTTAAACATACAACCCACGGATATAGAATTTGTAATCAAAGTAACTGTCGTTGCCAATTTTGTCCACTGGAGGTCGTACTGACAACAATTTACAGTAAATGACGTTCTGAAATTGGCTGAAATTTAATTATTATTTTTCTTCCATTTTACCCCAATAGACTGGCCCACAATTAAAAAATTAAACCAATATCAGTCAATATCTGTGGCTATGTGTAATTAGGCGGGTTGGTCAGGAGTCAGGCTGAGTTTAGTCAAAATGCCAGGGCCGATATTTTTGTGCCAGTCCAGCCCTGATTCAGCTCAACTTTATTTATAGAGCACTTTAAAAACAACTATATCTGCATATAAGGTATTGTACATAAAGTAAAAATCAGACATATAAAAGATCCTAACAGTTGTTTTATAAGTGGTACATAGTATAGAGATCCACTTTAATCTGTAAATTGCATATGTGTAAATGAAAAAGATGTTTCAAATTGCAATTGTTTTTGTTAACTCATTCACTGCCATTGACGGCTATAGACGTCAAAAATTCATTTGAACTATTTATATTAATTTAACTTTTTTTTCCACTTTTGTTAACAAGATTATGAAAACCTAGAATTTTTTTTATTGTACATTTAGAACAGATATAAAATTTGTAATTAATCAAGAGTTAACTGCTGAAGTCATGCGATTAATTACGATTTGAAAAATGTAATCGCCTGACAGGCCCCTAATTTTTTTAAATCTTTTTTTTTAATTGTGCCAGGCGGTTAACATTTTTTATTGTAATTAATCGCATGACTTCAATAATTAACTCACGATTGATCACAAATTTTATATCTGTTCTAAATGTACAATATTTTTTCTAGGTTTTCATATTCTTGTTAACAAAAGTGGAAAAAATGGGAAACTAATAGAAATAGTTCAAATGAATTTTTGACGTCTATAGCCGTCAATGGCAGTGAATGAGTTAATAAATTTCAGATTCCTCATATAATTTGCAACAAGATAATTATAATTACATTTGATTTACTAAACAATAGGAACAATTTGGAATGTGCTGGTCCAGCCCGCTTTATACTAAATTGGACTGAATGTGGCTCCTGAAGTAAAATGTGTTTGACACTAATGTTATCGATTTTCACATCACCAATATAATAACAAACATTACAGCATGAATGTGCATGTAGTTTGCAACCTGTGAGCGCTAACGTCGCAATCCCTCCATTTGAAAGGTCATGCAACTGTGACCTTTGACCACTCAAGTAGCACTAACTATAAACCAGCCACCAGTGTCCATTGAAACGGTGGCTTTAATAGTTCACTCGCTGAATGTGAATGTGCGAGGTGAGGTGTGTCGACATAACGTGTGGCGGGCACACTGCTGAGGCATTCCTGCTTATTCCACAAAGACGATGCCAGCCCACATTCCACACATGTTACTACAGCCTCCTCTCATGACAATGACTTACTGTGCCTGCAATCCACACCCATTTCCAACTAAAACCATGAAAACAAATATGCTGAGTAACTGAGAGGAATTTCCTTTGAGCTTATTTGCGACATACTTTCAAGTGCTGTGTGTTTCAGATGTGCGAAAGGTGTAACAGGCATACAGAGAGCACGAAGCGGTTGTCCATCCAGAGGTTCCCTCATGTTATTGTGATTCGTATCCTCAACCATTAACCTGCTTGCTTACATGAATGACGTCACTATGCTACTTAACACGCTCGTTAAGATCTGAACCGTTTCACGACGTCACGGTGGTCCATCAGTAAGAGCACCACCTACGTGTCCTTCCCGCTCACCAACCTTGACCTGGGGCCCTACGGACCTGTTGACTGTGGTAAGACTTCCTTTAACTCATTCACTGCCATTGACGGCTATAGGCGTCAAAAAATAATTTTAACTATTTCAATTAGTTTAACATTTTTTCCCACTTTTGTTAACAAGAGTATGAAAACCCAGATTTTTTAAAATATTGTATTAGAACAGATATAAAATCTGTGATTAATCGTGAGTTAACTAGTACAGTCATGCGATTAATTACGATTAAAAATGGTAATCGCCTGCCACCCCTAATTTTTAATAATTTTTTCCTTATAAAAAAGACTATTAAAAATAAAAAATCTCTCTCTCTCTCTCTCTCTCTCTCTCTCTCTCTCTCTCTCTCTCTCTATATATATATATATATATATATATATATATATATATATATATATATATATATATATATATATAAAAAATTTAAGACATCAGGCAATTAAAATTTGTAATTGTAATTATCTTCACTACTTAACTCACGATTAATCGCTAATTTTATATCTGTTCTAAATGTACAAAAAAAATCTAGGTTTTCATACTCTTGTTAACAAAAATAGAAAAATATGTTAAACTAATAAAAAATAGTTCAAATGAATTTTTGACGTCTATAGCTGTGAATAGCAGTGAATGAGTTAATGTGGGGTTTAGTTATGTGTGTCACTGTCAATTATACAACTAGAAAGTGGCTCATCTGAGGAAAGAATCATTTTTGTGTCTCCGTATGTCCTTACAGGGGAAGTATTGTATGATTTATATGCAATATGCAACCACGTGGGGACTGTTAACATGGGTCACTACACAGCCTGTTGTTCTGATGAGAATGGATGGTGTTACTACAATGATTCCAGGTGAGAATACATTGAAAACATTTTTGTTCTCCGCAATGCCTATTGAAAGAACTGGAATTCATATACTTCTGTATTGATACACATTTTGCCCAAAACTGGATCACCTTCTCATGTTTAGTCTCTATCTACCCAACAGTGTGTCAGCGGTTTCTGAAAGCCAGCTTCAGACCAATCAAGCCTACGTGCTATTCTACCAGCGCGGCAACAACACCATCACTACAAGGAAATAGTCTCCTGAAAGGCAATCAGAGACCTCTGTACCATCACTGACCATAGAAACCAACACAGTGCAGCCACGCTATGATATATGAACATTTCAATCCCAAGGAAATATGTGGTCCACAAGGCAGATTAGATAAATCCGGGACCACGATGGGTATTGTGAAGAGGTGATTTTGTCAAGGAGAAGAATCTGAAGAGAGTGAGAGAGAAGACAGATGACATGCCTTAAGTGTATGCCCAAATTTTGAGGCCTGCGTGTAAACATTGAAGCAAAAATCTCATGACTGGCAAGATTCACGCTTGATGAGCCCAACCACCTGAACTGAAGATCTCAAGGACATGGAACTATCGGACAATCGTTACATAACATTGGTGTATTTTGTTTCCAATCGTTGTGCCACCATTTTGTGGAAGTGGGTGTAAATAAACAAAAGGAATAAAAGTCAACTTTTTTTAAACACATATTTAAAAGTGAATGCACGATTCAGTTTTGTTCTGCTTATCCCATATGGTGTCACTCACTGGTAAACAGAAACCTAACCCAACTGACAGTAGGCAGGGTACACCTACAGTATGGACAATTTAGACCAGGGATGAGCTACTCCACTTCATAACCAGATGTATGACAAGAGTGCTATTTATATTGATATAAAACATGCATAACATTTTCCAATGCATAACATTTTCCAATGCATAAAAGATCTACCATCCTGAGACTCAACAACAAAAGGCTTGAACCAAACACCAAAATTACTACAAACTGCATTTGTTTTCCCAATGAAGGTGTTGTGGAGTAGATATTTTCCTCCGCGTGTTCGTTTCCTTTCGGGTAGTGAGAATGTTGGTTATCTCAATACAGGCTGGAGATCGATGAATAGTTCCTTCAAAGCTTTTATTTCTACAGAATATTCCGGGCACAAGTGAGTTTCAGGCAATGGTTGTAGCTTCTCACAAGTGCGAAGATTACAGAGGATTTACAATATTCTTATACTATCTTGAAGGGCGGTACCACACAGTTTCCAGTAAACAGTTCAACCGGAGTTGACCGGACATGAGATAAAACTCAAGGACATCATTCAAACACAGACCAAAGCCCATTTGAGGAATAGAGGAGGTTATTCAGTCATGACTGCACCTGGCAGAAATTGCGATAACACTCACAAGGATACATCCGCAGAACAAAGCTCTACTGAGGAAATGAGGAAATGAAAACAGTTATGACGAAATCTGGGTAGAAGATACATTTCAAAGGCTATCTTGCTTAAATTACCGTTTAAGGATGGCACAAAATTTCTAAACAAAGAACCAACATTAAGTGCAAGAACACATTTTGTAATTTGTTTTACAACACTTTTTAAAAATATACAGTATATATATATTTTTTAACATCTTTATTAACCAATCAGGGACCCAGCAACATCAGTATTATAGGCGTCAAACACAGAACCAGATACAAATATTATCTGCATTGTATCATACAGTCGACCTTGGATGCTATCAAAAACTACAGCAAACCGTTTAGGCATTAGATATCTGATAGCATTGAATTCCTCATAAGTAAATACAATTCCTCTGCTATTAAACAATTGCCTCGACCAAATAATACTATGATCAAACCACTTCAATTATAAAATAAAATGAAATGAAATGGTTACGTTTTTCTTCAACTTTAACAAACAACTCACAATAAACCATAAACTTCCCAAAAACATTTTACATTTATGAACACTAAACATAACACTAGGGATACACATTATTATACATACATTCCAAATACAAATATATTATACGCAACACGAGCAGAAATTGTCAATATTGTTTAGATTTTTTTTCATACAATCCTAATTGAAGAAGCGTACTTGAGTTCGTTAAAGAAAGCAACAAAAAAAATTATGGAGTGGTTCCCATAAAAAATTACATTTGTGTATGTGGAATTTCACCAATGTGATGAAATAATTAATCAATCTTTTTTTTTTCATTTGTCTCAGCAAAACCAAAAATAACATTCTTCCAAAATAATATCAAAATATAATCCAAAAATACTTCGTTTGGACACCAAGTTGTACGCGCATGCGCTAGAATGATGGGCGGAGTCAACCAATCGGTCAGGAAGAGGAGGAAAGGCGGACGCAAAAACATCAAGAGGTAACTCTTTTCAGCAATAGCTTTCAAACTTTACACGACTCTCTTACACTGACTACAAGTACAACGATGCGCTAGTGTTTTGTTTCAGTCATTTCAGAACGTAATCGCTGAATAACGATTATATAAATCAATAAATCCACCATCCTAGCTTTAGCCTCATACTTGCTAACGTTAGCTGGGCTGACAGGCCCAGGCTACATTACACTTGAAGACAGGAACGCCGTACTTACAATTCCACGTCTAATCTTATCTGAGAACCTTAGGAATGTCAAACGAGCATTCCTTGTGAAACTGACAGTCATTTCGACACGCCTCCGGCCAATAAAAAGTGATCCAAAATTGTCTGCAAACAGAACAGATAGCATTCGGTAGGAAGCTGGACGATGGTGGCCCTGTTTGATTAAATAAAAACACTGACTTGTGCGTAATTGCCGATATGACGACCATTTTGCCGTTTGGACGGATATCATGGTCAAAGACACGGAAGATAGTTGTATAGTTATTTTGCCTTCACAATAATAACTCGTGTTGACAGACGTCTTTGCAGTGATATCCAATTCTCATTCTTCACTGCAGTTAAAGAGTTCAACAGCAATTAAGGCTCAAAACAGAAAAAAAAAAAGTGTGATAGTAGTTCTGTGTGCCTAACATTTCTTAAAATAATTTCTGTAGATGGCTGCTATTAGGAAAAAGTTGGTCATAGTTGGAGATGGAGCATGTGGAAAGACCTGCCTGCTCATCGTCTTCAGTAAGGACCAGTTCCCAGAGGTCTACGTCCCCACAGTGTTTGAGAACTATGTGGCTGACATTGAAGTGGATAGCAAACAGGTGAGATAATGATTTTTTAAATCTGGAGTGCCAATTATATTTAGTTATTTTATTTGAAAATGTACGAATGGATACATACTCCTCCGACTATGATAAATGCTATTTTCCCCTAATGCTTCTGAGCAGAATCACTACCAATTGCATTCATTCTTTATTCTCTTCTATTCTCATTTCAGGTAGAACTAGCACTCTGGGATACAGCGGGTCAAGAAGACTATGACCGACTGAGGCCTCTCTCCTACCCTGACACTGATGTTATTCTCATGTGTTTCTCTGTAGACAGTCCGGACAGTTTAGGTACTGTTTGTGTCGACATTTACATCCTGATTATTTTCCATATTAATCTAACATAAGGTGCTAATGGCTGTTCGTCTCCTGTCAGAGAACATTCCAGAAAAGTGGACGCCGGAAGTGAAACATTTTTGCCCAAATGTTCCCATCATCCTAGTGGGAAATAAAAAAGATCTGCGAAATGATGAGCACACTAGACGGGAGCTTGCGAAAATGAAACAGGTGAAGGAATTCACAACAACATTGAGTATTTTTGTTTCGTTGTCATTTTCCAAATGTAAACATTGCCTCTAAAATGTTTTGCAGGAGCCAGTGAGAGGTGAAGATGGCAAAGAGATGGCGAGCCGCATTTGTGCCTATGGCTACCAGGAGTGCTCTGCCAAAACCAAAGACGGTGTGCGGGAAGTCTTTGAGATGGCAACTCGAGCTGCGTTGCAGGCCAAGAAACGTGGCAAGAAGTCCACCTGCCTTCTGCTATAGGCTGTGACAGAACGGAAAGTTGCCCTTTAAGTGCAAATGCACCGCTTGCATTGAGAATTTGATGTTGGGGAGGGCCCAAAAAACGGACACTCAATTTCTGATCACTCATCAGCAATATCAGGCAGATTTTTGCGTAAATTGATTGACATTGAAGCTTTGGTCCCTGGTTTGTATATACCATTTAACTTGGGTCTAATGAGAACTTTTAACAAGTCAGATGGATGTATGGGGAGGGAGGGGTTAAGTACATTAAATCGAGGGGTTCAAATGTGCCATGATGGGAACGAAGACAGAAAGTGGTCTACCAGGCCAAAGATAATGGAGACATCTGACTGCTCAAATAAGTGATGTCTAAGTGTTCTGAGTAAAGACGTCGTTTAGTGTTTTTAATGATACAGCGTCACCTACACATAGTGCCTTGAGAGCAGCAGTAGGGCTGAGTAAGATGAGAGGAAAACATTCAGAACTCAGATGAGGTATCATTCTTCATTTGTACTCTCGTGTTTTACCTGTTAGCCTATGTTCTGACTCAGGCGCTATGCAGGGGGGATGCCTAAACCAGATTGTAAGGAGATAATCCCCCACATGAAAAAACAAAACATAACTACAGTAGTTTATTGAGTGTGCGGGCCATATGGTGCTTCGTTTTCTCCAGTGCAGGTCTGCATGCAGTGTGTGTGTGTGTGTGTGTGTGTGTGTGTGTGTGTGTGTGTGTGTGTGTGTACATTGTTCGATTGTCTACGACGTTCTAGTGCATGGAAAGGCATTCCGTGACACTGACTTAAACTCCTTATTTCCATGCCAAAATTACTCCTGAAAGCCATATTTTGTGGCGCCGGCTGGTAAAGGAATTAACAGCCTCTCGAGACTAGAGTGATATTCAAATCTCCACTTGATGAAAAAACATATATTAAATAAAGGTGCAATCAGGTTAATTTTCTTGTTACTTATAGGACCTTTCTGTGTGTGCACACATTTAAGATATGATTGTTTGTGTCGGTGGTTAAAATCACGAGTGGTGTGGTCAATGCATCGGATATTATTCCTTATAGATCAGTTTATTATAATACATTTGTGCTGTATGTCTCATAAGGCCTTTTCAGGCCATTTTAATGATGTTTACTTTTGACTATCAGAATCCTTTGTCACCATTCTTATTTTGATTTTTTTTTATGTTAACTAATTTTCTTTGTTTTATCTCTTAATCCTGATATATGTTTAGCTCATCCTCAGTTATAAGCATTGTGTCATTTAGTTCATTGAAGGTGTCAACCTTGGGGAGAAAGGTATTTGGAGAGTGGGATATAATTTGTCACTTGTTTATTTTTGGACCGTGATTGCTTGGAATATTTTGTTTCCACAAATAAAGCTGGTATTGGGGTTTTCTGTTTATATCAGGCGCATGTTTTCTTTAAAAGGAATATATGAAAGTTTGGCATTTTTAACAGCTTTTATACTAATAGTTGGGTCTCTGGAGCGCTTTCCTTTCCATAAAGTATGAAATTAGTACACAACCGAGGAAATCTTTACTGAATTAGCAATTTACAAGCACACTATTGCTTTTTGGACGGCAGTTTGGGGGAAAACTCACCAAGGTGGGGTGAGCAAAAATAAATAAAAAATCTCAGCAAAAGGTATGTAGAAAGGGGGGAGGGGAGCAAAGCAAAAGTGTAATATAATCCTGAATCTATGGAGTACTATGGCAGAAGCATGTCACCGGAAATGTAATCAAGACAGGTAAACTGGTTTACATTGAGATTAGAATGCAGAACGTCCCCTTTAACTCACCAGTTGCACCGTTCAACATCAGTCCCCGTTAATAAGGCTAATAGTCATTCCTGGTTTGTTTTAATTCCGGTAAGTGTCAAAATATAAACATCCGCATCAATCATGAGTGCCTCAGTACAGCGAAGAACAGGCTTTCAATGTATCGGTGATTGGCTGGCAGGTCATAGTTGCTTCTTTCACGTCCAATTACAGTCCACTTTAGTCTAGCTGCTGTCCAATCACGGGCCAGAGTGGGACACTGTTCCGTCCCACTGAAATGTTACCTCACTGTGGCCATTTTCTAGCTTTCGCTCGAAATAAAAACATTTAATATAATTGGGGCGCTTATATGTTAATTTGGTGAGCGTCGGCTTGTTGAGAAATTGGTAAGTCTTTCCACAAAATTCATCTGTCTGTTGCCATGTCTGCGACGACTGACACCACACAGGACAACTTGCTAGCACGCTTCATACTAGTTAGCATGTCGGCTAAAAGATGACCGCCATACGTCATTGTTGAATATTTTGAAAGGTTCTATGCTTGTATTACCAATACGTTTTTAACATTCCTCGCGGCGATGCAGGTTTGCACCTTTGTCTTGCGTTTTTTTGTACAGAAATGCACCAGTTAACCCGTTGACAAAATCGAGACGTAAGGTTACCTGAGTGCATATGCCTTACGTAGGGTAGGTATGTTTAAAATTTTGAAGAATTAGTTGATTTAAGACGATTTCAGTGATACTAGCTGTATCGTATCTCTGTGAGAACTATTAAGAAGGTTAAGACTCTTTAAAAACTCTTATAAACCGGTGAAAAATCTTCTTCTTTTTTTTTTTTACTAATCCATGCAAAAATGAATAAATAACAGGGGTAGACATTTTAGGTGTGACCTTTTTTTTTTGAATCCGAATTTCTATACAGGAATCCTATTTTCCACCTCAGTAGTGGTGATTGAAGACAGCAGTCCCATCGCCTTTCAAATTGTTCACCTTTTACAAATTTGTCTGCTGACATTTTGTATTTTTACTGGATTAAATTCTTGCCTCACATTCAAAACCAATTTAATGTTGTAGCTTCAGGTTATTCATGCTGGTGAACATAGACGGAGACTAGCATCAGTGGATACGGAATGGATACTGAGCGGAGGTGAGTTATCTTTGACTTTGCTAGTGAATGAGTGGAGCTGTCAGACAAGTCTTTTCAAGTGTCATCTGTGTCCAGCAGGGGTGGGCGAGGTGATCGCATGGGGCGATATGGCAGCAACTATGATGACCACAATTTTCGGGACATGGACTACCGTGGTTTTGGGGAAGATGACGAGTCGCTAAACGCAGAATATGATGCCCGTAAAGAGGAGGGCAGCCCCTATGCCCACAACGAAACAAATCTATGCGCGTCTGAAGTTTTACCAGATTTCCTCCAAGATCGCCAAGGGTTTCATCAGAGAGGGGATGGTGGTCATCTGGCTGAAGGGCCCCTGTGGCCTCCTTGCTCTCAATCCTCGACTGATGTTTTTGATGAGGAGATTTCCAAGAGAGATTTTGAACGGCTACGGACTGGGTCAGAGAGAAGGGGGAAGGGGAAACATGGTAGAAGCTTTGCTGAGAATTCAACTCGACATTTGGGCAGTGGAGAAGGAAACTGGGGTCGGCGAGGTGGTTCCTGTTCTGAACAGATGGAGCACAACTTTGACAGGCACCGGGAGGAGGGCAGATTCTCTCATGGAGCGGGAATGAGACGGGTAAGCGGCACAGCAGCGGGAACTTTTACTTGCCCATTCTCGGTTGTTAATTTGTCATGGGTAATTCAGATGTTTCCAGCGGAGCCAGAGGAGCCCGGCCGTAGTAGTTGTGAGCCAGACCTGTCTCATGAGGAGTTGGAGCAAAGGGACCTGGACTACAATCAGAGGCCCAGCAACATTGTAATGCTTCGCATGCTGCCACCCAACGCCACTGCCAATGAGGTATGTGTATGCTGTGGGCCTGTTTGGGTTTTTCCCCTCCATGGTGATGTCATAATGTATTCTACAGATCTGGGCAGCACTTCAAGAGGAGGGGATCCAGCCAAAAGAAGTTCGACTCATGAGGAACAAATCCTCAGGTGAGAAAACTTATCCGTTTTCTTTTTCTGAGGGTTTTTTTTTTTCAATTATTTCCCTACTTGGTACTACTGCAAGTATTCTTTGCTAGCCAATTCATCTTATTATCGGGATACATTCTAAACCTAATTTTATTATAACATTGAGCATCAAACATGTTTTCAATGCAGGGAAAATACATGCACATCATTTATTTATATTTTTTTAAGCAGACAGCACATTCACCCAGACACGTAATTAGGGACCCTTTCCAATCTAGTCAAATCTTAAAAGAGGTAAATAAAGATTTATGCAGTTACAAAGCTGTGACTTCTTCATCGTGTTTTCTTTTCACAGCTCACTTAATATTAGGGCTGGGCATTGCCAACAACCTCGATACGATACGTATCGCGATACACATGTATCCCCATACATGCCTTCAAGGCGATACGTATCCCATATTATACATTACTTTACATTTTTATGAAAACAGTCATATGTATACCCAAATGATATCCTGTATTTATTTTGCTGGATGGCCAAATTATTTTCCTAATTTAATGTTTCCAGTTTTCCGCAATGCCTGGTCAAAATGTGTGCGTACTGCAATAGCAAGGAGCAGCTTTCAGAGACGCGCCGGGAAACTTTTATGAATGAATGTGCAGTATCGATTCTGAAGCCTCCGTATGGAGGCCGGAAATGACATAGTCCCTTATCTCTTTTTATTTTTTATTTATTTTTGAGCCTACAAACGTATCCATTTGGATCATCTCACTGGCTTCCCGATTTCTACCTAACTGGTCAACTGTGCAGTGTGTTATCAGACTCAGCACACTTCTACCTTTTCTTTCCCTCTCTTTTTGATGATCTATTTTTGTAAAGATAAACCACTCTTGCTTTGTATGATTATAGTTGACTAATGTGGCAGTTAACAAAGTTAATAACACAGCCACACCCACATCTAGCAAGAGGTTTTTTCCCCCCCACCAAGTGACTGCATTCTGTAACGCCGAGGATGTGCGTGTGTCACTTGTGTTGGCACGTGGTTCAGATTTAAACCGAGGAGTAGGTACGAGTCTCCCTCTCTTCTCTCTTTTTCGTGACCCAGCGCGTTTACTGGACCTTGTGTCCTCGTCACCTTGCAGGGAATCTTAACAGTGGCTACCACCGACTGACTGTCAAGCCTCTTCATTCCACGGGAGAGCGGTTGTTTATTTTGTTAGTGCTGATACAGGGTCTCTCTCTCCTCTGTACACAAAGCACTAACCCCTCACTGCGTTATGTTGTTGTTGTTATTCGGTAACCATGGCGCTGGGCGGTGTCCAGGTCAGAGCCGAGGATTCGCCTTCGTCGAGTTTAATCTCATACAGGAGGCCACCCGCTGGATGGAGACCAACCAGGTCACTCTCCCATACACACATGACACGCACATATATGCAATGGGCAAGACAAATGTAGTGTCACATTATGCCTGCTTCACGATAGATTATAGCTTATCATTTGCTCACAAAGAATCACTTTGAGTAACAGGTAGGTAATTCTTACGTCGGATTCACACATGGAGAAACCATGTCTGAGACTGTTCTGGGGCAAACTTGCAAAACATAACTTATTTGGCAACAAAAAAATCCTACTATTCGTATTTTCTCTCTTCAGTTTAAAGTCCAGTCTTTGGAATGGGATTGTGCTGTTATGTTTAGAATAATAGCAGTCAATAAAAAGTGAGTAAAAAGCTCAAAATCCTTTCAATAGCTTTTATTTCCATACATACTCCCTATGCTCAAAACATGATGAAAAACTTATCAAATGTGTTATTCCTTAAAAGTGTATTCAAAAATCTTCTTGAAAAGCAGGGGTCAAACGGCCGTTTGTCACTTAAAAAAAAAAAAAACGCATTCTGAAGACCATCCTACCAGCTCTCTTGCTCGTCCAGGGCCTAGTAAAGGTTGATGCAAATTTTAAGTAAATTTTACAAGGAGCTTAACTAGAAACTACTACATTTTTTTCAAGTAAATCCCGTCGGAAACAGGCAAGCTCATCTTCATCAGTCTCTGCAGCCGGCCTCACTTCATAGACGGATGTCCTCTTGCGGCCGTCAGCCATTTTCAAAGTATACGATGAGATCGGCGGAGCTACAACGATGAATGTCTGAATCCACAGCTCAGCGGCTACATGCTACAAACACTCCCAAGTGCGCATGCGCCGCTAGAAATGAGCACGCAGGGGTCGTTACGGCGGATTGATTGACGGGATCGAGAACTAATCGTTAAGATGATCCACCCGGAAGACGCAGCGACAAAAGATCCTTCCATACACCTTTAAAAGAAAGTAAAGAAAACAATATTAGCTTGAGTTTTCCTTTTTCTTTACACATTTACTGTATTACCTGGAATCATACTGATAGTCTGCTTTCCTATGGCTCCCCGACTATGAAGTTATTGTTTGAGAACTGCTTCACATCTGTGTTGCACTGAGTGGAACAACTTTGAAATGATACTCTCATCTAGGACCTTTGAACTACATTCAACACCATTTTTTTTGGTCATAGACACAGCAAAACACATTTTTATGTACCCACTCAAACACAAGTGCTCTATTGGATGAAGGTAGAGTGATTGGGTTAGCCAATCCATAACATTAGACATATGTTAAGGGCATTTTTTTCTTTGATATAAAAAAACATGACCAAATATTCAGCTGTATTGAAACTGATGTATTACGCTGACAATACACTTAAGCATGAGGAACAACCCTAGATCACGGTCTTCTGTGTATCGTGGCTTGGATTCAGTGTTTTATTTGACCAACTCTGTGGTACCAGACCCCAAAAGATCAGTCGTAGTTTTATTTGTCCAAAAAATGTTTTGCCATTGGCTCTTTAGGCAGGCGTTTTTCATTTCATAGAGTAAATGTTTAGAGTTTATTAAGAAAAATGAGTGTTTTTTTAATGCAACTGTTGTATGGAAAAGCTATTATGAAGATTTTGAGCTTTACTGGCTTTTTAAACACTGCTATTATTCTGATCTGAACAACTATCATAGCAAAATACCACTTAATCTGGATCACCTACCTTTAGGACTTGGTGACTATATGTAATTTTCTTATTTATTGCGGTGATGAAGAGAAGTTAATAAATAGTGGAGCAAAACACACAGAATGACAACATCAAACAATCTTTCCTAAAGCTGAAGGTTGCCATTCTCTCTTGTCTTCTATCTTTCAGTCAGGATTCTTTGTCTCACTCTCTCTCTCTCTCTCTCGCTCCCTCTCTCGTCCCCCTCGTTCGTTCTCTGAGATGAGGCCTTACTCTGATGCGTGTGGCCTAATTCTTGCTCATAGTCATCCACTGTTCCCCCTCCCTCTCTCTACTTCTTTCAGGGCATGCTACTGATTCTTGGGCATCGAGTGTCGATGCACTACAGCAACCCAAAACCACGAGCCAATGAAGACTGGCTTTGCAACAAGGTTGTGTTTGGATACAATGGCATGGCATGCATGAATGAATGACAGTCATGGCTCTGGATTAAAAAAAAATTAACATTAAGGCTTGTAAAAATCTCAACAGTGTGGAGTACAAAACTTTAAAAGGAGGGAAAGGTGCTTCAAATGCAGTGCGCCTAAATCAGGTAACAATGTACTGATCTGTGTTATCTCCAGTACCAAATATTGTCACACAAGGTCAATGACATACTCATCTGCTTTTCAGAAGCTGAGCTGAAGTTGCCCCAGATGCACCAAGATCCATCGCTTGGTCCTCAACAGGAGGGAGCCCAAGGCTTGCTGCCTCTACCAGCACCTTTTCATTCCTCTGTTCCCGCCATCCATTCAGGCCCAGCTACACAGCAGGCAGATGTTGCCAATGACAGTAAGTTACGATGACCTGATTCAAGTCGTCACCTCAATGTTTCTTAATAATTAACATTGTCTTTTCCTCTTCAACACTAGCTCTTATTCTCAGAAACCTCGGACCGCATACAACAGTAGAAGCCATTTTATCTTCTTTGGCCTCATTTGCCACACTTTCACCTTCCAACATTCGCCTCATCAAGGACAAGCACACGAATCTCAACAGGGGCTTTGCTTTTCTGCAGCTCTCCACCATAGTGGTAAGCAGCATCATGTGGCATGGATGGAAGCAGAAGTTTGTGATTGTGTGGAGAGCTTCATCCATTCAAAGTGACCGCCCTGTAGTCATCCATGCCCTTTTGGATTTTGTCATTAGGAGGCATCTCAACTGCTCCAGATCTTGCAAGCCCTCAAGCAGCCTCTTTCTATTGATGGAAAAGTGATTGTGGTGGAGTTTGCCAAAGGCTCCAAGCGGTAAGCGCATGGTCACACATGAGCAATGTAGACAATATAGTATTGTGAATTAAAGTAACTGATATGCTTTAAAGCAGGGGTGGGCAAGCTCTGTCCTCGAGGGCAGGTTTTGGAGGTTTCCCTCTTCCAACACAAGCTGATTCCAATCAACAGGATCATTATCAGGCTTATGTAGCGCTTGCTGATGAGCTGATCATTTATCAGCTGTTTTGGAGAAGGGATGCATCCAAAACCTGTAGGACTTCGTTTGAGTTTGCCCATCCCTGCTTTAAAGGAACATTCAGGATCCCTAGCGCCATCTAGTGGTCCAAGAATAGCATTAGAAGCACAGGAGCGCGCACACTACGGTGGCTCAGAGAGACCATATTTTGCAAGCCTACCACCAATTCTTATTTTGCGTGGGCAAACGAGCATCTCGGCGAGCAACGGCGACTTAGCAGCCGTTGTGAAGCCCGGTGAGCGACGCCAAAAGACCGAGCAAGCCGGAATTAGCCGTAGCAGCTAACGAGCGGCTAGCGGGAGGAACTAGTAAAAATAAATGGCTAGTAAAAGCTTGCAAGAGCAAAGCAGAAAGTGACACGCAATGGGCCCGAATCATGGGAGTTAGTGATGACCACCTGCAGGCCCCAGCTGTGGAAGGTAAGCTGCGGTCGACCCATTGGGTTAACTACATTTGCGAAGTTGTGCTTTGGACATCCGTAGCAGGAAGATTGCGGCGAAACACGGCAGCTCTAGTAAGGTGAAACTACAGCCATGTATTATAATAAGTGATGACTAGACCTACGACTATATATACTAGAACTTTTTTTCTTTTGTATGCCTCATCAGAATAAAGTGTAATTGCACATCCGCTACAAAAGGTGGCAGTCTCGTCAGAGTGTGCACAAGAAGCATTTGTTCCTCGGCAGAAGTATACAACAATTTTATAGACAAATGATACTGTTTATCGTTATGGCAGAGAGTTAGGGGGTAAAAAATGTTCTGCTTTTTGAGAGGGGGGTGTAAATAAAAAGAAAAAAGAGAAGCACTGTGTTAGCTACATGTAAAAATCTTTCTTCAAAAAAATATGTGGTTTGGGATAGGCTCAAGCTCAGCTTATGACCGTAATCAAGACGAGCACTATAGAAAATGGATGTAGAACCAGTGTGTCGCAATTATTTTTTGTTACGCAAATCCTTACAAAAAGGAGAAAATATTTCGTGCCCCACCGCCACAACAAAAAAATTGTACAATTTGTCTATAAAATTGTACACATCTGCAGAGGAGCTAATGCTTGCTGCAGGAGACCACCACTGCTACCTACTGTAGTGGATGTGCAAAAAAAAAAAAAAAAAAGGAAGACATGTTCCCTGGGTTCACACGCCCCCGCCCCCCCCCCCCTTTTGAGAAAGACTGACGTAGACGCAGAGTAAACTTTTTTTTTTTTTTTTTTCTTGTCAGTGACGCGTTTCTGACGGATGGCAATCGAGTGAGTGCTGCTACAGTGGCCAGCACCGCTATTGCTGCAGCACAGTGGGCTGTCACACAGGTAACTTGTAGCTGACTTGCCAGCGGGGCAACGCAGCCAACGCAGCTTTTCTTCCAGGTTTTGTGCACATGGTCTTCTTGGCATTTTGGACTTTGCCCAAGTTGAAGACAAAACCAAGCTCTTTTCTTTATCTCTTATAAAAAGAGTACATGAAATGTGCACCTTCTTCAAGCACATATTGTAGTCTTGTGTTTTTGCTTTGTATTTTTCATCCTCAGACTGCACAAAATGGTTCAGGTGGAGGCCAAAGTGCGGAGTATCGAGAGATGTATCAGCAGGGAGCGGCAATAACGTACAATCAGGATGGGAATGATTACAATTTGCCAGATGGCCAACATTTTCAGATGCGGACAGACTCCAGGGTTGCTTCTTTGCCAAGTACAGGAGCACCCCTGAGGGGGGCTTATTCCGCAGCAGCTATCCCAGGTTACTACCTTCTGCTGGGACATTTCACATATGTATTATATTACTTGATATGCTGTAGATTTGTGTATTTGTGTAATGTACCTTTTTGACATGATGCAGTTGCAGTGATGCCAGGTGAAGCATCCGGGGTAGCGGTCATGCAGCAGCCACAAACTCAGGCTTCTGCTGCCCAGGTACTGTTTGTGGTACTGTTTGTACTATTGCATTGCTTGAACTGCATCAACCTGTTACGTGCTTTGCCATTAAAGGTTGAGATAGTTGGAAAGCCACAGCCAGCCGCTTCCAGTCAGCCTGCAACACCAGGCACTGCACATGAGCTCCAGCAATATCGTACGCGCTACCTAATCAACTTTGTTTATCTGCAAATACATGTTTATGACTTCTTCTTTTTTTCTTTAGCTGTGCCTGATGTAAACACATACCAATATGATGAAAGCTCAGGTTACTATTACGACCCGCTGACAGGACTCTATTATGACCCGAACTCCCAGGTAAAGACTCTGTGACAAATGATAAAATACCCGAGCATGATTTTCAGTAAATCAAATTCAATTATTTTGTGACCCACTGTTTACCTTTCAAGACTCTATTAATATTTATTTTTATTTATTTGTTTGCAGTACTATTACAACCCACACACTCAGCAGTTCATGTACTGGGAGGGTGAGAAGCACACATATATTCCTGCAGATTCTGGACAGTCAAACACAGAAGGTGCTCCCACTGGTGAGCATGCAGCCCCTACGGACTCGATGTTTGCTAACCTTGCCGGCAAGGAGAAAAAAGATAAGCCCAAGAGCAAAACTGCTCAACAGGTATGTTTTCACATATAAAATAAACTCTCACATTAACTTTTTCTATTTAGAATTGATGATTGTATTGATTAGTGATAGTCGATATGTTTTTTTCAAGGCCGATACAGATTATTAGTTGTCAAGGAGGCCAATAATTGATATTTCAAGCCGGTATTCATTTGCAGTAAAAGAAAAAATATTAATGTAAAAAAAAAAAAAATTCTTTTAATTTTAAACTTGTAAAAAAAAAAAAAAGATAGCTTTGTTTAAAGATTATAACAAAACTTGTAGGGAGCTTCCATCGTCATCAGCAGGTGTTAAAATTAAAAACTAAGCAAGTAAATAGTTCCCTAAAGTTTTCAACTGTAAAAACTTTTCCAAACTTTCAACATAATTTATTTTTACTTAATATATATATATACATATATATGTATATCAGCATCATTTTTTATAAACTGGAAATTTAAATAAATCCATAAATGAAAAGTGTCCTGTATCTCACTGACAAAGTGTGAGTGAGTGAGTGAGTGACAAATGCATGCGAGTGTAGCTAATTTGGGGTTTTCGGCAGGGTTCGTAAAAGATTTCAAAAGATCTTCGCAGACAGTGAAAAATTGTCTGAATATGTTCAAAGTGTCTTTGCAACAAGTTAAAATTGTCTGTGAACATCTTAGAAATTCTGATGAAAACCCTAAATGCCGCTACGCTCCCATGTATTCACCGCTGAGATATACCAGCTTTATCGGCCTTCAGATTTGTAAAAAGGCCTTTTTGACAAATATCGGCACCGATATTCAGTCTATCCCTTCCATTGATCAATCGAGTAATGCACGTGATGTTCAACACCTGAGTTAGCGGACGAAGAGCTTGATTACATGCGTCTAAACGACTAAATGTATTCTCCCTGTTGGGCCTGTATTAATAGATTGCCAAAGATATGGAACGCTGGGCCAAGACTCTCAACCGACACAAGGAGAACGTGCGGTCTGTCTCGTCATCCCCTGCGTCCGGTTCAACAGATCGCAGAGAATCTGCCAGCGCTGACGCAGGTTATGCTGTTCTGGAGAAAAAGGTGCTCTAAACTTACACATTGGCATTAAAAAATAATGAGTACGCCTCAGTAGAACTAATGAAGAAAATAGTTGGCAGTTTATTATTATTTTTTATTTTATTATTTTTTTAAGGTTTTGCATATCTAATTGAGTGTTTTTCAACTGTCCCACAGGGGGCGCTTTCAGAACGGCCTCAGATTTTTCTGGACCAGCTCAGACAAGCAGAAGTATGTTATGTGTGACATTTGTCTCGTTATGATGTCAACTTTTGACCAGTTTTTTTTTTTCCATCTGAGTGTGTGACCAAGTTTTTTCTTTCCCGTGTAGTCGCCCCCTCCTCAGCACCTGGGTCTTGTTCCAGCGTACAGTGGTGAAAGTGACAGTGAAGAAGAAGGAGATGAGAAAGAAGGGAGGATGACCGACTGGGCGAAACTGGCCTGTCTGCTGTGCAGGAGACAGTTTCCCAGTAAAGAAGCCCTTATTCGGCACCAGCAGCTCTCTGAATTACATAAGGTTTGTTTACTGTCACACTATTACAAAAGCTATTATTGTCCAACTGCAGTACTTTGGTGCCTTGCGATACAGACTCACGAGTTTTCAAGATACGAGCTGTAAAGGTCAAGTTTAGTGCTGTATTTTATTCGATATTGTTTCCCTTTAGCAAAATCTTGAGCAAAGAAGAATGCAGGAAACTGCAGGAAAAGAGGTTAGTCAAACATTATAACTTTATTGCCTTTGTCACAGATACTATTGATGCCAGAGTGGTCTTTTTTTTATTATTATTTTTATTTTAATTATTATTACAGAGAAGAATGGATGGACTCCAAGCTCCCGATTCCAAGAAGAGGAAGTTAAGTGCCATGTAAGCAGGCACTTTTCATTGTGTGATGTTTTACAGGTTTTTCCACAGGCAAATTTTATCATATGGTTACCTTCTCTTTTTCTTTTTTACCCATCTTTGACTCCGCCCCTCTTTTTAGGGATGGGATCACAGGCTCTAGCCTTGGTGCCAGAATGCTCCAAGGTGGTGTGAAAAAGGGACTTTTGTTGCGCAATATGCAAATGGAGTGAGTTGTGACGCTGCAGCGACAAGGACAGACACTTCACAAATACTCTCACCTGTCCATAAGATGTTCTCACATTTGGCTAACTTCACATTTGGCCCTTTTAACCAATCCAGCAGTGGATGACAGGACATTCATTGCATAGAATGTCACCATTCTTTGTTTTCTTTCTCCCTCACGATGCCAAGTTCTGCTTGTTTGTCCAACAAGCTTGATCTCAATCGCAGTAAATGACATTTTCTAATAACAGTCTATGCACCATGTTTTGTTTTGTTAAATTGAATGCTTTCTGCCTTGTCATTCAGTGAATGACTGCTAATAGTACTGTGTACAATACTAATTGCGTGTACATTATTTTTACCACTAAGAGATGTTAAGGATAAAAAGTGTAACTTTACAGATGAATCCCGAAAACTGTTATTCATGGTTGTTTCTCAAGAAGGCTGTCTTTTTTTAAATGTTTTTGTTCTACGTGACAAAACAATGTATATGATTGTATATGTACTTTGCTTTGGTTTTGTTGTTTGTGTGTTTTTTATGAGAAAGCTAAACTTGAAAAAAAGAGCAAATACTGTATGTGTCAACACGTTTATTTACTTAGAGCCCACGTGTACATTGTTAATACAACACGTCAAACGTCAACAAATTTAACTGCGAGAGGCAAAAGGCAGGAACTGGAATGAAAAGACCTGCTGATGCCTACAGTATGGTGCCAGTTGAGATAGAAAGCATGTGCTGGAATAAAATTTACATAAATGTGTTCAAGTCAGCCTTGAATAAGACAATTTTGCAGCGTTATCACACCACCTAAAATATTTCTTCTTAAGAGTAATTTATTTATTATAGACGCTATAATATGGATACTGTAGACATGTTTACAATACTGGACAAAACTTTAAAATTCACTTTGCCATTCAACATTAGACGTGTAAGATGAAGCCGTGCCTTCCTTGTATATTAAGTAAAAACAAAAACAATGTCCATGATCACGTTACACGTGTTGCACAAACTGGCGGCGTCTGTTTCCGTAGCAACGGACAACACTCGCAGCCCCATCTTGGAAACGGGGCCTTAACAGACAATCATTTGTCCAAAGTTAACATTTACTCTCGAGCTGAGACAGAATTGTAGATGACTGACCCAAATGGATGAGGAAGATGTGTCGTCGGATGTGGAAACCGGAGAAGAAAATCAAGATGAGGACGAAGAAGCAATAGAGGTAAAAACGATTATCATTTAATCGTCTGCTTGAAAATGTAAGGCACAGCTAACCCGTCACAATTTGATCACTAGTAGGCCAAAGAGTTACTAAATCAATGTATTTATTTTGTGGGATACATGTAGTTTTGGAAGAGACCAGCACATGTCGCTGTGACTTCATTGTTCGTTGCAGTTTGCAAAGTTGCAGCTCCCGTTTTTTGCAAGCTTTCACTGTAACAACCTCGACACATTCACTGAGGCTCTTCACTCACTTTGTTTCCCCACTCTTCACTTGATCCAGTGTTCAAGATTGCATTGTCCTGCACTTTAATCTGAGATTTTGTTTTAGATCATTTATTGTCTGTCATAGACAACGTTTAAAGCATGTTTGGATGTGCGTGCCGTTTGAGCCGATTTACAAGTTCTCCTTCCTTCTCCATTATCTTTGTACTTACTACATGATGTTTCTTTAAAAATCACAATATTTCACTGAATGTGTTTTTGAGCAGGTCTGGGCTCAATAATTCCATGAATGACCTCCAAATTGTGAATAAATTATTAAGAGCGCACCCCTCAATGAAATATATGTAGTAACCCTTTCCTTTTTTTAATTAACAGGTTCGCCCTTTGGATCAAGATATTATAATCCCAGGTCTGTCTTTGCTGTGCCGGACAGGAAATGGATTGAGACACGCATTCATTAAAGTCGTTTTAAAAGACAAGTAAGAGAGCCAAATGACCTAATATAGCAAATGTGTTCCATCTTAAACCTCAAACTTTTGTGCTTATACTTAATAGAAAACTAAGTGACATGGCTGCGATCAGCAATTACGTTCACCTTCGCTTCATGGACGTGTCCAACAACCGCATTTCTGACCTTTCACCTCTGGCATCCCTTACACAGCTTCTTTGGCTCAAGGCAAGCTTTTTCTTATCTAGAAAAATGATGTTTTGGCATCCACTTTGTGATATGTGAAATAATTAAATATGAAGATAATGTACATTTTAAAAAAACATGCATCATTTTTAACTATAATCGCGGTCTCATTTTTAATGAACGATATGTTTTGTTTTTTGAGGTATAGTACTTTGGTGGTACTTGCCTCTTTGACCTTTACTTTTTTCCTCTTTTCTTTTTTTATCTGTGATTAATTTTACCCGTGAAGCACTTTGTGACCATTTAAAAACATTGGAGAACAATTGCACTAACTGAACTTCAAAGTGGACTCTTTATTTATTAGATGGACAAGAATTTTGTGACATGCTTCCAAGGGCAAACCTTTTCTCAGCTGGCCTACCTGCAGTGGCTGAGTATGGCAGCAAACCGGCTCACTGAGGTGGAAGGTCTTGTAGGACCAGCTTTGGAGAGTCTCAATCTTTCAGGTTGGACTGATGGTTTAATCTGAATGAGCGCTATTAACCACCAGCATACTGTTTTCTTCAAGTCATTTGTGTCCTTTACTTTTGATGCAGGCAACCGCATACAGAGATTAAATGGCCTTGAGAGTTGTCTTTTTTCCAAACTGGGAACTTTGGAGCTGAGAGGAAACCGCTTGACTACAACAAGTGGCATCAACCTTCCCAATCTGCAGCGATTATATCTGGTAAAAAAAAATAAAATAAAATAAAAAAGTCAGTTATAATGCTTGGCTAAAATAGTCTTCTGTTATTTTAAGTGATTTTTTTTCTTTCTCTGCATTGGAGGCCCAAAATCTTATTACAAGTCTTGAGGGCATGGAGACGTTAGAGAACCTCACCACTCTCCATCTTCGTAACAACAAACTTGCTAACCTGGACGGACTCAGCGCCAACATGAAACGTCTCCAGTACCTCAATATCAGGTATATGACGCCACAACAACAAAAAACAAAACAACATTCCTGTATCTCTCTCTCTCTCCCACAGAAGCAACGACTTCCTGGATGAGACCGGCCTGCGGGCTCTTGGCCTTGTGTCCAAAACCCTACGAGTCGTGGTCCTCTCCGAGAATCCACTGGACGGGACCACAGACTACCGGCCATATGTGCTGACTCTCATTCCGAAACTGGAGCGCCTTGATAAAGAGCCTGTCTCCCTGGAGGAGAGGGCTGAGGTGTGGAAAGCAATTGAGGTAAAAAAAAAAGAAAAAAGAAGAGCTCAGAAGTTTCCACTATTGCAACTTCAAGGACAGTCACTTCCTTTATTTCTTCTTCTAATGGTTTGTATTTTGTCATTACAGGAACTCAAAGAGGAAACTGCCTAAGTCAAAACATTTGCAATAGTTGCTCCACTTCCTGGAAAAGACTGCTTAGGGATGGATGCCTATGTAAAAACTTTCAAATCTTTCAATGTCAAACATTGTCGTATGATGCACTATATTATTGTTGTTTTTACTTTATTATGTCTATTCCTAGCATAGCAAATGCTTCAAATCTTGCAATGATTGACCGGGTTTCCATCTCCACACCTTGTGTAATGATGACAAAGCGCAGGCAGACATTCAAGTGTTACCAGTTCCTACTGTTGTGAAAATATGAATGCTGTAGATTCCATGTGCATACCTCTTCATTTTGACTTGCTGTGAAAACGTGAACATTAACTTGTCATCTCTCTTTAGACAAGTGGGTGCAATTGTGCTTAGAATTTTACAAATATGACCTGACATCCTGTGCACGGGGCATGAGGCAGCCCCAAGGATAACGAATGGCCCGCCGCACCAGTTAAGGGACATTGTGATTTCCAAAGCATGCTGTTGAAATGTCATTTGAACACTTGCAGAAATGTATAGAAGTAAAGTGTTGCACATTGATTTTTAACTGTTTTATACCCAGCTAAGTTATTGTGAGGACCATTAACATAAGTGTCTTCACATAGATGAATATCTTTAATTAGTTAGTAATACAATACTCAAATGTAATGTGAGCAAATCTGTTATTTCAGATGGGCAGCCCTTCTCAGCCCTGGTCCGTGCAAAGACCAATGCAACGTGAAGAACTAAAAGTAAACATTAAGTTAAAACTAAACATTCTGACTAAATCTGAAGAAAAACAAAATCTCACATAAGTAGGGTGTATTTTGTGTTGTCGTCAGCACTCTTTCACCATTTGTGTACTAAGTTCACACACTAAACAAAGCTTTGGAAACAAGTCGGATTAATTGCATAAAAGCTTACGGTAACACTAGCTTGTTTTTTGTTTAATAAAAACAACAGCCTGCAATATGTAATGTGAATCATCAAATGGGTATTCATACTATTCAAATGTTCCTACAGCCAATTTCACAATGTTCCCACAATCAGACATTTCTACATATCACCGGCGGGGTGGCTGGGGGCCGGCGGGGGTGGCTGGGGTTTGGTGTTGGGTCCGCCCCGCTCCGGTGGGCGTCCTGGCGCCTCGGGCGGGCCCCAGTATCCGGGGGGCGAGCCCTATCGCCCCGCCGGGCTGGTCCCATATGCCCGCCGGGGTCCCGGTGGGGTGGGTGGGGGCTTGGTGGGCGGGTGCGCCTCCTGCCCCCGCCCGGTTGGGGGGGGCCCCGCTGGTCGCTCCTCTTAACTCACTACACTAGGTTTGCACAATACACTTTTATAGACATATTGGGCACATAACACACTTTGGGGGGGGGGGGTAGGTTGGAAACACCGTCTTCACCCTACAACTCCCCTCCAATCTTAATGCACCACACAACTGGGGGGGGGGGGGGGCGGTTGGGGCTGGGTTGGGGTGGATGGCGGGGGTGGGTGGGGGGTGCGGGGGTTGTGGACCAGTGGGGTGCCTGGCGGGCCTGCAGTGCCCCGTCCTGCTGCGTTGGGTCGGGGACGTGGGCCGTGTGGCCTGGGGGGGCCGTCCTTTGGCGCTGCCGCGGCCTGGGGGGCCCTGAGGTGTTGCGCTTGCTCTGTCCTGGCAGGGGTCGACGGCTCCCCTCTTTGGTGGAGATTTTCATGCATGCCAGATTCACCACACCAGCATCTAACGAAACTCAGACACAATCTGCTTTCTCCTCAGGTCATTGAATCGGTGGAGGCTGGTGTCTGTGGATCTCTTTGTCTGTCCTTCATTCCTTCCCTCAGTCTCTCCTTCGGTCTCTTGAGGTCTCCCTGATTTTTATTTTTTGGGATTTGTTGGAATTTAGATGTTTCTGGGGTTGGGGAAGAATTCTGGTGGGTGGCCCGGTGGGTGGTGTCTGGTCGGTGCTGGATTTCACTTTCCTTTGTTTTCTTTGGTCCCCTCGGGTCTCCTGACGGCGGCGTTCGGTTTAGGTGAACGGTATGGGATTTTTTTCTAATAGGTTTTTGGTGAGCTAACAAATACACGCACGCACGCACATACACATACTCACCCACATACAAAAAAAAAAAAAAAGAGAGCAATGATGATGACATTACTGAATGAACAATACTGAGCTCTTTGGAAAAAAAAAGGACATTTCTACATATCACATGTTAAAATAAATAAATAATAATGCCAATGAACATGGAATGCCTTTTAAGACTTTAGGGATCCACAAGGAACACTTGTATTAGTTGACAGTAAACATGAATTAGCACTTTAATGACTACTTTTAGAGGAATTTCACAAGGAGTTGAATCAAAGTCGTTTTTTGCACTTTTATCACCTCAGGCACTTTCCATTTCCGGTGTCTTCAAGGTTCACAGAGGTTACTTCCGCTTTGTGATTGACATTCGGGGGGCGGGGCTTGAGTGTACTTAAATGCCCTCCTTTCCGATGCCTCTCACCTCCTCCTGCTGAACAAACGGCGGCGTGGTTCAGCACCGAACCAGCGTGACAAAGCAGAACTCTGTGACGCATTTCTTCGGCGACTGCGAAGCTCCAAAGGAAGGCAAACCCCAGCAACGACAGCCATGCCTGACCAAATAACTGTGCAGGCGCTGAAAGATGTCGCTAACAAGCTGCGAATTAACTCCATCAAAGCAACATGCGCCTCCAACTCAGGGTAAACTTTCCAAACAGAGCTTTTTTTTTGTTCTTGAACTGTTTAGACGCTACGTGCGAGTCGAACGCGAACTCCTGCGTCATGCTAACGGTCACGAGACCATCTGTGGGCCTTGTACCACGTGCTGCAGTTCCATTTGATGTCTCGTAAAAAAATAAAATAAAATGCGGTCATTAGCCGTACAATTTGTTCACTGTGACGTAATTCCGAGTCGTGTTAATGAGTAGAAGAGGGATAATAGGGCTACAGGGACGACGTAATAAAATTAACTGCAATAGTTATGTGTGTGTGTGTGTATGTTTTTTTACATAGAAGAGATGTATGTTTTTTTTACAAATAGGAATCGCCTGATTTCACGTGCTGGCTTGAAGCCCCAGCTGCATGCCAGATGCGTAGCTAAATTTTACTTCCGTGACTGAGTCCCGAATCAATCAGCTTTAGTGAAATGTCACCTGACATCCTGTGCATGCTGCGATAGCGCACATATTGATTGATTGATTGAAAATCGAGTTATGATCATAATCTCCAAACGAGACCGTGTAGATTTTTAATGTTTCTGAGCTGCTTTAAAAAATTCCACAACTTTCCACTAAACTTCACAATAAGAGTGATGAGGAAAAAAACGAAATAATAAAAATACACCTAACCTATAGCCTGTATGTGCTTTCAACAATTGACCGTTCATTGACAAATCATTGAAAAACCTTGACCTTTGGATCAATTTAATTTGATTTGTGAGGATTATTTTTCTTCTTCTTATTATTATTATTATTATTTTTTTAATTAGCTGTTTGACTACTATAACAACCTGTGTGGTTAGTATGATAGCTACAGGCAAAAGCAATACAATCCACAGTTTTTCCACCGTATAAAGGAAGCAAATGAAATGTTCGGAATTGTCAATACATATCTTTATCCTATCAGTTGTCCTCATCCATACACTATATTAGTGTCCTGGCTCCCTATACTTTGTCCAGTTTTGCCATATTTTATTTTTTTTAACAGACCTTCTTTCAATTGAGTCAATTTGTCCATGTTTCTTTTATTATCCAACCAACCATACAGAGTTTGCTGTAGTTTATGAGATTTGGTAGACGATGGGTAAGTTTGTAGTTTGCACTCATGCGGAATTTGCCCATTGTTGCAAAGGCCGTGCCGAACACTTCCTTCACGGAAGTCACCTCAAACAGGTTTTATTTTATACAGTATTTCCTTGTCAAACAAAGCTTAATTCAGTTGATTTCTGCCACTTGTTTGCTTAGTTTAGACTCTCTCATCCCTAGTGTGCTGTCTTTGTTTTAAGTGGGTGTGCACACCTGTGAAGTCCCATTTCATGTGCTTTATTCATTCACTCTTAAAGATTAACCATATTATAAAAAGGTACAGGTCAGGTTGATGGTTGACAAAGGTTTTCATTTTATCTATCTTTTTATTAATTCTTTTTAATGCAAAAACCTGACATTTGAACAGGGGAGTATTTTTTTTTTCTTCCCACATACCAGGAAGCCTTCACACAGACTGCTTTCTGCTTTGGCAATTTTAACAAGTTTGAAATCTCATCAACTTTGTAATTCAGTTCGTGCTTGTAATGTCTCCGTATTTCCCACCAGGTCACCACTTGGCGAGAGCACAGTGGGTAATTGTGACTTCTGTGGGAAAAGTACTCTGATAATTTGGCATGTTGCAAGTTTGTTTGAAATGCTAGCCACATAGGGAAGCTGAGCTGCTGTTGAGTACATAACATTTCAAATATGATTACAATACTCTGACCACTATTTCAGCATCTAACAGTTTCTCAAGTTTGCATGTCTTTAATTTTAGGTCTGGCGTGGAAATTGACAATTTAACAATACTTTAATTTGGTGGTGATGTTGTATCGTGTGAAAAAAAAAAACTGTGCCCCCTTCGAATTTTTTAATATACTGTACTCTAACATGTTTGGAGTATAACAGCATACTTTGACTGTTACCTTTTCAAAAGCATCCATTTTGTAACATGCATGATTTTAAAATAAATAAATAGTGTGATTATATTGTCACATTCGTCGTATTCTTTCACAGCCACCCCACATCGTGCTGCAGTGCAGCTGAGATCATGTCTGTGCTCTTCTTCCACACCATGCGATACAAAGCTGACGACCCTGGCCACCGGTCCAATGACCGCTTTGTGCTGTCAAAGGTATTTATGTGTGCATGTTTTAGCTCAGCATTACATGTAGCAGGTAAGAACTATCGTATGACCCTCCCGCCATTCTTTTTTTTTTTTCAAGGGTCATGCTGCGCCCATCCTGTATGCTGCCTGGGCCGAGGCGGGTTTTGTGAAAGAGTCCGAGCTGCTCAACCTGCGCAAGATTGGCAGCGACCTGGAGGGGCACCCAACACCAGTACGATGAGAGCTCCAAGATCCTCATGCTGTACGTCATTTCACTTTGACTAACATTGACGCGTATTCTTTTCTATTCGCCAGAAACTGCCCTTTGTTGATGTGGCGACTGGATCTCTTGGTCAGGGTCTTAGTGCTGCCTGTGGGATGGCATACACGGCAAAGAGTTTTGATCGGGCCAGGTGAATATATGTACTATTTCTACATCTTCTTCTTCTTCTTCTTGGAAGTTTTTATTTTATTTTGCGGAGATCATTTTTGGCACTGTCTGTTCCCTGTAGAAAGACAGATTGTCCAAAGTAGGGCTGGGGAAGACTATTGACCACAATTGTTTGGTACAGTTTTATCTAGAAGCAGCTCAATTTCATAGATGTGACAATTGATAGGACATTCAACAAATATTTCACAATCCATGAATTGTAGTTGTGCAACGGATCACAAAAGTCACGGTTCGGATCAGATCACGGGTTTGAGTCTCATATCAGATCGTTTTTCGGATCAGCAAAAAAAAAAGAAAAGATAAATAGTACTTTGTCTTTATTTATTTTGCATAATACTTTTTTTTTTCATTGAATAAAAATAAATCAATTCAAAATTTCTAATAGTTGTTACCATTTACAACACAACTTGTGCAATATGAGGCTGAAACATTTTTAATGTATTCATGGCCCATGTGTAAAATAAAGTATTAATGGCTTAAAATTGTGTTCCTATAATCTAAACGACTAAGCATTTTGAGTTGAATATTTTTCTTTTTTTAATGGCAAAAGTGTTTTATAAAATAAATGAAGACAAAGTTCCATTTATCTTTTTTTTAATAATAAGACTTCAACGTGCAATTTAAGGCACATTCCCTTCCTTTAAACATGAAGTGAATTACAAAGTAGCCTTGGCCCAGAATACTGAAAAAGCATTAAATAAAGTAAGCCATCGGGTACAAGCTGTCAAACTCATTTACAGCTACCAGCCAGACACTCCGGTAATGCTAAAAGCAAGCCGCTAGCCACTTACGTCGGAGACTTCTGCCATATCATACATACAATGGCGTCCTAAATTGTCGATTGAATACGAGTTCGGGATAGCGTTGTGTTGATGTTGGTCGCAACTTTAATGTCAATCAAAACTACGATCAAGAACTCCTAAACGCCTAAAAAAGGGGGGGGTGGAAGTCAAGCTAGCCATCACGGCACAATTTCAAAGTAAAAGTGTACTGAGGAGGCTATTTGCATTGCCGTAAATGTATTATTGTATTTGGTACACTTTATTTTGAAATTGGGCTTAGCGTGTTGCGTTGAGTACGTTTCAGCTTCATATCGGAATGGTATCGACTGTGAATGTGCACTTTTTTCTTTTTTTTCCCCCACCAACCAATCCGCACATTGTGCACAAACCGAACCGTGTGGCCTGATCCAAACCAACCACGGATCAATGATGATACGTTGAATTGCAATTAGTTTTCTGTGACAAATTCTTCTATTGGTCATTACTACTCCATACCGTTTTACTTTCTAGCACGTTAATCTTTTTGTTGTACTAATTCTTCTTCTTTTTTTTCTTCTTTTTTTTTTTTTTTTAGTTACCGTGTGTACTGCTTGATGGGAGACGGAGAGTGTTCCGAGGGTTCCGTGTGGGAAGCCATGGCCTTTGCCTCCCACTACAATCTGAACAACCTGGTGGCTATCATGGATGTCAATCGGCTCGGTCAGAGTGATCCTGCGCCTCTCCAGCATGATATGGAGGTCTATCGAAAGCGCTGCGAAGCCTTTGGGTTAGTGAAGACTTGTTAAGTCTACGTGTGGTTTCTATCACTCAAATGGAATGAAGTAGTATTAGATTCCTGAGTTGAAGATCATGCATGATCTTAAGATTGGCTTTTAATACACATTGTTTACTTGGGCTCTGGCCTATATTAGGGTAGGGCTGTGGAAGATATGACATAAAAACAAAATCACAATTATTTTATATGCTGCTGTCACTGCAACCATTTTTAAAATATGGTCTACCGATGGGTAGCTAATGGCGCAGATTGTGGTTTGTGAAAGTTTGAATACTGCTCGACTCATTCACTCCAGCCATTTTCACTGAAGCAACCCCCTTTGCTCCCGGCGGTTTTACTGGATTTTGACTGATTTAGCAAGGCCCACAGAGTATTGTGTTCTATTGCTATAAAAACATGGAACCTACCAAAAGAAGTAATTTCTATCAGTTTCCATTTTGCAGCAATTAACATTAGAATATAGCCAAGTTTCATCATTATTCATAAATCTATTTAGAACTGTGAGTAAATGATCTCTTTTGCTCCGCTGCCACCTGCTGGCCATTTGTGTAAAAACTACAATTTCTTCAACCGTTCTTTGTAGTTGAGAGGCTGTATCAAAGCCTTCTGTATGCTCTAGCATAAAACAAAAACAAACGAGCATTAAAAACATATAAATGTGTCTTTGGGAGCATGGTCATATTTAAAATAGAACTTATTTATGTTTTGGGGAGCGAAAGAGTTATGGTGACTTCTTTTTTTTCTTTTTGTAGCTGGAATGCAATTGTTGTTGATGGGCATAATGTGGAAGAGCTTTGTCAAGCGTTCTCAGAAGCTCGGCAATCTCCTGACAGGCCCACATGCATCGTTGCCAAGACATACAAGGGGAAAGGCCTTGAAGGTAGGTGGGGGGTGCGAATACCCCAGGTATTGTAGTGCACATTCAACAATTTCTTTTTTTCCCACTTTGTGAGACTTCTTTTTTCTACTTTTTCTTTGCAAGGTATTGAGGATCAATTGAACTGGCATGGAAAGCCCATCCCGAAGGACATGGTGGGTAGAGTCTTGGATGACCTACAGGGACAAATCCAAAACCCCGGCAAGACCTTGTTTCCTGAGCCGCCAAATGATGACGTAGCACCTGTGGACCCAAGCTTGATCGCCATGTCCGAACCGCCAACATACAAAAATGGTGATAAGGTAGAGTTTTAACATTATTTGGTATGCTTGTAATTTGTAACTGGGTGACCTCGACAGTGGTAGCAGAATACTGTGTGACTGCTTTGCTCTATTGATTAAAACGGTCTGTGTTAACTTGTTTGTTGTCCGCCCTTTCAGGTGGCAACGAGGCGTGCATACGGTTCTGCGCTGGTCAAGCTGGGCAGTTCAAGCAGTAGAGTGGTAGCCCTTGATGGGGACACCAAAAACTCCACATTCTCCATAAACTTCCTGAAAATGTTCGAGGGTCGCTTTATTGAATGTTTCATTGCTGAGCAGAACATGGTAAGTGAGATTGAAGTTCTCTGCGCTCAGCGCTGAACGATGCCTTTGTCAATTGTGTGTTAAGGATTTCACTTGTCGCAGGTTGAATTGTTACTTTTTAACCTAATACAAATTGGTCTAATCTGTTATTGAAAGTCACATAATCCTCTTCCACTATGTGGACGCACATAGTCGACTTGTATTTTCTTTGATTGCTGCTGCTGTTTTAGGTGGGGGTAGCCATTGGCTGCGCTGCTCGGGACCGCGCTGTGGTATTTGTCAGCACGTTTGCCGCCTTCCTGTCCAGAGCCTATGACCAGATCCGCATGGCGGCCATCTCTCAGTCCAACGTCAACTTTGTGGGCTCCCACTGTGGCATCTCTATTGGTGAGATTTTCAAATGACTGCATCTGCATGTTTTTATGACTTGGTGAGCGCTAAACAATGCGCTGGTATCATTCTAGGTGAAGACGGTCCTTCTCAGATGGCGCTGGAGGACCTGGCCATGTTCCGTGCCATCCCCACTTGTACGGTGTTTTACCCCAGTGATGCAGTGGCCACCGAAAGAGCTGTGGAGCTTGCAGCCAACACCAAGGTTGCTCATATTTTTCTTCAGCGCGCCGTATTGTCAAACTTTGTTTTGACGTTTCGTTTATTTCCTCAGGGTATGTGTTTCATCCGAACCAGCAGACCCGAAACGGCGATCCTCTACTCTGCGATGGAGCCTTTTGAGATTGGTGTCGCTAAGGTGATTAGTTATCCATATGTGGCGTAAGGTGCATACAAAGAACCTTGTTTAATGAAAGTAAACTCTCACCAGGTTGTACGCCAGTCTGACAGCGATATTGTGACTGTGATTGGAGCTGGTGTCACTTTGCATGAGGCCCTGGCTGCTGCTGACATGCTGCAAAGTGAAGGTAAGCCTGTACTGCCCCCTAGTGGTTCTGTGTAGAAATGAGTCACCCAGCTTCAGTCTCACCCTCTGGCTTAATTTTATCCTTGTTTAGGCATAAACATTCGTGTGATTGACCCATTTACTATCAAGCCTTTGGATGCCAAGACCATTTTGACCAGTGCAAAAGCCACAGGAGGTCACATCATCACAGTGGAGGACCACTACAAGGAGGGTGGGTAGTGTTTTGTCTTGGATTGTCTGCAAAAAATTGTTGTTTGGATCTTTGATGGTCTGTCCTTTTTCACAGGTGGTCTTGGAGAGGCGGTGTTGTCAGCGGTGGCCCACGAGCCGGGCATCATGGTGACCCGGCTGGCAGTCACCAGCGTCCCTCGCAGCGGGAAGCCCCAGGAGCTTTTGGACCTGTACGGCATCAGTGCGAAGCATATCGTCTACGCCGTGCGTTCGGAATTGGCCAACTGAAGAGACGGCGCCGCCTTCGGCTGGGTCTGATCATGCTTGTTCATCTTTTAACCAACATTTGTCTGGCAGTCTCATAGGTGTTCAACTCTTATCATGATGTTTCCTGAGCTTGTTACTGTTTGCAGATAATGAATTGGGAGATATAAACTCTTGTTACCTCTTTGCTTAACACTGTTTTTGAATTAATAGTTTAGTAAAAAATTTTTTTTTTTTTACAAATGTCAAGTTTGATTGAAGATGAGACTGATTCATTCCAACCCTCGTTTTTCCTGCACATTCCGTTTGTTTAACATGTCACACCAGTTCACTAGGCCGGCATCTTCTGTAAGACAATTTGAGGTTTAAGGATAGAACACGTGATGCGTTTGGTTCATTACTATACCAATACCTGACCGAATGTTACTGGTGGTGGTCTGCTGAAATAAACATGATTAATCCAAGCTCTTTTGATGAAGTGAATTTGATGGTTGCTGTGCAGCTCTGATGTATGAATCTAGGTTATTGTAGATAATGGTAAAAATAATTTAACAAGCTCAAACCCACATTCATTTTATTAAACAAATTTTAGTTGAAAAGCCCGATTTCAATATAATACATGAGCGTGCAGGTTGATTTTTGAATGTGGTCATTTAGCTGTTGCTGCAAGTAATCTATGAATAATGGAGGGAGGGGGGACCGGCTTAAAAAACAAAGTCAAAACAAACAACTATAATGTGGTTCATTAACGGTAAGAATTCACTTGTGAGCCAAAATGTTCACGAACAAGGCAGATGTTTGCGATGAATTAGAATAGGTAATATTTTAACCTGATGGCATATTGCCCAAGCAAGACCCCCCCCCCCCCCTTCAGAAAGCAAAAAAGTCAGATGCATTGTTGGAGCCATTATCTGTAAAGGCAGTTAGAATTACAAAGTTATTGATTTCATAGAGAAGACTAGTTAAGTTGAAATATGAAAGCTTTGTTTTTAAAGAGTTAACCGTAGTGTGGTAATTTGTTTCATATGCCCCCACTGGCCAGGTATGGCTACTACATTTAGATGTGTGCACTACCTTCTGGGAAAAGGTTTAAAAAGCAAGATGGCGGCCTTAGCTCTGATTGTGTGTGTGTGTGTGTGGGAGGGGAGACAAGCTATAGGCAGGCCTCTTGGCTTAAGGGTTTTCAAGCGTTATTAGCATTATTTGTGATATTCTACAATATTTCAAGCTGAAGGGATTATTTTTGTTCATGAATCAACTACTCAACACCCATAGCCCGGTTCCTGACCTCATCACAAAACAAACAATTGGTGAGTCAAATGCATTGAAGCCCTGCTGAGACCTGCACTTGTCTTTGAATTAAGAACATGGAAATATTTGAAAAATGGCACAAACATGCATGAGTTGATGTCCCTCGACTTGATTATTGCACAGATAGCAGCTTGCCATAATTTGAATGATTATAGATGACTAATTCAGAAGGAAGGATCCAATTAGTGGGCCATGTATAACAATACAGTAGTCTCACATTGAACTCTGCCCAACCATCCAGATGTCTAATATGGAAGTCATATCTGAGGATTTGTATATATATCTTTTTTTACTTATTGTAGACTTTGTTTTTAGTCGTATTGCCTTTTCAAGGAACTTTAAATTGAAACCACTTTAGTCACCACTTTCCTTCCCCTTCTGGCGTTCCTCCATTTTGCCATTTGTCTGCCGCACATGACCCAATACACATTTCCAACAAATGTTCCAATCTGTTTTGTGTGACTTTACTATTTGGGCACACATTTTGACATATATGGGGGAGTGCGTGGATTTGCTGATGACTGCAGTGTTCCTGTGGGCACTGGGCAGGTGTCAACCCACAATGACAGTACCCAGTTGGTGGCACCTTCCTGGTGTGATGAGTTGAGGCAGCACTGTGTCAAATTGTGTGCATGCACATGAAGTACACCCATTGGGAACATAAAGATGGTCGGTGTCATCATTCATTTCTGCATAGAGGTGTTTGTTTTCATACATGGATGTTAGTGGAACTTGGCCAAACAAGGTTGACTTTAACTTGAACCCACAGCCCAAAAAAAGAAAATAATCCACCTCTTCTGGGAAAAGACCCAATATAAGCACACTGCACACCTAGTATGTCAATATTCAGTGGGAAAACACAACATTGCTTTTCCAAGTGTAAAACCAAATGATGTAATAGATAAATAATTCCCACAGAATGAACATATGCATGCCATGTTTACCTCTGGGTCAAATGTCTGCTTTTAGCAAGTGTGAGGCAGACAGGAGGTAGGAAGAAGAAGTAAGAGAGGAGACGAGGAGGAGTCAGGCGGGTCTGTGTATTTCATGCTTGGTCGAACATGGGCCTCTATTAACAATGTGAGATTTATTTTTTTTCCCTCTCCACCTACAACATTACTCCTTCCCATCTTGTACCCTTGTACATGCAGCAGTCACTGAGTTGGCAAGGCTGCAGTAAAGTGAACCATAGCGGAGAAACTTTTTTTTTTCTTTCCCTTGCAGCGTTCATCGTCTCACAGTTTGGAAAACAAAGGAATAAAAAAACATTTTATTTTCAAAAGTTTTTGGATGCTCTTTTTTGGGACTTCAGCTGACGTCCTGATTCAACTGAAATAAATGAAGGAATATTCAATAATGCCACGGTCATGGGTAGTGCTCATTTGGCTGAGTGGCACATTTTTATCCGGACATAGCATGTCACATGACAAAGTTGTAGGACAGTCGCTTAAATTGGAAAAAACTGCAACCCCAGAAACTGGGATTCGTACCAGGATGACGTTCTCAGATTCTGGTGTGTCTTTTCTTGCAGGTAAGTTCTGGATCAAGCTCATACTATTCCAATGAATAAGAAATAATAAGAATGAATAAGAAAATACCTTAAATGTTTCTATTTTTCAAAGGTGAGGAAAGAGGAGACGATCATGTCCTTATGCAAACAGAAGAGCAACACCAGGACCCCCAAAACCTGAAGATTCAGAGACAAAAAAGAGACGCCTGGTGGAAGAGGAAACATACAGCCACAGCGGACTCTTTTGCATATAGAATAGTAAGACATGATAATCACTTATCTGCCTGCATATGTCTGTAGAAATGTCGGCTTGTAATATTTATTACCTTAGTACGGGGTGTTATATGACTTGTCCTCAGTGTGTTGGTTACAAAACGTGAAAAGGGATAGGCAATTGAATGAATGGCCCCTTGATGAATTCAATCAGTAAAAGGCAAAATCCCAATAAATAATTAAATAAATATATATAAATAAATAAATCCCCCTCAAAATTATTATTAAAAAACGATTATTACTTTTTATTTTTACACACCCAATTAATCAAAACGTGAAACTACATAAATCAGGGATAGGCAACTGAATGAATGGCCCCTTGATGAATTAAATCAATAAAAGGCAAAATCCCAATAAAAAATAAATAAATCCCCCTCAAAATTATTAAAAAAGATTATTTTTTATTTTTACACACCCAATTAGATGCTTATTTTTTTTAAAAAAAATCAGTGTTTTCAGTGAGTTAATTTTTGTCGGGAAAAAAATGCACAAAATTGGTTATTATTGCACTTGATGTTAAGTAATTTTGTGATTGAATGGTAATTTATGCAAGAAAGCCCTTTGCATTGGAAAACCCCGACACATATGTGGTTATATTGTTGTTTGCTAATTGTTCCAAATCTTTTGTCGTTGAATAGCAGATCTTATATGCATGCATTGAAAAATGTATTATCTAAAAATAAATATATGTATTTTGCACGTATGAATGTAATTTTTCCATATAGTGGCATTCTTGTCATACATCTGTTAAGTGTGTGGCCCTCCAGTAGCAGTCGTCCCCAAAAAAGTTGAAAATAATTTCCTGTGTTGTGTTTAAGATGTAAATTGGTCATGGGCAAAAAAAGAAAAAAAGAAGGGGGGGGGCATTTAATGGGCTGCTGAAGAGCTATTTGGTGTTTTCAAAATAGGAATAACTTTTGTACGACTGCAATTACCTATTTTACCCATTTTTTTTGTTGTTGTTTTACTATTTAAAATTTCATGTGCGGGACAAAAAAAAAAAGTAACGTCCGCAATCTCTGGAATGACACACGTGTACTTTTTGTATTTGGTGGTGTGCGTTGTGACCGGACGTGACGGTTGAAAAACACTGCTTTGTTGTTAGGCAGGTTTAGGGCGACCCCTGGCGGGATGGAGGATGAATAAAAAAGGAGATGAGGCGAGCAGCACATTAATGGCTCTACTGAAGGAGTTTCATGCTGAGAAGAGGCAACTCATGGATCAAGAGAAAGCGCAGGGGAAAGAGGAGGAGGAGGAGGAGGAAGATGATGACGACGACGACGACGACGATGATGATGATGATGACGATGATGATGATGATGATGAGGAGGAGGAAGAGGTTCAAACTTATTAAAATAAGTTGTTTTTGATCTTACTTATGCACATTACTGACTTGCTTGTCTCAAGGAAGAGGAAGAGGAAGGGGAAGAAGAAGGGAATGAGGAAGAGGAGGAGGAAGAGGAGGAGGAGGAAGAAGAGGCCACTGAAGCTCCTGGCAGTCATATTGAAACAAAGAGCATCTCATCAGAGTCTCCCGTGGGTCAGTGTCAGACTGACATGAGTGAAATCAGCTGCAGGGATGTCGGCATGACTCACCTGCCAATCATCCGCAACTCGGGGGCCACTAAGCTGGATGTGGGAGGTGTGTCGCTTTCAATTATCAATACGTCATTGGACCTGTCTTATACGTGCCAATGCTGCTTCTTTCACTAGCTTTTCTTTCGTTTTATGAATGAATTATGCGCCCCCACCCTTTCACCCCCTTGCCTGCAGCATTACGTTGGCAAAGGTCATGTCAGCAAATATTAAACCAAAAGAGTGATGTTTTGTTTCTCACAATTTCCCTCATTTTTAACACTTTTTTTTTTTTAATGGCAAAATGTTCTTTTGACAGGCATAACTCAACACGAGAAATTATTCAGCCATTCCACGCTGTCAAAAGCACAACTTTTTTTGTGGCTAAAACAGTAATTTAAGACCCTGTCCACACGAAAGCCAGTTTCAATGTATCCTCACAAGTTTCTTACCGTTTAGGCAGTTCGTCTATACGATGGCGCGGTTTCGAAGCTTGAAACCGATCACGTTTGAAACCTGGCTCCAGAGTGGAAAGATTTCAAAACGCGCCCCGTACGCGTCAGTCTGGACACCATATGCATAATACTCCTCCAGTGATGACGTAATGGTCGCAGCTCGATGACGACGCATTGTCGCAGATTGATGACGTATGCGGCAATTCTCGCGTGACTGCGCGCGAACCTCCAATCTGTCAACAACAATGGCGGATAGCCGCGTCGTAATCGTTTTGCGCTGCATCCTTAGCTTGCTTATGCTTTTGCAGCAAAATATTTTGCTTCTTTATTCCCACGTTCAACAAGCGGTGTTGTACTTGAATCACCCGCCATTGTCACTTCTCCTGTGTTCATCTTTTTCATGTTGTTTTAATACATGCAAAGCCATGTTTGTTCTGTAGATTGCAATTAAGTTAGGGAGAAAAAAAGTGTTTGTCTTCTTCGCTGATTCTTCTTCTACGCTTTCCTTTAACTCCCCGTGGCTGCGCTACAGCGCCACTCCAGACTTGGCATGTACATTACAGCCGTTAAACGTCCTCAGCGTCTTTTTTTGGACACACGCAAGTCTTGAAATGCTTCTGTGTGTTTGAGATTTGTTTGAGGAACGAAGCCGGCTTTGCTTCTGTGTGGAAATTTAACTAAGTTTTGAAATTTTGAGTTCACTCATTTTTTTTTTTTTTTACACTTCACCTGTAAAAGAGTAACAGGCACTATCGTTTCTATTCCGTAGACATAATAGCCATGCGTCCCAATACTTTTGCCTGCATAATGCAACGACCTCTGTATCACACAAGCTCACTGGCCTGCATCTTTGTCTCCCCAAGAGAACAACATCAGAGTCCTTCCTCCAGACATTTTCTCCGGCGTGCCAAAGTTGGAATCCCTGGACCTGAGCAAAAACCAACTGGATGATGATTCATTCAGCCGAAACCCGCTGTCTGTGAGTAGCCTTGTACCTACACGTCTTTCCAGTTAGTCAAAATAGAGCACCCACCCACCCAAAAAAAATTCTACGTATGTGAAGTAATGATGTCTTGGCGGAGCAGTTCCAGTCAAATTGGTGTCCTTGAAAGCTTACTGTCAATTCCAAACCAGGCCAACCGCAACTTTGTGATAACAGAGGCATGCGCAGCATTCTGATGAAGTTATTTCCGCATAGGAGCGGCATCTTGTTACATATAAGTAAGTTTTCAATGTATTTCATGGATGTCAAATTCAAAAAGGCCCTTGCATCTCATTAAAATCAAAGGCGAGTCTTAATCCTGGATGATTACAATAATTTGAGAGTGAGTGCTGGGAATCACATTAACTCATCCTTTCTAAGAATAACCGTTGGTCCAACCTCAAATTGACCACAGGCCAAACGCACACAAAGATCCTGACCACACTCGAGCGGCCGACCAATCATTACACACCGCCGCCAGAGCGCTCTGCCGCCATTGGCTGCGCCGACTTGTCGGAAAACAGCTGCAGCCAATGATGTAGAGGAAAGGGAATTATTTTTAGAGGATTTTTTTTCTCCCGCCCCCGCTCACATCCCAGTAATGACAGAGGACTGATGGATTGGCTCAAGGGACATTGCAATGGATCCAGTCCACAGCTTTTAGATGACACGCATCAACCGCGGCGGCTTTCGCTCAATGCCACATTGATAGGCTGTACCAAAAATACAACATCATAGATGATACAGACGACTTGCGCTGACTTATTTGGCGTTCTTTCCCTTGCTTCGTTTCTCTCAACTCTGTAATTCCATCTTCAGGATGAAAATGATGGCGTTCAAGACAAGCATCTATTTTGTTCTTTGGCCGTTTCACGGCTCTTTTTGATGTGTGCTCTTTAGAACTTGACCTCTCTGAGGAAGCTGAACTTAGATGGCAACCAGCTCACCGCGATCCCCACGCTGCCGCCGGCTCTGGAAGAACTGAGCGTGAGCAACAACAAGCTACACGGCCTCGCCCCTCATTGTTTCGCAGGTAGACGTTGTGTCTGTACATTAAACAAGCGTCAATATGCAAATTCTGGGTTTTCTGCCTCTAGGGCTGACGAACCTTTTGAACCTGGAGCTGGAAGGCAACACACTGCACGAGGGTGGGGTGTCACCTCAAGCATTCAAACCTCTCAAGGGGCTTCGTCACCTTAAACTGGAGAATAACAGATTCCGTTTTCTCCCCCGCGGTCTTCCCCGCGCTCTGCAGGTGCAAACTTTTTTTATATATATTTTTTAATAAAGTTCAATCACCACCACAGTTATAATAGATTATTATTATTTTTTTTTCATTTTGATTTTTGTTTTTCAAATTCAGTCAGTTTTAATGAGCTTATAAAGCACGTGCTGCGGTTTTCATTCGTTTTTCTTTGTTTGAAAATGCTTCACTTTAGTTTTTAGTAGTTTTAATATTTGCTTCATTTTTATTTTTAAATAAATGTGCTTTACACAAGGGAAGACAACACCTATAAACATCAACACAGTAATTAACGACATTCAGAGCAAACACAAAACAAAAGTAGGTTACAAAATTTACTAAAAGAACATACATTGACTGATAAAACATTAGATAGCAAACTTTAAAAACATTTAGGGTAAGAAAATAAAAAATAAAAAAATGATTTAAAAATGTTTAAAAGACCTTAATCTAAGGTATGTGGAAAAAAAAGCAACGTTTTTAACCTGGATTTAAAAGCATTTACACTCAAGGCTGACTTCACTTCTGTTGGCATCTTATTCCATTTGTGTGCAGCATAACAGCTAAATGCAGCTTCACCATGTTTACTTCGAACTCTGGGTTCCATGAGTTGCCCCAAGTCTGTTTATCTCAGAGCCCTGCTGGGTTTGTATTCAATCAGCATTTCTGGAATATATTCAGGACCCAAACCATTCAGGGATTTATAGACCAGTAGCAGAATTTTTTTAATCTAATCTACAGCTGGCTGGGAGCCAGGACCGGAGTGATATGTTCTGATCGCTAGATAGATAGATAGCTAGATAGATAGATAGATAGATAGATAGATAGATAGCTAGATAGATAGATAGATAGATAGATATTGTTTACAGATATGTTTTTGTTATTTAATTCATTCAGTGAATTTTAAGTGTTTTTTCTTCTTCTTCTACGCGCCCCCACTAGTCTTAACACAGCATTCTGATTCATATTTTTGCATTTGTGGAACATGAATTAAGCAGCATAATCATGTTTTTATCCACCTCAGGCGGTGAGCATTAAAAAAGAAAATTCAGTCGACAAGTGGCAAAATGGCTGCCCCTAATATAGATAAAAACAGTCGTATTTTGCTGCTTAATTCATCTGCTGCAAACACAATATTAATCAGAATGTCATGTTTAGACCAGCGGGACCGCATATAACATATTGGCAAGAAATTTTTTGACTTGACTTCCCCTCCCCTTCAACTTACCTTGACGACACCAAATTGATAAAGAAATGCACCTTTATTCCTATGTGCACTTTTTTTCCCCCATTCTTTTTGTCTTTCTTTAAAACAGACTTTAGAAATGGATGAAAATCTGATCGAGGACGTGACGGAGGAAGCACTGAGGGGCTGCAGTCATTTGAAAACGTTGGACCTAAGTCATAACCTCCTGCGTGAGGGTGGCCTGGCTCAACAGGTCTGGAGCAGCCTTCGGTAGGTCCAACCAATCACGTCCATCCATAAACATTGTTTATCAACGTTTTATGAGTCATCATGGCAAATAGTTGATCGCAGAAAAATCTCATGCGAGCAAACAAAAATTATACTCTGTACTGTAGTGTATACTTAAATAATGGTGGTGAAATAATTATTTTTTTTATTTAGTGGAAAAGCATGTAATGGTCCTGTTTGTCACAATACGTCGCTGGATTAAATAGATGAAGTGATTTTTTTTCACCCCCCGTAAATCACTGATTCACTGCCATTGACGGCTATTGACGTCAAAAATTCTTAAAAACTATTTCTATGAGTTTAACATTTTTTCCACTTTTGTTAATGAGAGTATAAAAACCTAGAATTTGTTTATTGTACATTTAGAACAGATATAACATTTATGATTAATCGTGAGTTAACTATTGAAGTCATGCGATTAATTACAATTAAAAAAATTGCGATTTAAAAAAAGAAAGAAAAGATTATTAAAAAATTAGGCGCGTCATTTTAATCGTAATTAATTGCATGACTTCATGAGTTAACTCACAATTAATCACACATTTTATATCTGTTCTAAATGTACAATAAAACATTTATAGGTTTTTCATACTCTTGTTAACAAAAGTGGAAAAAAATATTAAACTAATAGAAATAGTTTAAATGAATATTTGACATCTATAACCGTCAATGGCAGTGAATGAGTTAAGGGATTTTGTGTAACTTTCCACGGCACAACTGATGATATCTCACAGTGGTTGGGAATCACTAATCTATACATACAGCATTTTCATACAACACACTGCAGTTCCCGTGTCAGGCACAAGAGGGTAGGCAGGTGCCTTTTGGAAATGTGATGATTATACTGGCTGCATTTTGATTTATGGTAAAGATGACCATGGTCTAAACTTGTGGCAGATAAACTCACATCCAAAGAAACATTCACTGACAGATCATTTGCTAATCTCGACATCGGTGCCAATACATCAGGCTATTATGCGTTCGCACACACGTGCACGCTCACGCACACACACAATAAAATACCAGTACAAATTAGAGCTTACGGTTGCTCTTTTCAAATTCCCATCATCAGTGTCAGTCATTATGAATTATGTTCTTATGTTCTTCTTTTGCTTACACACGATCACAGATTCTCAGGCCTAAAACGACCATGTGTACGGAGTTGAGCAGCCGTGTGTGAGCGAGGGCAATTGCATGTCTCAATGTGTTTGTGCGTGTGAGTTGTGCATAAATATAGTTAATTCCTGTGGGTTTTTCCATTGCTCCCTGGGTTTATTCTGAACCACAGTGGGAGCTTCTGGGACAGTTGAGGAAAAGCAAAACTGTGGACAAGAAAAAGAAGACAGTCAAGCACTTGAGAGGCTGTAGATATTATGAAAAGTTGCAAAAAGATACACATTTGAGATAATTCAATAACAATGACACAGGCTGCAGCTTTAACAGATACTTACAGGATATTGTTATCTTTACTTAGCATAAAAACAAACAAACCGCTCTTATTTTTTATTTTGTTATTTTTTTATTTAAAATTTTTAACTATATGTTTATTGAACAACGTTTAGGGTTCGTAAAATATTGGAGTTTAAAAACATTTTTTTTTCAATAGACATCTTTGTTTTACAAATCTAGCAAAAAGTTCAGGATTTTTCCAGGGGCAGTAGCATGTCTTCAAAAGTTAAATACAAACTTAAGTAAATAGCTCCCGATTGTTTGCTACTGAAGTATTAAATTTTTTACTTATCTTAGTTCTAATTTCAAACAAAGAGAGGTGGTGCAGAGACTTCCCAGGGTCAGAAGCATTTATGAAAATTTAAATAATTGGTTCCCAGATTTTTTTTTACGTCTCTGAGCACTTTAAATTCTTTTTTTTTTTATAGATCTATTATAGGCCGTATGATTCTTCAAAATGGCCAATATTCGTTAAAATGCTGAATATTGGCACTGATAATTGGTCTAGAGAGCTTATGGAACATGTAGAAAGCACTAAAACTAAGAAATAAATTAAATATGTAGACTTACAGGAATAGCGTCATACGCTTAATATGAACTGTGAATAGCACTGTGGCACAAACATGTCCCGGAGGCAACAAACAAAATAGCAAACTTCTACACGTACACGAGACATGAATCCAAAACTAATTCCCTAGTGACCCCTAGTGGTTGGAGGAAACCTCTACAAAGCCTGGTGGCTGGAATATGTCCCACCTTGGTTATCGCAGTGCTTTCTATGCTGCAACAACGAGGCACTCTCGAGCTTTTTAAAAAATTTTTTTTTAACTACATTGAGTGGCACGTTGCTATTAACATTCATGACAATGAATTCCAGAAATCCATTACATTTAAAATAGGGGCAGTAGCATTTTAAAAATCGACCATGTAAAGAGAGAGTAATTAAACGCTTCACTCATGCACCCGATTGCAGGGTTGAGTAATTCTTCCTAAAAGTCCTTCCGTATGGTCTTGTTGAAATCATGAACGTGTGTGAAAGTACTGCTCCAAAACGTTAGTGCGCTTTTGCCACTAATGGTAGTGAACATTACCTTTGCCAAAGGCGCTGACTGACACACCCAAATGCCATGCCAGACGCTGGCTTCTGGACTTGTTAATGAGAACTGTCTGGATGAGTCTTTTTTACTCAGCCACAGCGTACGTTTCTTCCAAAACAGGTCCGAATTCCGCTTCGTGTGACCGCAATTAACTTTTCTAACAAATGCACAAATAAATGACGATCCACCCCAGACGCCTTTGAGCTCAGGGTCGTAGACGAAACAATTTCACTTGTTACGATTTTCTCATCACTTTACCCTCTGTGTGTTTTCATGATACTCTACATGCGTTAGGTGCCGGGTTTTGGGTTTGGACTGGAGTACCTGGAATCTAGTGTTACTGTCTTGTGTTGATGCCCGCCCTGCGTGTCTGCTCGTTGTGTCATTATTGACTCCACCTCGTCTCGTCAGCTTTGCGCCTCCCGTGTCAGCCAATCAGCCGCTTCTTTTCCCGGGCGTCTTCTGCAACTGTCTCTTGTCCTTTGTGTGTCCTGTGTGCATTTAGTTTCTGATGTTGGTTCACTCTTGCTTGTTCCTTGGCTTCACTTATGTGGTTCTTTGTGTTCCTATCTTGGAAAATCTCAAGTGACTTGCCTTGTGTGGGCTTTTTAGAAAATAAAGTGTTTTTGACATCTTGCTGCTCCATCAACAGCATGTGACCAAAAAATGCAGTAGCAGATAGCACTATTGCACTTAGTGTGCCACGAGGCCCCTGGTCCTTAACTCATTCAAACCCAAAAACTTATAAACAAGTTTTTTAATACTTTGTCCATCACTTCCCCAAAAAAACGTATTTGCACGTTTTTGTTTGTTTTGTTTTTTAAATGCAAGAGCATACAGGCTTTGGTTCAGTTTCTGAAATGAAGAGGTGGCTTAAAGCAATGGTAGTAATGACAAAAAACGGCCAGCAGGTGGCAGCAGAGTATAAGAGATCAGCCAGGGCCATGTTGCAACAAGCTCTTTTCCCCAGTGTTTTCAACAGATTTGTGAATAATGGTGAAACTTAGCTATATTCTAATGCTAATTTATGCATAACAGAAACAGGTACAAATATAGTTTTTTTCCCAATGAAAGATGAGACCATGTTTTTGTAGCAATAGAACACAATATTCTGTGGGCCTTGCAAAATCAGTCAAAATCTAGTAAAACAGCCAGGAGCGAAGGGGGTTGCTTCTGTGAAAATGGCTGCGAGTTAGTCCAGTCTACTTCCAGTATGTAATTAACAAATGCTTGATTGTTTTTTTCCACAGGAGACTTGAAGTCTTGGACCTGTCTCACAACCAGCTGACGTCAATGGCCATGATTCTCCCACGCCGTCTCCTCAAACTGAACCTCCGACATAACAACATCAGCCACATCCCCGCTAACATCTTTCGCCACCTGCGGCCTGGCCTGCAATCGCTTGGTCTGTCCCACAATGCTTTGCGGGACGAGGGTTTCGAGCGGGGCTCTTTTGTCGGAACCTTCCGCTCGCTTGTTGAGCTTCTGTTGGACGACAACCATCTGGGCGAGGTCCCTCGTTGGGTTCGACAGTTTAAAAATCTGCAAGTCCTGCGGCTGGACAGTAACTATATCAGGTGGGATTGCAATTAATATTATTATTTTTTTTAATTGTAATCTGCTATGATAAACAGTTAGACAAACTTGGACTTGTTTTGTCTTAGACAAAGCCATTCCAACAGTTAGTTCTGTTGGGACAATTCAAATTCATTATTTTTTATTGATTTGGCAAGATTATTATAATTAGCGGAAATTAGCGGAATAATTTAAATTAAGTTAATGAATTTTTTTTTTTTTTAAATATGACAATCATTTTTAAAAATAGGAAACTGAAACCAAATATAATGTTTACAAAACTATCTAAAACTAGCTGTAATTATAGCAGAAATGTTCTTCATTTTAGTCTCTTTTTTTTGCTTCATTCCTTTTTTTTTTAACTCATTCACTGCCATTAACGGCTATAGACGTCAAAAAATTCATTTGAACGATTTCTTAGTTAAAAATTTTTTCTCCACTTTTGTTAATAAGAGTATGAAAACCTAGAATTTTTTTAATTGTACATTTAGAACAGATATACAATTTTTGATTAATCGTGAGTTAACTAGTGAAGTCATGTGATTAATTACAATAAAACATTTTAATCACATGACGCCTTTAATTTTTAATAATCTTTTCTTAGTTTTTTTTTATCTAGTCGGCGATATTTTTTTTTATAGTAATTGATCGCATGACTTAAATAGTTAACTCACGATTAATCACACATTTTATATCTGTTCTAAATGTAGAATAAACAAAATTATAGGTTTTCATACTCTTGTTAACAAAGTGGAAAAACATGTTAGAAATAGTTACAATAATTTTTTGTCGTCTATAGCCGTCAATGGCAGTGAATGAGTTAATTTACAAGCAATAAAAACTTCATCTATTTAATGAAACTAAAACTAATCAAAATTAAACTAAAATGACACAATTTTGAATAAACAGAAACTAATTTAAAGAACAAACCTGCTAAAAAACAAACAAATTAAAACTAGCTGAAAAAAAAAAGAAGTCAAAACAAAATAATAACTACCTATAATGAAAAACGCAAAACTATTATAACGATTGTTGCATGTTGTGTTTGCAGGCTGGTGAGGCGGTGGGAAGTGTGTCATCCCCAAAATTCTGGCTCCACCTTAGTTTCAGTCCACTTAGAAAATAACCTGTTGGTGCCAGACAAGATTCCCTCAAATGCCTTCACTTGCCTCACAGATGCTGAAGGACTTGTTATCTATCCGCAACGAGGGGATTTTCCCGAAATCTAGACGTCAACATGACTTCACCAGATTTGCGTATCAAACCACAGCAAAAGTTAAACATGCTAAGACTGAACAATTTCCAGCAAGATGGAATCTGCTCAAGATAACACACTCCAAAAATACACTGAATGTGCTAGCACTGAAAATGCGGATATTTTGCAATTGGTAATGTTGACATATTTTCAAAGAATGTTAATGTGTATTCTTTTTTTCTAACGGTATGATAACCTTGAGTAAAATTAGTACGGTATTAAAATTACAGCTCTTAAAAGACCCCCCCCCCCTCCCCCCCGAAATATTTGGGTAAATAAAAACAGCATTTTTTCCCCCCAATTAACACAACCTATTTTATTTTTAAGCAAAATATAGAAATTTGGTACGGAAGAAATGCGTATCATGTTAAGTTTAAATAAATGTTGACAGTATCCTTCTGTTTTAATTAATCTTAAATCACAGTGTCCACTCACTACTGAGCTATTTTTACAACAGTCCTGTGGACTATTCATACTGTCCTTGGGACTAACTAGTACCCGCTGGGACCATTAAAAAGAAGAAATAAAAGGCAATGCACATTTAATCAACAGAGCTAAAAAAAAAAGCATCCATGATTGCACATCTTTTGTTTTGCTCCCCCCCCCCCCCCCATGTGTAACTACTCTCTTTGCTCACTGAGAGGGGGGGGGGGGGTTAATGGGAGGCAATCAACTTCAAAGAGGCAGCTGGTTTCCTCAATACTGCAAGTAGCCAATCATATCATTCCCTGTTTTAAAGTCCCCTCAAAAAAGAAGAAGAAAAGAACAGAACTAATTACCTGAGACAGCCAGTATTAGCGGTTATTTAAATTAAACCTTGACTTTTTAAACCCACAATAAGTTGTCAAACCGGTAATTGGCCCATGCCTATTTACAGTACACCATCATACAGGAAAGCCAAAATTAACCATTTATTTAGTAATTTGCCTTCACTACCTTTGATAAACTTTAATATCTAACCTTTTCCTTCATTAAATTCCTTTTTACAGAATTGAATGTGTTTTCATTTGTATTTTTCAAATATTAGTCTTGGTGGGCTTGTTGGGCAGCATTTTTTTTTTGTATGAGAAAGTATTACGATTTAGATTGCCAGCAACACCATTGCTCTATTCCCTCCTTTTACTGCCCTTTGTCTCATTGCAACTTCAGAATAGTTGTCATTTTGGCATTTTGAATCGAATCTGTGTGATGTGAGTGTAAGCTTGGCCTCTAATTGTTTGACTTTTTCTCACTCGGGTTGTGTTGGATGTGTTTCTGTTTTGGTTAAATCAGGGGTGTCAAACTCATATGAGCTCAGGAGCCACATAGAGGAAAATATATTACCAAGTGGGCCGGATCGGTAAAATAATATATATATATATAGTATATAACCTAAAAACAATTGCCGTCAATTATACACAGATTATCTCTATTTGTGGGCCAGCCCTAAACTGTAATCAGATTGTTCCAAAAATGGAACGCGGCAACACTTTGCCTGTATGAGTTCTGGATGTGTTTAATCTATCTGTTTTGCATATATATTGTTCCCAGAATGCATTGTGTGGCGCAGTTAATTAAGTTCTAAGGACGTTAATCCTTGTCATATACATTTGTATTACCAGTTATTGAATTTGTTTTATATTTAACACATTTATGTCAGTCTATGACTTAATTATTTTTTTTAAACAAACCGTAACTTTAAATTGTGTGTAAAATAATGACATCCAGTACGAAGTTGCATTGCTCATCTGAGGACTGCTTCTGAAATTTGAATTTGTATGTTTTGATTGTAGCCGGCTGATTAATTGGTGTGACATATTTTTTTTTACTTTACAAAGTAGTCTAGCGGGACAGATTAAACCCCTTTGCGGGCCTAATCCGGCCCGCGGGCAATATGTTTGACACCCTTGGGTTAGATGTGGCTTGTCTTGTTATGAGTATCACCTGTTTCTCATCCAAATCCTCCTCCTCTGTGATTGGTCCTTTTGTTCTTCGATCCTCTGTTTTTGTTCAATCTTGTCGGTTGATTGTCACCGTGTGTGCGTGTGGTTGCTCCTCGTAATATTTCGCTCCTGTACTCCTAGATTTTCATTTTTTCCAATAAATCTCATTTTGAGACTGCCTGCCTGTGCCGCTGTCTACTTTTCTGCATGTGACTCTTCAATGTTGACATAGCGCTAATATACTGTAATTGGGAGTTACCGTAAGAGCAAGTTGGGTGAAAGCCCAAGAGGAAAAGTTATTTTGACATTCTTGTTGTATTTACTCGACCGCTAGATGGATGGATGGACCTATTTACTCATTACTGGCAGTGCAACAAAATCACATGCATTGGTTGACATTGTAATTAGTTGGTATGCGGTCAATCCAACAAATACTTCATGTGGTCAGAAGCAGCGCTACAAATCAGCTTTCTCTTCAACGTGACCATCTGCACATCTCCTCAAAGATCATTCAAAAGTAGGATTAAGGCTATAAAACTCAAATTACAATGGAAGGTAAGGAATAATTTAGAAAGGAACTACAAATAATGGCAAATGGAAAGGCAGCTGGTCCTTATGACATAGCTGTTAAGAGATGCGGAGCTTTCGACCAGGTTTTTTAATAGAATTCTAGAGGGTGAGAATGTGCCTGAGGAATATAAACAAAATGTGCTGGGATCAAGTTGATGGGCCACACAATGAAGTTATGGGGAAGGGGAGTGGAAGCAAGACTCGGGACAGAAGTATTTGTGAACAACAGCATGGTTTCATGTCAAGGAAAGAAGTACTGCAGATGCATTATTTGTGTCAGAAGTCGCTAAACTGTGACTTTGTCAATCTCAAGAACAAGAGAAGAACTGCAGTAGTGCATAAGAAAGCCCGTGGCTGGAGAGAAGTGTGTTAGAGTAGTACAAGAGCAGTGAGTTGTGCTGTTGTGATGTGGCAGAGGAGTTTAAGGTGGTGGGAGTGCACCAGGGATCAGCTCTAAACCCCTTCCTCTTTGCAATAGTGATGGATAGGCTGACAGATGAGGAGACTGGACTCCTCGTGGACGGTTGCAGATGTTTGTGATCTGCAGTGAAATCAGGGAGCAGGCGAGGAACATAGAAAGGTGGCGGAATGCACTGGAATGGAAAGGAATGAAGATGAGCAAAGGTAAGAGACAGAATATCCGTGAATGAGAGGGCTGGAGGAAGAGTGATGCCACAGGGAGAAGTGATAGCGAGGATGGAACACTTTAGTCAACAGTCCAGAGCGATGGTGAAAGTGGTAGGGGGGGGGGGGGGGGCGATCCAAGCAGTTTGGAACGGGTGGAGGAAAGTGTCAGGGGTGTTATGTAATAAAATATTCTCTGCTAGGATGAAGGAGAAAGCTTATAAAACGTGATGAGGCCAGCCATGATGTACGGATTAGAGACTGGAAGCACTGAAGAAACGACAGGAAGCAGAGCTGGAGGTGGCGGAAATGAAGATGTTGAGATTTTCTTTAGGAGTCACCAGGATGGATAGCATTAGAAATGAGCTCTTCAGAAAGACAGCCAAGGTTAGATGTTTTTTGGGGGAAAGTTCAAGATAAGATTAAGAATAATACGCTGCGGCAACCCCTACTGTGACAAGCCGAAAGGAAAATAACTGAAGGAGACTATAAATGCAAGCTTTCAGCAAATTGTACTGTAAATGCAAGCGATTCATTCTTCTAAATTAGAGACGGTCTCCTGCTGATCCTTAGAAGCAGAATCAACTTTGGAATACAGCCCCTCTGAAAATGCTACAGAGCTGCTTTTGTGCCATTTACATTTATACGCTTTCTGTAATCACATGTTAGATTTCTCGTTTTCAGTCTTGCGCATGCGGTGCCGCTTCCATTCTCCCATAATTGTACAGTCGTCTTGCCAACAGTGTATTACTGTCGAAGGAACTGCGCAGTCACTGCGCTTTCAAGCAGAGGCGAGCTGCTTCGCAAAAAAAAGGACCAACGCAAATTAGCACTCGTTGCCGTCTCCCCTGCGATTCCGTTCTGATCTTAAATCCGCCAGCCTCCTTGTTCGCCACTTGTCACATTTGGGTATTTTCCAAATCGGACAGGCTTGCCTCTCCAGTGCCATTCATCATCGTGTGTGTGACAGTGCAGATAAACCCACATCCCATCCAACAGATGTTTAATATATCATCGCCAACCCGACTGTAATAAGTTAGCAGGAGATCAGCATGCTGCTTTTCGTCTCAGATGCCGTATATGTTTAGCTTCATGTGTTTGTTAGGAAAGAAAGCTCAAAAGGCAGATGAATAATTCCACCCTCTCTATAAAATGTACTCTACACGGTTGTCTTCAGAATTAAGCAATCTCTTTCAACCTCATGTTAAATTGACATACTTGTCAGGCTTTCGTTTCCACCTGTTCTCGTCAGTCCTGACCTGAGTGTCTACCAATCAGCTCCCTCCTGCAGCATGTATCTTGTCCAGGTGTGCCTCGTTGTCTGGTCACTTTGCTTATATTCAGGCCCCGTCCACACGAAAGCCAGTTTCAATGTATCCTCACAAGTTTCTTACCGTTTAGGCCGTTCGTCCTTACGATGGTGCAGTTTGGGAGTTTGAAACAGATCACTTTTGAAAGCGGGCTCCGGAGTGGAAACGATTTCAAAACGCGCCCCGTACAGGTCCGTCTGGACACCATATGCAGGACACTCCTCCAGCGATGACGTAATGGTCGCAGTTTGATGACGACGCATTTTCGCACATCAATGACGTATGCGTGACTACGCGCGAACCGTCAGTCTGTCAACAACAATGGCGGATAGCTGTGTCGTAGTCGTTTTGCGCAGCCTCCTTAGCTTGCTTATGCTTTTGCGGCAAACTATTTTGCTTTTTTATTCCTACATTCAACAAGCGGTGTTGTATTTGAATCACCCGCCATTGTCACTTCTCCTGTGTTCATCTTTTTCATGTTGTTTTAATACATGCAAAGCCATGTTTGTTCTACAGATTGCAATAAAGTAAAAAAAAAAAAAAAAAAAAAAAAAAGGTTCGTCTTCTTCGCTGATTCTTCTTCTTCGCTTTCCGTTAACTCCCCGTGGCTGCGCAACAGCGCCACTCCAGACTTGGCATATACATTACAGCCGTTAAACGTCCTCAGCGTCTTCTTTTGGACACACGCAAGTCTTGAAATGCTTCTGTGTGTTTGAGATTTGTTTGAGGAGCGAAGCCGGCTTTGCTTCCGTCTCAGTTCCCTGCTTTCTTTTGGTCTGTTCTCTGTTGCTGCGGTTATGAGTCATGTTAGTCCTGTCGTGTTATGTCTCACTTTGTCATGAGTTTATTCCCTGTTGCTTTGAACATTGTTTTTGGACTTGTAGTATTTTAATTCTTCTTGTCTTGACTGTTCATTTGCCTCTATTTTTTTGTAAATAGGACTACATTTTTTTTAAGCTTAGTCTTGCTTTGCCTCTCTTCATCCCTTTGTTTTTGTCCACCTTTTGTCCCCATCACCCAAATCCTCAATCTTGAACCACACCTCGTCTGAAGAAACACAACAACAACAACAACACCTACATGCAGCTAAGATTCTGGCTAGCAGATGTTTTTCTTTTTTTAAATGCAATTTTTATCATCACTTAAAGGGAGTCTTCTGGGGCCTCATTTATAAAACTGCGAGTGAAAACTTGCGCACAAAAGTACATACAAAGGAAACCCAAAACTCACGTACGCAGAAGAAAAATTTGATTTATAAAAGCATGCATGGACGCACATCTGCGCACAATTTCCCTTTATAAATGCTACACGATCCCAACCGGTGTGCGCAGCTGATTCCACGCCATTTCCCGCCCTAAATCTGACCAATTCCCCCAACATTAGGCAACGCAAATGCGGCACATTCAACTGCTAAACATTACACATAATTTGGCCAGGGAATTAATAATTTGGGGCTTGACTTTATATGACCATCCAATTAAGAGCAAACAAGTGGGTGCACTAATACATGGAGACCCAGAAGAGAGAGAGAGAGGAAAAAATAGTTTCATTTGGATGCCAAGCCCTCCAGCTCCAGACTAACACCATAATCAACAAAACCACAGTAAGAGAGCGGACAGAGAGGGATTTAAAAGAAATACAAGAGAAAAACACAGCAAGTGCCTGAATCTACACAATGAGAGCCAGAGGAAGTTGAAAAACAAAAAGAATGTTATCTGCAAAGGATTTGATCCCAAACTCCATCCCTGCCAATCCCCCACCATACTGTCGCACCAGGCTGCCCTGCAACAATGGAGAAGGGACAGGAAGTCACTGTTGAACTAGATAGTGAGGCTAAATAATACGATGTGACATTGAAAAGAACAGAACGGTGGCGCTCGGGGGCCAATGTGTGGCTAGATGAAAAATGTTTGTGTGGCTGCTTGTTGGACGAGGTGGGAAAAGCTCCCAGATGGTGCGGCTCGCCTAACTGCCTCATTCTGGGTGCTGGCGAGCCAGAGAAGAAATCAGAGAGCCATTGGATGAGAATAGTCATCCTGCCAGAACAAAATCAAATAGAAATCATTGAGAAGACATAATGCCAGTTAATTACCACTGTCCCACAAAAATATATTTGAGCCATCTTCTTAATGGAGCCTGCAGGTAACAACATGTCTTCTCTATGGTTTACAATATTGTTACACAATCATGTATCGGCAATTAAGAATAGGTAAAGCTATGATTATTATTATTTTTTAAATCTTGAATTTGTATTTTGTTTGGCATAAGAACAGACTTCAAAGAGTCACAAACAAAGCACTTACTGTAAGTACGCTCACCAGCCACAATATTAGGTACACATGAATCTAATCAGTTCAATGACAATAAATAGAGTACAGCGCGCTTCATCTCAATACGGCACTATACAAAACGTAACACGAAAAATAGCAGGATAAAATTCATTTTGTTGGAAAGTCTACAAATGTTTTGCCAGACCGTTGTTACGTCACGATCAAGGTTTCAGTTTTTTTGAAATGCTTTTTTTTTCTTCTTCAAGAACTAGTCCCAATCTGCCAAACCGCTGCTTGTTGTGAAGTGAGTTGACTTAACTTCAATTGGCCGGATTGCTCTTATCTCACAAAACTTGTAAGTCCAGTCAGTTGTATCTCAAGGCACCATAGTATTTTTTTTTTTCATTTTTTAGTTAGTACCTTATTTATATCCATGAAAACATGTGAAACCCATCCACGTTTGATGTGGTACAGCTCCTCACGTCTGACCTGACATTGTTCATCAAAATTGAGCATTGCTATTTTTCAAATGGCAGATTCGCAACCAGGGCAAGTGGGCATACTAATAAAAATGGGCAATGATAATACCCTTTAAACCTTGTGCTTGTTTTAGGATTGAGCTCGTCTTGTCACTTGCAGCCAGCAATCCGCATGCCGTTGGCTGTCACAGAGCTCAATTTGATGCTGCTTACCATTGCTTGGGTGTCAAAACTTAGCACCGAGAAGACATCCAATCATCAATGTCGTCCTTTCTCGTTGGAAAGAAAACTAACTATAAAACTAAGTTTTTTTTCTTTTCTTTCTACTGCAGGAATCAAAGCAAACGCGGTACTGCACTTCTCCTCTTCCTCCTCCCTTATCCCAAAAAAGGGGAGAAAGGAGGCTGTCTTGTTGACTTTATGGGCTGGAAGCCCTGCTTGGGCTCACAGTGGCACACGGTGGTGGAGGAGCAGAGGCTGGATGTCAGGGGACCACAGAGAAATACTGTAATAATCCCTGAATGTGATGAACATATAAATAATAATCTGCAGGATAATCTGACGCACAGAGGGAGGCAACACTGTTCCACCAACTCTTGGAATTTGGAATTAATATCAGATTTTTATTCAAAAGGTAGGGGATGTTTTTTATTCTTCTTTTTATTTTATTTTTTATGTCAGGTAACATAACCGTTTAATTGTAACTTTGTATTTGGCATACCTCTATGGTTTATAGAGAAATTTGGAAAGCATGGGTAACATTATTTGTTTCTTGTCATCGTTGAGAAACAATCAAGTTTAAAGTGCATGGTGCCATTTCTACAATGCAACAAATTGCTGATTATTTTTAAAGGCAAAGATTATATTCACTGTTGTTTTACAGTTATTTATTTATTTATTTATTTATTTACTGTCACTCTAAATGATTGCACTGTAATAATTTACGTCACTTGTTGAGTGTCCTAAATACAAATCAGTACATATGCCTTCAATCTTTATTCCACATTTACACTAGATGGCGCAATCTGTTCGTAAAGCGAAAATAGTGACGGTTGGAACGCACTCATTCCCGACTGTGTTTCAAAACTGGCAAAACTTTTTCTCTCGTCAGACTCTACATACGTCTGTTGATGTTGTGTTCAGGTGTCGCATGAAAGGAATAAAAAAAAAAAAAAAAGAGACTCCGTCTCCCCCGGTGGCCCCATTCGGCCATATAGCCATGACATCACGCCCAGCGCATGAGCCACTCATGCCATTGAGTCACCTTAACTGTGCAAAGACAGAGCAAACAGTGTGGCGGCACTGGTCAGACACTGTCAATGAAACGTGTCTGTTTCCTGTCTCTTTACTTTCCCCGCTTATTAGTCAGTCTGGCTTTCCCCACACACTCCCACGTGTCACCCACCATTCACCTGTCTCCCCCAGCATCCATCTCAATTTCAATCTGTAATATACTCATCACTGCCAGTGCTCAAAAGTACTTTCAATTGGAATCATCTCACAGGCTGTTCTGGTGCTTTTGTATGCAGCTTTGCTCCCTGCAGTTTGCCACCACATCCAAGCTTGGTTGCTTCAGAGGAGCTGCCAAAGGCGTCCCTTTTTTTAGGGGCAGCAGTCACCAAATTACAGCCGCTGGGGCACTTTGCTCCACCCGGAGCCTGCTACAGGACCCGCCTAGCTCTGAATTGGACTTGAGTGGATAGAGGAGAACAGAAGAAATAGGCCTTCATTAGTCCCACATTGGGGAAAGTTACGTTTTCAAGCAGCAAAGTAGATGATAGCAAGACACACAAAAAAAAGTAAAAAAAAAAAGTCAAGTCTAATAATATCTGTGCATGTGAACAATAAGCAACAGCAGCACTTTCCAGCCCAACCGTTTGTGCGTGTTCGCCTGCACGGGCAAAACGGAGAGGTCAGCGAAACCAATCCCTTTCAAGGAGGATTTCATTATCCCCCCCCCCCCCCCCCCCCCGACTAAAACACCTTGTCAGTGTGCGTGCAAGTGTTGGTGAGTTTGGCCCGCAGGCGCATACTTGCGAGTTTTAGGTTTGTGTTGTTCTAGCTTTATTGGATTGCATTTTATATTGGATTTCTGTTCAGAATAACACCGACTTGTTACAAAACACTTTCTGTAAACATCATAAAATCCCACGGTCCAGCCCAGGCCATGAATAGATGTTCTCTCCGCATAACAATAAAAAGTTGAGCCTGCAATTATTGGCACTTTGCGGTCACTTTGTGGGCCCGCGTGTTAATCAGTTTTCAGATTTGACTTCTAAATGCTGCCCTGCTTTTGTATGCCCTGCCGGTAATCTTACGGTCTTATGAACCTACCCACTAGGCATGGACCAATATTAAATTCTGACTGTATGATAACCGTGAGCAAAAATATCACGGTATTAAAAGCACAACCCTAAAATTAATATTATTTTTTAAAATATTTGGGTAAATAAAATCAGCATTTTATCCTCACTAAACACAATCTGTTTAATTTTTTTAAACAAAATATAGAATGCTTTGTATATTAAGAAATGTCTAGCTAGGAATCGAAGAATATATAAGAAGGAGAAAACAAAACAAAAATAAACAATTAGAAGCAATTAACTACAGAGGAGGCTCATTTACTCAACTCTGCAAGCAGCCAATTATGTTATGCCTTGCTTATAAATCCACCTAAAAAAAAAGAAGAGCAGCTCATTACCAGCGATGGTAACAAAAACACCCCTACCACTTCTTCCCCCAATACTTTGCTACTGCCCTAAATCTCGACTTTCCATTTTCCCGACGTTGGAGAACAATGACGTGGCAGCTTTTACTTAACTCCCGACCCATTCTTGACTACGCTTCCATTCTGTATCTTCTGCTGGTTTGGCAACCGAGCCATGGAAAACCAGGAAAATGGCGTCCTTGCTGAAACCTCAGCTGTTTGTGGTGCATGATGATACTCTGCTTCATAGGCAACATATTATTTACATTGTGTGAGAGGGTGAACAAGGCTACATTGGTATACGCAGTTTTGAGGATCCTATAGGTAGAAAAGCGCTTATCCTACAAGGCGTTTTTTTTCTATTTTATCATCATTTTCCTGAGGTTTGAGTCTAAATCCTAAGTAATGAGTGGTTTCATTTCAAAGAGTGACAGTGTGAGTTAAATGACAGGCGCGATTCTCCTGACTCACTTAAGACTCAACACAGTGGGCTGCACGCCAGGGTGATTATTCTTGCCACACAGGCAGCATATAACGTAAATGCATGTTGAGCTTGACAAGGGCAAAACCTGCCTTGTGGGAATGACAGCAATATCGGATATTAGGGATGGATGGAAGCTCTGACAAGGCGCCAACACTTGATGGATTGTCCAGATAGAAAACGTGAAGCTAATCGAAGATTCCGGTTGAGAGAACCTTAAACGAAAACTACGCATGGATGCTACAGTGCATAACAACGTACAATTCTCTTTGAAAAATCACTAAGTTCCTTAATGGGTTTGTGCAAGTACAAGTAGGGAAATGTCTCTGGACTGTGCAGTTGTTCTTTCATTTCAGATGAAAATCATGAGACTGCATCACAGACTCACGCATGCATTTTCCTTTGCATGCATAACTGAGGCGTGGTCAATTCATTGGTTTCATTTTGGACGGAGTTAATTATGGTTAACTTGACATTATTCCCGTGTTTCATCAGCCAATTCCTCCTTTTCTTGTGCTCAATAATTTCCCCGTCAGACCTCAGAATTCACCCATCGGTGCCTAATTGTCTCACGAGTTTATATTTTATTTATTTTATGTGTATTATCTTTGTCCAGTCTTGTTGGCTCCTTTCTTTCTTCAGGATTAAACTGGACATAGAGATGACAGGACTTACAGAACAAATAAGTCAGGTTATCACAGCCAGAGTGGCCGGGATGCAGTTAACAGTAATTTCTTTACAAGTGCTTGCTTGCTTTTATTCCTCTTTCCAGTTCTTTTCCCTGTAGGCCCTCATCTCATCCAGACAAACCACTGCTTGGTTTGACCATCAAAAACCCTCTGATTAAAGCGCACATTTTTAGATTGACAATATATTTGTGATATAATTTTGTGCTGAAATTGTAGGTGTATGTTTGTGCTGTGTTGCAGCTCTTTGCTGTGTGCCATTGTGCGATGCGGAATAAATGTGTCGTCGTGGCTCTGTCCCGTTGGCTTCATTCTTCTGACCAAGCCAAGGCCACGGCTGTTATTTCTTTGCTGCAAAACGGTATAATTTAGCTGCTATTTATATAGCAGGGAACGGTTTGCCCGGGCCAGATCGGATCCACGTCATGCAATGTCTTTTTTTTCTTACTCATTTAAAGTAAAAGAAGGGAACTGTTATTTTGTTCCTCCACGTCCCTAGTAACAGAAATCGAAAGATTTTTTTTCACTGGCAATGGCAATGTTTTAAATTAAGAGGTCAATAAAGTTATTTACGTGCTAATCAAACAAAACATGTCTTGAAATAGCGATTAGCGTAAGACAAAGTTTTTACATGATGATATAAACCACGACAGGTCGGCAAAAAGCTTGCTTCCTTATTTAGCGTAATCATTTAAATTTAGGGGTGTCAAAATGTATGTGTTAAGTTTGAGTTAATTTAAAGTTTCTTTTACCACCACCCAAAAATTTTTTCACACGTGATTAATGTCCGCTCCTAACTTGGAAAGCCTGTAGCAGTTGCAACGCAGCAGACACGTCCACACCAAAATTTACTTGTAATAAATGTACCAATAATGCATATAGGAAGTTGTATTTCACAATTTAAATTTTTTTGCAGAATTTCACAAGTTACTTCATGTTAAAGATAGCTCTTAATAAGAAAAGAAAAATTCCCTGAGCTGTCACCAACATCTTATAAATGCAATTCTGCCATCTAGTGGCAGAAAAATGACCAACACAAATAAATATCACATTCGGTTTTTTTGACAGTACAGTACATCTTTTAAATTTTAACTCAATTGAATTATTATGAAATTAATGTATCAATGACTAAAAGATGCAGCCATATTTCTATTATTTAAATTTTTTTCCCACTTCTATGTTAACAAGAGTATGAAAACTTGGGGGAAAAAATATTTTTATTGTTCTTTTTATTGTACATTTAGAATAGATGTCAAATTTGAGATCATGAGTTAAGTATTGAAGAAATGCGATTAATTACAATAAAAAATTTGAATCACCTGACACCCAGTTTAAATTCTTTAAATTCAATTTACACCTAGTACCAGGCTCCAAAATACTTAGTCCTCCAAGTACCACCATAATGACCAACATTAAAATACAGTATTGTAGCCAGTGTTCATAAAAAACAAGACAGGTTGCTCAAGGAGTACGTTTAACAATATTGGAAGCCTTTATAAAGTTCGAACAATAAAATTGTGCTTGAATATAGGAAAATAGATTAAATTATTCCTGATTAAATTAAGATGGAAGCATGAAACTGCCAATATGGAGTAAAAAATTTTGAGCGGCAAAAACTATTGAATGTATTTATTCAAACATATTTGCAAGTACACATTTGAACATATTTGCACGTTCACTCAAATGTATTTAAATACGCTCAAATATGTTTGTAAATATGTCAGTTTTGTCGGTCAAAAATATTTTCTCCACATTGGCAGTTCTACGCTTCCATAAATTTAAAACTTGCTATCTTATCATCCCGATACTTGTCAAGCGTCTACTTGTTGAAACTTGCAAACCAGCAGGAGCAGCTGGTGCGGACGGCACGCAGGCTTTTGGCACCATAAGCTGCAGTTCCAGCGCCCTGTGGAATCCAAAAATCGGTGAACGCGACAATGCTTGCCAGCTGCGCTTTGCTTCATGGGATTAGCCTTGATGCTAAAGATCAACAGTTCCCGCGCTACGGATCAATTAGTTTGGCCACTCTTATTTTTGCAGAGATTAGCCCAAGTGGGTGTGAGTCTAGTCAGCACAGGCAGAATAAATCAAACACACTTTTACATATTTGTAGATCTCTATTAGTCCGTGTGCAGCTTGACATACATTACGGGGTGTTTTGCTGACATGCTATTTGAGAAGAAGAACACACACTTGCACTTGCTCTTAGCCTGTTTCCTCTGTGAATGAATTGCATCTTTGTAAGGCTGCACCCTTGCAATAATTTCCACCTCTAAAGCCACGAAGAGACCTGACCTCAGCTCGGTGTGCAGGAAGCAGACGCCGGCATTTGGTGGTTGGAGCGCCTTCAATTCCCTGAACGGATTCTTGGGTCCCACTTGGTGCAGTGTAAACTTCTGAGCGCTGTAGTCTAGATTCATCAGACTGGATCATATTATTACAAAGTGCCTTAATCACTATACTTAGCTCACAAAGCACCAGCAATCATTGACCTGTTAGAGGGCTAAAGGAAAAACATTTGCTGTTGGCCTACGTCTTCGGTCGTCTTTGGGTGGGAACACGTTCATGTCAGCCATGTAGAGATTTTGGAGACTATAATAATAGGCAGGTACATGATGTCATTTTTTGTTATATTTAGTTGCCAGTGCATATTTCTGTCTGTGTTTGGTGACATAAATGGGGTGGACACAATATCAGAAATGCATCCTCAATAGAATATAAACAAGTATCAGCAAAACCAGATAATTGAAACCTTTATTAAATATTATCAATAGAGTTGGGCACTTCCTTCATTTGTCAATTCCCGTCATTGACGATGCCCCCCTTTCACAGAGTGCTTACGCATTTAGGAGGTGAGTGCGAAGCCTTGCAAAAATACACAAAATGAGAAGGACCGTCTGTACTGACCTCGATCGACGGACGTAAACCTGCTTCAGTCGTTGCTCAGTCCGTGTTTTGTTTTTTTACGAGGCTTTGCATCATAAAGCACTCGCCACAGTTGATAATCGTTGACAATAATTAGCGAAAAGCGAAACTTACTTCAGACTTATTTGCGGAGGTGGACTGACGGAATGTCCTTTAGTACATTACAGTCTGTAACAGACGGACGCCCGGTCCATTGACGATTCAGTAGCTACTGATGGAATGCCCATGTCTGTATGTCAATCCTAAAATAGTGGTGACGGAAGCGTAGTTAAAATAAAATGACGGACTGACGATGATAGTTTTTTTCGGCTTGAAAATAGGACGGATTGACGATGACGGAAGGTTGCGCAGTGTGCTGACAAATGACTGTAACATGTTGTAAACTGCCGACCTCTGCTTACTTGTAGTATATCAATTTCTGCTCCTCTTCATTTTGCTTCGTTTTTTTTTTCTCTTTAAGGTGCCCCAACCAAAGATGCAGTCCTGTTGTTCCTTCCTGCTGTTACTATGCATGGCCCAGCTGCTCTCCCCGTCCGCTGCCCTGCCGTTCGAGCAGAAAGGCTTCTGGGATTTTGCCCTGGACAGTCTGGACATTGACCTGAAGTCCATGATGAAGGATGAGGAAGAAGGATCAGCCATTGAAGAGTTGCCCCCCCCTGACATGCCCACGTGCCCCTTCGGCTGCCAGTGTCGTCTCAAAGTGGTCCAGTGCTCTGACCTCGGTCAGTGAGAGTGTGTTTGTTTGTGTGTGTGAGTGAGTGTGTGTATTTGTGTACAACATGGATATGTATGTGTGATATTTGTCAACAGCAAATGTCCAAGGTTTTCAAACAGGCCCGTTGGGAAAAGCAAATGTGTTGAGTAAAACACAACTGAGTAACGCACTGACTGAAAGTCTGAGCGTTGCATGACTCTCATAACTCCACAAAGCGAAGCTGTCTTTTGTTCTAATATCAAAAAGATTAAAAAAAAAAGAAGTATTTTGACAACTGAAGGCATCTCTTTCAGGGATTCTCTGTTCCAGATTCTGTGTGCAGATACCGAGTGGACGATGAGGTTTAGTCAGAAACCAAGTAGAGCTGTGGTGGGAACCGGAGAATGTTGATGGATTGAGAGGGATCAAACGAGTGAAGGAATTGAGGGCAGCAGAGAGAAAATCAGTATGATCTTGGGCAAATAACAGACACTTAGAGAATATGATGGGAGGACACAAGCTATTTCATGTTCAGGGCAATGGGTTCTCACAAATATTTGGGAGGAAAGCGGATGATATGCTTAGTATCACCAAAAATAAATCAAGTCCAGCTAAAGACATTTGACTTAAAAACGGTTTCTTCATACTTCATTTTCCCTTTGGATTCAAAGTTTTCAACAATCAAGAAGATGCTTTCGCCTCAACCTTTTGATGACCGTAATGTAGTGGTGTCAAAACCAGGTCAAGAAAATAAAAACCCTGCCACAATTTCGCATTAGCCATCGGCGATTCTACTCAACTGGCTTCCGGGGAGCTCGTAAAAAATCCTGTGGCTAAAGCCAGACCGTGGCAGTGTTTTTACTTTCTAGAACTGAATATGACACCTCTGCCATAATAAGGGTAATCAAAAATCTACACATACTTTACTGTTCGAACAAGCAATATACATGAGCCAATACCATTGCATTTGATACTTTATAGTCAGATACATGATCCAAAATTAGCTTTGCATTAAAACAGTCATCAAAGAGAGCAAGTTTTAATTCCTCAGTCATTTGTAAATATGAGACACGTGTGGAGACAGAACAATCGTATAGATTTGGGAGGGAGGGAGGGAGGGAGGATAGGAAATGTGCTGAGAGAAAACCTTGGCTAAGGAACTTCAACATGCTCACAAAAGTGTCATTCAGAAACTCAAGCTCGAACAATGCACAGAATAAAGTCCTGTGTGACTGGACAAACTAAGATAGGCACATAGCAACTGCATAGCAACTGACTACATTATCACCGTTATATGTACATAGTAACTGCAGCACTCATCATCACATTATCATCATAAGGGACATCGTAGCTGCATAAGCATAATACATATGTAACACAATAACCTACTGACATGCATAAGCATAATAACAGTATAAGTATAATACACCAACACCATAACACAATGACCCCATGACCCAACCTAAAAGTCACCGATGACCAACTGACCCAGCCCCAAACACAGAATTACTAATAGTAATGCTAATAGCCTATTAGCATTACTTTAGGTACGAGGGTCATCTCATCCAGGAGAGATGGTCATATTTTTAAATGAAAAATAAAAAGTCAACATGATGAATATTATCTGTCAAAATTCCCACTGAGAGTTAAATCGACCATTAAGCAATCAAAAACCCGTAAAAAATGATGTTCATGCAATCAGGTACTGAATTCCCCATTTTCTAATGTTTCTATTGACGTTTACAAGCCAGTGTTGCCATACATGCAGGTATAAAGATCCTCAACTTTCTCCAAGTTTCTGTTTAGACATAATGGTTCTGTTGATTCATCACTTTGTGAACTCTCTGTATTTACTGTGCAAGCCTGGTGTTTCTGCACAGGATAAATGTGGAAGCATATAATTTCCTGGATGCTTATTTAGAACAGATGTGTGTTCGGCAGTGGCGTCTGTCTCCTCTCCGTGTGCATCCCCACACGATGTTAAGTATTTGTCTGGAGGGGCGTTGGGGTCTGACCAGGTGCCAGTTTTGTCAGTCTGTGGTGGAGCCTTTGAGCTGTGTGGCTTTACGGGTGAAATCTGCGGTTCGGGGTTTGGGGTCGCTGGAGATGCATTGTGCTTCTTGAATCGTTGTTCAACTTTTGTTTATATGGACGATCGACTTTGATGCCGCGTTCCACGTTTGAGGGTGTGAGTTGAAGCAATGCTGAGAGCTGCTCTGGCACAGATAAACATTTTTGATCCCAGAGCGCCCTACTGGTCAGAAACATTCATGCTCCCACAAATTTTTAAAGCATTTACTGTATGATTAAGGCTAGCTTGCAACTTGCCAGTATTGCTTGCGTGGATTTGAACCGAAACTGGACGGCACTGCGACGTTCGATCCCTGGTGGTGAAAGGGAGGGTGCGGTTGGTTGGATGGGTACATCTAAACTTAACTCTGAATGGACAGCTGTGGCTGCTAGATGTGGTTGGTGGAATGCTGGATCCCAATGGGACAGCTGGTACTAGGCTGCCAAGCTGACCTGCTTGCATCATGCACGCGGTCCGGATGATCTCCACTTTCGAGTTTGTGGTCAGCTTGAGCAATTGACCTTTCTTTGTGATGTGGTTAATGATCAAGACAACCCAATATCATTTTACCCAAATGACCAAATGTTGAGGCAGAGGCGGATTTCTTGATACCAGATTGGAACATGCTAGGAGTGTGGGGATTAATATCATAATACAGCGGTGACTTGAGATACGTTTCTGCACAGTATATAATATAATCATTGATAGTGTGCTTATTGTGACCAGATAAAAAAAAACAACTAAAACTGGGCTGCTAAAGTTTAGCTAAAAATCAACAAGGGACACAGAAGTAGGAAGTAATGGTCTCACCTGCTACCAATTAGATGTGGATGACAATGAGAACACAAATGTGAATGTGAACGTGAATTGAAAGGAATTTAATAGTAAAATCCCCTTTTAACTCATTCACTCCCAGCCATTTTCACTGAAGCAACCCCCTTTGTTCCCAACTGTTTTACTGGATTTTGACTGATTTTGCAAGACCCACAGAATATTGTGTTCTATTGTTATAAAAACAGGGAACCTACCAAAAGAAAGATTCACTTCTTTCATCAGGAAAAAAAAGTATATTTGTTTCTGTTTTCGTTTTGCAGAAATTAGCATTAGAATATAGAGCTAAGTTTCATCATTATTCACAAATCTGTTTAAAACACTGGGGAAAAGAGCCTTTTTGCAACATGGCCTGGTTGATCTCTTATACTCTGCTGCCACCTACCGGCTGTTTTTGTAATTACTACTATTGCTTTAAGCGTTCTCTTCAGTTCAGAGGCTGCATCAAAGCCTTCTGTATGCTCTAGCATAAAAAAACATAACGTATAAATATGTTTTTGGGACCATGGCAATATTTAAAAGTTGTATACGTTTTTGGGAACAAATAAGTTAATAGGTTTATTGTATGAATCGCTATGACAACCGTGTGATTGATATATACATGGCAAAACACGGGATGGTGGAGTAGGACCGGCGTTATATCGGGTCAAAACAATGGGGTTAGCTAAATCCACCGTCATGCGGGACCCAAGGTTCAAAACCCTGGTCCTGGTCACCCTAGTCTTGGTACACTTGCCTGATCTCAGTGCAGGCTGCGTGAGTTCAGTTCAGGGACGTAAGAGTATTGCATTTTTCATTATAGTTAGCTATTATTTGGTTTTGTAAACTCAATTAGTTTGAATTAGATTTTAGGGGCACGTTTGTTAGCTTTAACATAAATTACAATTCCCAAACAACTTGATTTCCTCCTTCTGTAGCTACAGATGTGCGGCAATACCAAAATGAATACATTCAAAATCAAACCTGAAAGCTCATGCTTGATATTAATTAGCAAAGATGAAAAAGGACGTTTTCGCTATAATTGTCATTTTAGTTTGTTTTACTAAGTTGCAGTTTTTGTTTTCTTAAAAGCATTCTAATTTTTATTTTATTCCGAAGAAGAACGAAAATGCTTTTCCAATTTTAATGTTACGTATAATTTGCGTTAACTAGGCTAGAATAACTTTGGTTCAGTTACTACACAGTGATGGTGTGAATGTGAGAGTGATGTAGTATGTCATAGAGATATATAATTACATTTTAAATTTTGAAGTAACAAAAAAAAGCTTTCTTAACAACTGTCACTGTCACTGTTTCGTGTACTTATTTGTCTTTTTTTTCCTCTTTGTTTTTTTTTTTTTTCTTCTTTACTGAGAGAGCTCATTATTGTTCATTCGGTAATCTTACCGATTCGATATGTCATCATCATTGCTCTCTCTCTCTCTTTCCTTTTTTTCTCTTTTTCTTTTTTTTGTATGTGCGTGAGTATGTGCATGAGTATATGCATGTGCGTGTGTGTGTGCATGTGTGCGTGCGTGTGAGAGTATACTCATTAATTCACCTAAAACCTATTAAAAAAGGTTGTCAGGCGACCCGAGGAAGGATCAAAGAAAAGAAAGGAAGGTGTACTTATTTTTCTATTGGGGGCAGCGTGGCTCAGTGGTAGAGTGGTCGTCTTCCAACCCAAAGGTTGTGGCTTCGATCCCATGCTGTTGTGATCATGTCGAAGTATCCTTGAGCAAGATACTGAATCCCCAGTTGCTCCTGATGCTGCGTCATCAGTAGGTGAATGCCTGAGTAGTCGACTGTAAAGCACTTTGAGGGCCTTGGTGGAAAAGCGCTATTTAAATAAAGTGATATTTACCATATTGGAACCAAAACAAGATACTTTCATCGCCAGGTGCCAAGTTTACCACACACACACGATAACACACAGCCAACAGAGTGCCAACTTGTGTTGATTCTTTTTCATTTGACAGAAGCTTTTAACTGATGGTACTTAAATTGCCGCCTTTGCGACTTTGGTCAAATGAAGACCAGACATAAAACATCTGGTGTGCCCATCTGGTGTGTGCGTGTATGTGGGTGTGTGTGTGTGTAAGTGTGCATGTCTTTATATGCAACCAACCCTTTATGTGCTACTTTGACGTCTCCATGGTTGTGCCTATGTCCATCTGTCATTAAAATAATGACTCAGAACCCCAAAGCGCTCATTTGACATTGTGCGGCACTGCGATTGGTTTAATTCCCAGGTCTTAAAACACACCAACGCCTTATTTTCCCTTAAGTCAGAAGATCCTACACGGTGGCACAGTGAACACAAACCAGCTTTTAAGTGTCATTCTTCACAAGTTCCTGTGGAAGTGTTTAATCAGGTTTGGCTCTCTTCTGTGTTTTTGTTGGTCTCCAGGTCTGAGTGAGGTGCCAAGTAATATTCCTCCTGACACCAGGTTCCTGGATCTTCAGAACAACCATATCACCGAGCTGAGAGAGAATGACTTCAAGGGCCTGATCAATTTATACGTAAGAGAAACGTGCAATCTGGTCACATTTACAGTGAGCTTTGCTGGTTGTGTAACCCACTCTTCTTATAATGTCTTGAGTGGTAGTGTGAAATATCATTAACGATCTCAATTCTTAGGAGATTAAGAGATTTATTTCCTTCCATTAAAAAAAATCCTTTACAGTTTCCTGTGAGAGCTTAAATTGTGTGAAAAATGAGGTTTAAGGCCTAACAAGAGTAGTCATCATTGCTTCCCATTTTGCCGAGAAGATTTGCTTACTTCTTACAGACATTCTCTAGCATCAAAAATTAGGCTGCATTAAGATTTTTTTTAGACTCATTACTTCAGCCCGAGTCTCGAGATACTCATCTATTTATTGACTATTTGGACGCTATTATTTAACTAACTTGCTTTTCACAGGGATTATCTCTGAGAAACAACTACATCTCCAAGGTCCACCCCAGGGCATTCATCCCGCTACAGAGCATGCAGAAGCTCTACTTCTCCAAGAATCTGCTGACCTCTATCCCCAAGAACTTGCCCGTCTCCTTGGTGGAGATCAGGATCCACGAGAACCGCATCAGGAAGGTGCACTCTGGTGCCTTCTCAGGACTGGGCAACATGAACTGCATAGGTCAACGATCACGAAAACAACTCTGTTACTCGCTCAGGCACTGATGATTAGGGTTTTTATTTTGACTTATAGGTTTGTCTTCTGTCTTGCAGAGATGGGTGCAAACCCCATCCAGAACAGTGGTTTCGAGCCTGGTGCCTTCAAGGGTCTCAAACTGAACTTTTTGCGCATATCAGACAGCAGACTGACTGGCGTCCCCAAAGGTAATTGCTCTCTGTCCTTTCTTTAGTCCAGTGGTTCTGAACTTTGTTGGAGGTACTGAACTCCACCGGTTTCCTATGTGCACTCACCAAGACATTCTTTATTGAAAAATACAAAGATAAATAAGACATAAATAGGTATAGGGTTTACTTTTGAACAAATTGAACTGGGAGAGCATCAGATCCAGCTCTTTTCACCTTGAATGTAGAAAGTGTTGTGTTCTTAAGGAAGTGTTCCTTTAGTTTTGCTAGTGCCGGACTACAATTGCTCAACTTATCATTGCAAATCATGCAGTTAGGACGCTGACTCCCACCACACAGCTCATCTTTATATTTATACAGCCAGAGCGGTTTTCTTAAGATGGAACCCAGGGGCAGCACATACAAAGACAATAGCAGAGGTCCGACCACTTTGCTTTTGCTCGACAGTTTGTATGAAGGGATTACCATTTAAATGAAAACGGGTCCCTTCATTGGTTCATACTGTTATTGGTTAGATGTTATTATTGTTTCTTTATCGTTTTATATTCTTTTTCCTTTTTATGCGGGTCACTGGTCTGAAATAAATTAGACATAATCTTATTATCCATCAGTATAATTAAAAAAAAAAAAGTCAACAGGTCCAAATTGGAATATGACAAACAGCTGTGAAAAAGCTCAATGGAGTCTTTCGGAGACAATGCAGTTTCTTTTCCCTTTCAGATCTACCTGAGAGTCTTCATGAGCTTCATCTTGACCACAATGAGATCCAGGCTGTGGAACTGGAGGACCTGAAACGCTATAAGAACCTGAACAGGTAATCTCCAGCAAGAGCCGTTTTCAAGATTTTCCACAATATAAACATAAAACAAAAAGTTTGTAAATTTGTATTTGGTCTACAGTGATACCCTTGTTTATCGTGGGGGTCACGTTAAAAAAATTACTCGCAATAGGCAAAATCCACGAAGTAGAGGTTGAAAGTTAGTTGTCATGACTACTGTTGCTTCTTCTTCATCTTCTTTGTCTAAAGAACATTTTTGGGAATGCTACTTTATAAAAGTTATTAGTTATATATTAAATTTGTATATATATATATATATATATATATATATATATATATATATATATATATATATACATATACATATATATATATATATATATCCACACACACACACACCTACACGTGCATAAATCAGAAATGCAACAAATAAAAGGAGAAACATTATTGCTATAATTTAGTTGTAAATTACCATTCTGCAAGCATAGGTTTCAAACAATTTAGAGACCAACATTAGTAATGTTCATACAAACAATAATACTGTAAGTCAAAGTTTTTATTACATGGTGATATGTTGGTTTTCCATTGGATTTTGCTAATATCACTGTAATATGAATTTATCAACTATGTGAAGCACTGCACCACCAAATGAATTATACTCCTAAACGCTAAACATCTTGCAAAGCTAAATGTCACCGAGCGCTGGATAAGAAGTTGACTTTTCCAAGGTGACATAGAGTGGAAGAATGAATGCACTCGAAGCTAATGACAGAAGCTAACAGGCATCTAGAAGGAACACAGCTGGGCATAATCATGCGTAGACAGCACCGCAAAGCCTGCATGAAGCGCCTCAGTGAAGCTTTCCTTAAAGGTGTATATATGCTTAAGTGTGTTTCTGGAGACACTGTACATTGAAATGGTGCCAGCGGGCCAGTCCAGAAACACACCCACTTTTTGGATTCTACCCAAGCTTGTCTGCCATCCAATACCGAACATGAATTCAAAGTTGCTTCGAACTTTTGAAGTTTTCCTCTATTCTTAAACTGAGAGTATGCCATTTCATCCTTTGGAATGGATCTCCCATCAAGGGCGATGTGAATCATACCCCTCCACCTTCACCTCCCAGTAATGCCGCGCACTCATTGCTTCTTTGCTCATCACCTGAAAACACAAGAAGCCAAACCTCTTGCTCGTATTGCTTTTGGACTGGCGTGATCCAAATGCTGCTCTCTTGTTCCCATTAGACAGGCTAAGGTAATTGTTGTCGATGTCTGGGTCCAGAGTAAGATCAGTAGCATCTGCAAGGAAGAACAAATCAGACACTTAGGTTCACTCGAATGTGTTTAGGTGTTGAGTCAAGTTGAAAAAAACTTGAGATCCATTTGTGATGCTCTTGACCGGCTTGAGGGAAGGCTTATTCTTGTAATGGTAGATGCTGGACCCTTTTGTACTTGCTATTGCTCATAGCTGTGATAAGGAACTTAATACTGTTGCTGTTCCCGAAGGGCTTGGCTAAATCAAGGAAGATTTGGGCTTTTTTCCTCTCATTTGGGTGACAACATCAGTTGGAATGGGTGTGGCGTGTGGAGTTGTTCCACCTAACTGAAGCAATTCCACATATTTGGCCATGAAGCTGAGGCTGGGGTCAGATTTTCCCAAATGAGTGAAAACGAAGCACAGAGCATGGTCGACACCAGAAGCAAGAGCTGCTCGATTCAACTCGGACTTATTGCGCACCACCTTTGCACTTGTACCGATCAGCATCATGGTCACACAGGCAGACATTTTTGCTATAATTATAGTTAGTTTTAGTTAGTTTTGTAAACATAAAATGTAGTTTTAGTTTTTATTTCATTTCTTTAATGAAATTGTTGAATTTTTTTTTTTTCGTTAGTTTTAGTTAACTAAAATAACCTTTGTGTGGATAAAATACCCTTGGGTGTTTTTCTTCTTTTGTAAAGCTTTGGGTAATTAAGCAAAACTTGGGTCAAAATGACCCAGGAATTATTATTGCTGTTCCTGAGAAGAAGAAAAAGAACCAGAATTTGCAAGATTACACACAAACACACCCACACACACATGTTCCTGATACATTTGGATTTAATAACATGACCCCGGGTCAAATTGACCCAGGATGTTATTACTAATCCAGGGAAACAAATCATTGTCTTTGAGCTGTGTATTTTCACACACAAAAGAAGAGTTCGTCACACTTTTGAACAATTAAATATGTCTTCGGGTCATTTTGACCCAGATGCAATTGCCGTTCCTGAGAAATGAACATCACACACTGAGAAATTAACATCACAGATATAATATATTCTATTTGGATTACACACATTTATGACATGTTTGGATGACTAAATATCATGGTCAAAGTGACCCGGAGACATTATTGCTGTTCCTCTCAAACAAACAAAAACAAGTGGTTGAACATATAGCAGCAACAGTCCCACAATTGAGGTACCATATACACGCGTGTCCCCTTTTCGCTGCAGGTTGGGTCTCAGTTTCAATCACATCCGCAACATCGAGGGTGGAAGTCTTGCCTTTGTGTCAAGACTCAGAGAGCTGCACCTGGACAACAATCAACTTTCCACTGTTCCCAAAGGCCTCCCAGATATGAAATACTTACAGGTGAGTCTACAGCAAGCCTCGGCCATGTCGTGTTTTTTTCAAGACCATTCCACAAGTGTTCTCCTTTTGCTCTCAAGGTGGTGTACCTCCATAATAACAACATCGCCAAGGTGGATTTGAATTCCTTCTGTCCTAAAGGAGCAGGAATGAAGAGAGCTTTCTACCATGGCATCAGCCTCTTCTCCAACCCTGTCAACTACTGGGAGGTGCAGCCCGCAACATTCCGCTGCGTCAGCGACCGAATGGCCGTCCAGTTCGGAAATTACAAAAAGTAGAGGGGTGGGTTTGCTGGGGGATGCAAAGTATGAGGGGCAAGTGATGGAGAAATGATGGAGACCGTTTAAATGAATAAAATTTTAAAATATTTGAGAAGATTGAAATGTCCTTTAATTATAGTATTTCTTTGAGGGGAGGGAAGCGGGTGGCCAGAATAAAAATTCAGGTGCAGTTAAACTTTGAGATTTTGCTCTGTTCAATTTCAGTTGAGAGGTTAATTAAGCCCGATCCAACATAGAAAAAAAAAGAAACAGAAACACAATCCCCTTGCACAATGTTGTTTTTTGTGATTAAAGTTTATTTTTTTGTATTAAAATTACCCATGGGAAAATAGAAAAGCCACATAATAGATTTTTTTTTTTTTTTTTTTTACATCTAGAAACATTTGCTTTTTGTGATTGAGTGTTGTGCTTTGGGAGAGTTGCTCAGATCTTGTCTTTAAATCCAGCAAGTGATGGTGTTAGATGTTACTATTTATCACCATTTAGCAAGAAACAACAAGACTTACAGAAATTCAAGTTTCGGTGCTTCAGTAACATGTTTTCTTTCAACTTGGGCTTCACTTGACAGGGCAGCCTCTATTATCAACAGTAAACATGTTTTATATTGACCCGACTGAACGTCAACAGCCTTTCTGTGTCAAGAGTCTCTCGTGTGCCTTTGATTACTATATCCCTGTCTGTAAGTAGTCCTTGAGGGTGCGCTTAAGTAGCGGGGTGTGCCCCATTTCGAGCAACACACATACCAGCTTTGCTTACGGACAATCAAAAAAAGTGTTGTGTACGCATAGTGCTGCAAACTAAAGTAGCGTTGATGCATTGTTTTTGCACAGTTTTTGCTCACTTTCTTTCTGCTTGGTCATGCAAAAGCGCTTTTTTACTATAGACATGTTGTCTTGTTTCCACTCTGTAATCTGACAAGCTACTGCTGCATGTGAATAAAAACATTTCCAAATGCTGCATTAAGCCAGAGAGCAACCCCTGGGTCCAATATTAAATTGCAGAATTTATAGAATGAATCAACCATTTAGCATAACTGTTATTATTTTAACTGTTAGATTGTTAGAGAAAATGTTATTGGGTCCTTATTGGAGTTTACGCATACTGGTTTGAACACATGAATCTGTCGTCGATTTAAATCTATATTATGTTTAATGGTGCTATATGTACATTTTTTTTCCAGTGTAAACCTTCACAGATTATTACCAACACAACAGAATGCAAATAAATTATGTCAAAGATGTCTATGTGCCATTTTGCAGCCATAGGTCTACCAATTGAATTCATTATCTATCCATGACCCCAATTATAATTTACCATTCCTTCATCTTAATTTCCATCCATCCATCCACCCATCCATCCATCTAAAAAAAAAAAGAGAGCATATATTGTACCAGTTTGATCAAATCTGAGTTTATTTTTTCATGCGTGTAATGTGAGGCACAAGGATGATAAAATATAAAAGTGGATTTTGTTGCAGTCTTACTGTCTTGGACGCCGCATTGCTTAGCAACTGACACAAACACAATAAAATAACGATATAAACACGGGTAGTCAAACATTCGCCCCGCGGGCCAGACTTGGCCCATCAGGGAGCCCAATCTGGCCCGTGAAGACAAAACACAAACTTGAGTGTTCACTAAAATGATTCATTCATTGTTGTGGCTAATTTTGTCCACCGGAGGTCGCACTAATGACCACTAAGATGACATTCTGAAATTTGGCTCTTACTCAGGATTTGATGCCACAATTGTATGCTCATTTTGGTTAAGAAATTTCTGATTACTCTCTAATAAAATGAAAACAAAATGGGAATATTTTCAGAATGTACGTGTAATTATTTGCACCAAAAAAAAGGGAAATATTTTTCAATATTTACGGCTGATTAGGCCACAAGCATACTGGTCTGGCCCACAAGATCAAATTTGGGTGAAAGTTGCCCCTCAATTAAAATTAGTTTGACACCTTCGTATGGTAGATGTTTTGATGTCGTACTACAATATATATTGCATTATACTGTAGCACAGCTCTGTTGGTGACATTTACAAGTTAGGAAAATGAAAAAAATGAATATATATATATATATATATATATATATATATATATATATATATATATATATATATATATATATATATATATATTAAAAAATTTTTTTTAATCACATAGCAATCAGCTGAAAAGTCCACAATCAGCCCCAAATTCCGATCATGTAATTGTACCACCCTACTATCTACTCATCAATGTTATACAAATTCATCCATTTTAAATGAGCTCTATACTGCACATTTTTCTTCACTCTATTGTTAAACAACAAATGATGCGTCAATGCATGACAGGGTAAAGCTGCTGCCCATAGGCAAGTATATGGAAAAAAAGAATTCACGCTGACCTGCTTTGGACAATTCAACAGATGCGGCCCTATTTTAATGCCCAGTGCAATTCCAGTGCAAGCGCAATCTAGAGTAATTGTGCACATGGGTGGTGTTTTGTTTCTTTTGGTATTTTGCTTGACTAACACAGAATAGAATAGTGTTTTTTTTTACCATTGTGGGATGGAATAATCATAGAAAATTATTATTTATTTACTACTAACAATGTATTTTCGTTCATCTATCAATAGAGCCTTTTGCCATGATGGCACATGTCATTCTGGGTGCATGGCAAAAACTGGTTGCACCACAAACCCTAATATCGTTTGACCCAGGCAAAGTGATTAAAAGCAAAGAGTAAGTAGCTTGCATAAGCCTCCTTCTCTACTTGTGTCGTTTGAATATGTAAAGTGGAACACTGGCAAAAATTTACATTTCAACAGCTTATTAGGAACTTATTGAGGGACTGATTAATTATGGCACAGACATGTTCTTTTCACGGTGAAATGGATCGCGTGCTATAGAGCTGAGGGACGTTCGCTAGCAGGTTAGTCATTGTGCATTACTCAAAGATAACCCAACCAACACAGAGTGACCGTCAGTCACTTTCTGACTTATAATGACACACAGAACAATTAAATGCTCTTCTCGTGGCAGAAGGTACATTTAACCTTTTGCCATGAATACAAGAGACTAACACAGTGGATCTTAACATGGGTTCGATCAAACCACAGGGGTTCGGCAGAGGTCAAGAAACACACCCGACTTGCTTGGCATATCTGTGCTGCAGGGAATTTGGTGCACTCAATAGTCGGCTTATGACTGTTGTGATGGTACATCGTGATATCTTTATTATTGTAATCCCTTCAACTATGTTGAGCAAATAAAAGGAAGTGGTCGGACAAAAATGTGGAATATGAATTCACATGAATAAAAGAACATATCGTGTTCCACAAAGTTCAATTTTGGGGCCTCTGCTGTTTTCATCGTATCTGCTGCCCCTGGCTTCCGTCTTGAGAAAACAGTGGTGGTTGTTTTAAAGAGCTCTATAAATAGGCTGTAGGGTTTAGTTGAGTAATGGGAGACAACATCCTGACTATGATTTGCAATGCCAAGTTGAGCTATTCTAGTCCAGCACTATATAGTAAAACTAAAGGAACACCTCTTTTACCTGTATGGAGATGAAGAGAGCCAAACTCCAAACCAGTAAAGCCTATATCGATTAACCTGGCAATAGCCAGACTGATAGTTGTGATTCAATCAAGGGAGTCCTCCACATTAACCTAAACAATTCTCGGGAGTTTGTGAATTCACAAATGCCGCGAGAATAATCATATTTTATTTTTCATTAAAGAAGGGTTCGGTGAATGCGCATATTGTCATGTTTGGGTTCTGTTTTTCCTTGTGTGTAATCCTGCCCTTCCTCGTGTCAACCAATCAGTGCCCTCGGCCACTTGTCTTGCCCCAGGTGTGTCTTGTTGTGTCGTTAGTGTGTGTATTTCATCTCCTGTCTCCCCTCTGTCTGCATCGATTCATTGTCATTTTCCTCACGTCATGCTGCCAGTTTTTTGTCCACCCCCACGTTTTGTTTTCATTGTTGCCATTTGGAGTTCGCTTTTGTTTTGAATAATTAATTTTTCGTCCATCACCTCTGCCTCCTTGCCCTGCGTTTGGGTCCTCCACCAAACTTGACCCCCCCCCCCCCCCCCCCCTGACACATATAGGAAACTAGAGGGGTTCAGTCGCTCCAACAAGGTTAAGAACCACTGACTAGACTAATAGACAGGGTTCTACAGGGCATACATCTATATTAGTATAGTTTGACTATGATGTTTTGGTGGGTTTGAAAAAAGGCGCTCGGTGACTAGGCGATGATGCAGCCGACGCGCTCGCGCACTCGCTCGTGTTGTCAGTCGCGCGGACACGCATGACATGCGGCCAATCCGGCCATGATCTTGCGTGTGAACTCGCCTGCAGTCGGCCCATTTCGCCCCCAGTACGAGCGATTAGGAGGGGAGGACTGAGGAGGAGGAGGAGGAGGAGGAGCGGGCGAGCAGCATCTGCGAGCAAACTGGATCTTTTGGTCCATCGCCGCTTGCGGGAGGCTGGCCGCGGCCTGTGGATCGTCGGCGCAAGCCTCGGGCTGGGATTGGAAATGTCGCAGCAGCGATGGGCTAGCTGGTGAGTCGGCACGAGCGGCAGAGCTTGTAAACACGGCAGAATTGAGAGCTGGCTTGCGACCAACGAGACAATTCACACACATTCTTCCCTGCAACGGTGTTGGAAAGGCTAATCATCTGGATGCTATACTGCACACATTTGTTATCGTTCTTCTCATAGCTCCATTGCACAGCTGCTTTGTGAATGAAAACATTTAACCGAGTATGGTGAATGCAGGCGTTATACGAAGCTTGCTCTTGCTAGATAGAGAGCTGTGACGTTCGAGTCATTTGATCTGCAGGCGTCATGCGTCGCCACTTGCTCCACAGCCGCACGGAAATGCCACCTCGCTGAATTGGGACATGACATTTATTTTCAGGTTGCATGCCATTGCTAAGGTTTAGGTTAAGTTTGCAGCAGACTCGATGTGTCTTTTGCATAGACATGGTAAGAGAGCTGAGACAAAATGATTGTAGCACCCTCCATATGTAATTATTTCATGAAAATGTTAACATTTGCACTTAACCGCCCATGTTATGAATTATCAAGTGGTGCGGACAAAAAGAAAAAACCCCAATTTGGGACCTTATATGTTGACATTTATTTTAAGCAGAACCTATAAGAGCAGCTAGCAGCTTTACTGTCTCACAACTATGTTTAAAAGTTACCCTTTTACCAACTGGCATCAGTGGTCATATTTGGAAATCACGTGGCATGACCTGAATAAAATAAAATAAAAATTCCCAACAAATATATTTTTTTATTATAATTTTTGTTGTGTGGCTTAGCTATCTTGTTTTTTTCTCGATGGCTTCATAACTTGGATTTAAGTTGAAAATATGTGATGTGACCAACCATCACTTGATACTGTAGATGTCCTCAATTGTAGTTCATAGTAAAAAATGTAGATGATATTAAATAATAATAAAAAATGAAAAAAAACAGTTTTTTTATAATAAATTAAATGTGCTCGGACATATGTACATTTTCAATCCAAAGGTCTTTTTTTTGCCGACCGAGTTTGAAAAACACCTGCTGTGAGTATAGGTTTTTTCCCTACCACCACGACAAAACCTAATACGCTTTTTGATCTATGGTAGCACTCTCTTCCTCCCCTTTTTTCTCTCCATTTTGTGTTTTGAGAATCTAAGACTGACATATACATTCACAGCTAAAATTGGAGTGTTCAAATTGTGGTGTTAAATTTTGATTTAAACCCCCAAAGTGTATATTTTACACTGTCTGATTTAAATGGAGGTCAGTGTTGGAGTTGATTTATTTAGTGTTTGATCAGTTCGGCAGAGCTCCACCCATTTCATTAGAACTGCTTTGCTGCAAAGAATTCTGGGATATTATATAATTTATATGGTATTACATAATTGGAAAAAGGTTATTACAATAGCAGTCAGGATGTTTTTTTTTTTACATTATTGGTGAAAAATTATTACATTTGCAGGAAATGATTACATTATTGGGTGTGACATGACCAATTCTTCCATTGAAAACCAATAATGAGGTTTTATATCTTTTGAGATCGACCCCACCTCGATACAGAATTTCACAACAAGTTGGAGAATAAAATCCACTGTTTTCTTTCTTGTGTTATCTTAGTGAGATTGGGAGGTGATGGCAGTCCACACTGAGCTTCACCACGACTACCATCTGTCCCTGATGGTGGCCCTCCTCGTTCGCGCCTGAACTTCTGCTGTCCCTCCATCCCCTCCTCTTCCTCTCCTTGTGAACCCCCCCCCCCCCAACCTAATCCATAACTGCCCCCATCCTGTTTCAGTTTGTACAATCAGCATACTTGATTATGGCATGCTGCGGGCGCTCTCTGGACTCCCCGTGCACGCTGGCCTTGCTGGTGGGCTTCCAGTTCGCCTTTGTCCTCTACTTCTCCCTGGGGGGCTTCAGAGGTTTGGTATCCGTCCTGGTACACACCACAGAGCAAGAGTTCGACTACTCGCGACCCCACGACGTCTACACCAACCTTAGTCATCTGAGAGCGCCGCCTCCCCCACCTCGGAACGCTGGCACCGGACCTCCTGCGACGGGACCACCGCTGGAAAGCTGCCAGATTGTGTCCCCTCTGCTGGGTGAGGAGGCAAATATATGAAACTTAAAATGGTTCCTCTGCTCACTTGACAACAAGCGGCAGTTTGGCAAAAAGGGAGCATTTCATCAAAAAAAAGCTTTTAGCTGTTTATCGCCATCTAAGATGAAAATTACCGTCAAACTAAACGTAAAGAGAATTACACATTGGGAATTTAAAGCAACCACTTAGCCTCCGCAACCTAAATGCTAACAATGGGGAAACTCCATAGGCAAACAATTAGCTTAAAATTAGCATATATATATAGAGTTGTCTTATACTGGCCAAAGCACAAACACCAGCGCAATTAAAACGAAAACATTTGTGATACGTAATTTGAGTTATAAATGTGGTCAAGGAGCAAATTTAACTTATATCTCAAGGCACCACTGTAGTCTGATTGGACATAATAGTAAGGGATGAATGTTCCTTTCTCTGCAGTGGGGCCCGTGTCCGTCCATCTTTCCTCACCTCTGACTTTGGAGGAGATCAGAACAAAGAACCCATTGGTGCTGCCAGGCGGACGTTACCGCCCACCAGACTGTGAACCTCGGCACCACACTGCCATCGTGGTACCGTACCGGAACCGGCAGACGCACCTTCGTGCTCTCCTCTACCACCTCCATCCTTTCCTGCAGAGGCAACAAATCCACTACAGCATCTACATCGTGCAGCAGGTCAGGAGAATGATTTATTGGTGCATATTGTTAAATGAACAGTGTTAAATTAAATATAAATATACGTTGTCCTTCACTCCCAAAAACAATGCAAGAGGATGCAGAAGGCTTTGATGCAGCTTCTGACATGTAGAGGTGGCTTCAAACAATGGCAGTTAAAAAAAACGGCCAGCAGGTGGCAGTAGAGCAGCCAGGGCCATGTTGAACAAGCTCTTTTTGTCAGTGTTTTCACTAGGAATGTGAATATTAATGAAACTTAGCTGTATTCTAATGCTAATTGCTGCAAAATGGAAACCGATACAAATATACTTTTTTTCCTGATGAAATTAGAGACGCTAATCTTTCTTTGGGTAGGTTCCATGTTTTTATAGCAACAGAACAAAATATTCTGTGGGCCTTGCAAAATCAGTCAAAATCCAGTAAAACAACCGGGAGGAAAGAGGGTTGCTTCAGTGAAATGGCTGGCAGTGAATGAGTTAATGGAATGTTATTTTGTACTGTATGCACATCGGAATTTGACGATGCAGCTTCAGTGATAGAAATGCACCATCTTTTTTTGCAGCATCCATTTAAATGTTGTCATGTTTATTAAAATGGGTGTTACTTATATAATCATACAATCATTTAAATTAAAATCCCATCACATTTGGTTTTATACTTATAACATGAAGCTTACATAAACACGATTGTGAAGCAATGGATACAAACACATGCCATGGTTTGATTGGTTTTCTTTACGTCTTTGTGCGAAAAAAACGGTTGTTTTCTCTCTCTCGAAATGATCTATTATGTATGTCAGGAAAAAAGCAAGTTTTTTTACTCGTAATTGGAGGTGAAGACATCATTATTGCACTGACTCCCGCAGCCGAGGCACAATAAGGCGATAAGCTATTGTAAGCACGTTTATAAATGTTTGGCTATAAAAAAAAAAGAAGCTGAGCAGTCCTTAACGTCTTGTCGCTGTTCCTTTTTCGAGTCACGCATCTGTCGTATGTCCGGCAGAAGTTACAGATACAAACACAGGAGAATCACGGCCTTATTGTTGTGGTGTATTGTTGGTGCTTCTTCAAAATGTCATCCTTCAAATCCTCTGCTGAAAAACACAGTCCATAAAAATGTATTGTCCCGCGCAGAACACACTGAACGGTACTTGGTTTCACACAGTACCGTGCCACGTGCTTATGCATACGGGCACATCTCTGTCTGCTCCTCCCGTATTTACAAACACATGCCAATCTGGTGGGTTGACAGACTGCATTGGTGTTGCTTACACCTTTCGGTTCTCCCATGTTTGCGCGTGTGTGTGTGTTTATGTCTTGCAGTGGGGGAACGGAACCTTCAACAGAGCCAAGCTGCTGAACGTTGGCGTGCGGGAAGCTCTCCGAGATGAGGACTGGAGCTGCATCTTCCTCCATGATGTCGACCTGCTGCCTGAGAACGACCACAATACCTACACTTGCCACAAGCAGTTTCCCACCCACCTGTCTGTGGCCATGGACAAGTTCAAATATAGGTAGATGTCCACCATGACGATTTGCAGGAAATTATTTTTGAGTTGTATCCGTAAAGGACTCATCGGGTACTTTATTTTGCCCCCCTTTTGTTACAATCCCCACAAATGCATCCAAATGGCAGGTGCGGGCAAAATACAGTCCACGGTTTCTTTTTGGTTTTTACAAAATCAAAATAAGAGCTTTTTTTCTGTGCACACATGTAGATAGTATAAGTATATGCAAGAGACTTGTACAGTGTTTTCAACCAAAGTTCTTGTAGTTCACAAAAACTAACAAAAAAAACTAAAACTATAATTGAAAAACAATTTCGTTAATAAAATTAAAATGCGTTAAAAAAGATATAAATAACTGAAACTACATTTTATGTTTACAAAACGAACTAAAACTATAATTATAGCGAAAATGCCCTTCGTTTTAGTCTTTGGTAATTAATTTAATACCTTTGGGAATTATTTTAAATGTGATTTTAAGTATATTTATTTCAATATTAACCGGAATAAAGACGCATGTGTCACACAGAAAGGATGTCATCTAGCAGCAGCCAATAGAAAAGCACCTTCAGATGACGTTGCTCCACGGCGACAAATTTACCTGCTTGACTTTTGGCTCCAATGGCTTGGCTCGCCTGCTTTTTCTTTTAACTCAGCCGAAATGCAACGCTAGGAAAGAAATGTTGCTTTTTTTCATCATGGGCTTTATTAAATATTGCACACAATTAATACATATAAAAAACGAAAACTAATACTGAAACTAACTCAACTAAACTAAAACAAAACAATACAAAAAAAAATAATTAAAAAATAAAAACTAATAAAAACTAACAGAACCACCCTGAAAACTAATTAAAACTAACTACATTTAAAAAATAAAACTCAAAAAGAAATAAAAACTACAATGAAAATTCCAAAACCATAATAAACCTTTTTCCAACTCAGCAACATTTTATCAAAATTTAGTGACCCCATTTTTTCTTTCTTTTCTTTCTTTTTTCTAAATGAGACTAGTGACTTTTGATTGATTCATTTGGGAGTGCTGTTTATGAATGGCTCATGAGTTGGTGGCTTGAGCTGAAAATATCAGCACACTTTAAAGTTAGAGAAAAAAATTGTCACATTTTAGACATTGTTTTGTGAATATTGCAAAAAAACAAAACAACTAACGCTTATATGAGTATCTATGTAATTGTTTTTTGTTTTTGTTTTTTAAGAGCTCAATATTGTTCATTCGGTAATGTCATCATCATTGCTCTTTTTTTTTTTTTGTGTACGTGCGTGCGAGTGTGTGTGTGTGTATTCGTTAGCTCACCAAAGACCTATTAGAAAAAATCCCATACCGTTCACCTGAACTATGTAATTTTAATGACTGCTTGTAATTGTTTTTTCTTGATATTCCATAACTATACAAGTAACATCTTATCAAAATGAGACACCATTTAATGCTTCGTGTGAATACATGAAATTGATATTGAACATAGTTGAGGTTAGCGTGTTGGAGTGGCGCTCAACAACCGTTACAGTTTCTCAGGTGGTCCCTTTGGAAAATGATTTTCCCAGCCTTGCCATATGACAAGTTAATGGACTCCAAGGTATCGCTTGTGTTATTTATTTATTTATTTTATTTTTATTTTTTTATTTTGTATACACAGCTGAAAATATTAGTATTTACAGATGTATCTCTGAGCAGTGACAAGCCCGTTTGCCCTAAACCTACAAGAATATACTTGTCATACAAGTGACTGTTGAGGTCATCCCTAAGAATCCATAAAATGTCTACTAGTTACAATAAATAAGCTTAAATGAACCCGATTTGATTTCCCGCTGAGGTGTTCTAATCAAAATGTCTGTTTGCTGTGTGACCCTCCCAGGCTCCCGTACCCACAGTATTTTGGTGGAGTTTCTGCAGTGACTCCAGACCAGTACATGAAGATGAACGGCTTCCCCAACCAGTATTGGGGCTGGGGAGGGGAGGATGATGATATTGCGGCAAGGTAAAATGTGGTCGACTCATAGTGATCATCTTTGGCTTTTGCCACTCATCGCAGCCTTCTGTTTTATGCTTTCACTCCAGCATGTATCTTTATGTTCCACTTTTCATTTTTTCATGAGCCTAACGTCAACGCTCATCTTCACATCACCTCCCACTGCTGTGGCTTTGCTGTGTGTCTCAGTGAGTATGTTTGCATGGAAAAGCCGGGTGGGTTCGGCTTCTTTCTCCCTTTGCCGCTTCCCTGCCACGACTTCCTGCTTGGAGACACATTTAATGCAGTGGTTCACCAGGCGAGTGCAGCCAAGAGTCAGCTGGCAAATGATGACATGTTTATTAGGCACTTGATAAAACAGTTGTTCCACGAGGAAAACTGACAAGTGTCAATAGGGAACTTTAATTAACAGATATTTTGACACTCTGTCTATGCCACCTTGACTGAGCTGGACTGGTGATTAGTAACAAACTGGTTGACATGTGTTGTCCTAAAATGTTCCCCCCCCCTTTCATCTAATTTGTTGCAACACCTGGAAACCAACTGTCCTACTCCTTACCAAGCTTTTCAGTCCTACGAAACAGCACGAGCACTAAGAGTGAACAACAGCTATAAATCAACTAAGATATAAACAGATAACAGGTGGCAGAATATGAAGGCAGCCGGAGACCAAATCTGCCATGTTCCAAAACTGCAGCTATCAACAATTCATGTGGGACTACCAAGAGCTTGTAAACATTTTAATATGACGCAAGCTGCAATAATAATACTGCCTCCTTTTGTGCACATTTGACACGAGTTTACTTTTTCGACACTTCATATTGAGTAGCTTCCTGACCGCACTGGAAAAGAACTCAACAGATCCCCACTTGAGATATCAAATTGGCAATGACGGAAAGGAAAAACAACTCATTATTAACAGGATGTACTCTAAATCTAGGAGCTAATGTTGGGTTCCCATCTGAAATAGAAATAGAAGATGTCAGAAGAGTAAACGGCGCTTAGCAGTAGTGCTACCGACAATAGTTATAGCAGTCAATGTTTTATTTCTGAATCTTGTTGACTGGTTTTCCATGAGTATTGATGTTCTGCCGTTTTTCTTGATTGTCCAGAGTGCGTCTGTCTGGCATGAAGATTGTGCGCCCCCCAGTGGCCGTTGGTCATTACAAAATGATCAAGCATAGAGGAGACCGAGGGAATGAACAAAACCCACACAGGTACGTACGGCTGCAGTCATCGAATCTGTATTATCATAAAAGTGCTTTTGGCGTCCTCGTCGCAATCACTCAGCTGAAAATGTAGCAGGATAATGCAATTTAGAGATCTTATTAGAAGTGACCAAACATTTACACACATACCAGTACAGTGAGAGTCGCTCATAATGTATTTATTTTTATTTCATGCCATTTTTATTGGATTTTCATGATGTTGGCACAAGCTGCAGTGTGTGAGTCAGTTGATTATGTACTTTCTATTCGATTTTTAGAATCATATTGAACATTTTGCACGTGTCTCTGAAAATGCTGTCCCACCTGTCATTGGCGGGTAAAAAATTATTATTATTATTTTTTTTTATGTTTTTAGTGCTATTACGATTTTGTCAAGCTTAAAAAGTCTACTCTGTCATAGTGAAATATCCATTGCTTTAAAAAAATAAAAATAAAACTTGAGAAATTCAAATTGTATTTGTTAAACAGTACACAGTTGGCTTACTAACTGAATCTTGTTGCAAAGTGATGGTCCAACATGTGCTCATAAAATGCTAAAATTAGCCCAAAATGTCCAGCCTGTCAGTAAGCTCATATATTATAGTATTCGTTTACTTGTCGTAGTTTTTTTTCTTATTTCTTTTTTTTTTTTAACATATGGGAACTTGACCAATGTGCATTTCTAACAGTTAATGCAATGAATATGAAGTTTAATGGAACATCAAAACTTTTTTTGTGAAGTCTCAAAGGTACCTAATAGTGATATCGACTCATCATATTTGAACCCTTGCATTTATTTAACATGGCCAAAATTGCATTTCTATATCAAACTGCTTTTCTAGATTTGACCTCCTGAAAAGAACCAGACTCAACTGGCGCTCCGACGGCCTCAACTCTCTGACTTACGAACTCCTCTCCAAAGAACAGGAACCTCTCTACACTAACCTCACCGTCAACATCGGAGAAGAGCCCCGTCACCCTCAGGGGAAGGCGGCGACCCCTGTGCATCCACCTAGCGCCCCCAAAAACTCAGCCACGGGTAATCAGGAGACCAAGAGGCCAGAGAGCAAAGGATCCGTGGTCGTAAATGTCACTGTGACAAGATCTGAAGCTCCTCGGACAAAGGCGGCTCATGAAATGACAGAGGAGAAAACAAACGTGCATGCGTCTCACCTGTAGCACTGAATGGCTTTTCTTCTTTTGTGGGAATGCTTGCAGGATTTGCTGGTTGAGTCATTTCCTCAGCTCGTGACAGGCTCGGATGCCACTTTGGGCTTTCTGGAACGAGGCTGGGTCGAACAAGTTGAGCAAATAACCCAGTTGCTAACCTGCAACTTCATCCGGTGTGCTGCGAATTAACTCGTGCCTTCTCTTTTAAAGCGCTTTTATAAACTAATACCGACCTGAGATTTATTTGACCTCTCCTGCCTTGTGGCAAATGTTGGAAAGCAGGGAGGCGGGATTTCAAAGACTACATATTTGTTCCAGGATTGTTGTTTTCTATCAGTGTGCATCAAAGTCACTATAGATTATATTTATATAGAGAAACCTCTTTATTTGTTTACCAGTTTATATTTTCTTTATTTGGTGCCTCTCTTTGAGTTTTAGTTTTTAGACAATCAAACCACATACTGTCGGGCAGTGGTTCATAACCTGGGTACGATCGAACTCCAGGGGTTCTGTGAGTCAGTCTCGGGAGTTCGGCGGAGATCAAGACACACACCCGACTCATACGATTTGTGATGATACGCCCCGCTTGGCCATCATCGGCTGCAGGTGACATTGCTTGGCCTATCTGTGCTGCAGGGAATTTGTTGCGCTCATTAGTCGACTTGCGACTGTTGTGATGCTACGCCGTGTTTTTTTAATTTTAATTATAGTAATCCCCAATGTCGAGCAAAAAAAGAAAGTGGTCAGATGAATATGTGCAATATGTATTCACATGTATAACGGAGCATATGGTGTTCCACAGGGTCCCATTTCTGGGGCCTCTGCTGTTTTCATTGTATCTGCTGCCCCTGGGTTCCGTCTTACGAAAACAGCGGTGATCGTTTTAAAGTGATTTATAAATATTTGGGAGTCGGCATCCTAACTTCCATTTGAAATGCCAAGTTGAGCAATTCTAGTCCAGCACAACTATCCATCTAGCAAAACTAAAGCTAAAGCTAACTAAACTTGAGCTTCATGGAGATGAGAAATACAAGAACGCAACACCTGAATTCAAGGAGAAGAGAGCCAGAATTTAGTTTTTGCAGTAAAACTAAACCCAAAAAAAAAATAAAAATGATGATTTTTATTTTTCAATAAAGAAGGGTTTGGTGCCATGTGCGTAGGAAACTGTTGGTTTCAGTACCTCCAACAGGGTTAAGAACCACTGCTGTAGGGGAACAGATCTTTATTCTATGACTCAGCATATAATAGCTATCCTGGCTGTCAGATAATCATACACTGGGCATGATGCTGTATTTGTTATTGATCCTACTCCTGTTTCATGGAGTAATGCTTCTTGATATTGTGGTGTTATTCTCTTGCCAGGTATAAGAAAAGCAACCTTGCAGATAATATTTAAGGCGCATCACTACCTAGTGTCTATTGTGTCAGAATGTGTTTCTGTATCAAGTGGCTATAGTGACAATTAAGCACTGTGTATAAACTCCGATTTAAATCATCTTCGTAGAGGGCATCACTGTATATTACAATCATCTAATTGTGTAGATGAGTATCTGAATCTCATTTTCAATTCATTGAAATTGAGAACATTTAGAAGGCAGATATTATTGTACTCAGAGGATAGACATTTATTTTTTAACTCAGCCATTTTGAATGTATTTTAGCAGTTTGACAATAAGAGACATGTACTGTATGCGTGCGTGTGTGTGTGTGTGTGTGTGTGGGGCTGAATGTGCTTGTTGCATCTATTGCTGCTCTATATAATGATGATTTGTGTAAAGACATTCTATTCTATGTGGTACATATATCAATTTGAATGTATTTAATTGTTTATCAGTCGCTCGTGAGCTAAATGGTTTGTTTAATCGTAGACTATGTCTGTCTGATTGTGCCTATATATATATATATATATATATATATATATATATATATATATATATATATATATATATATATATATCCATCGCTCTTGTTTTGCTAAAGTCAAATTCACATCATCGCAGGTTTGCTGATGGCTTTTTTAATACGAGCCCAAGTGGCACGGTGCCGAGTTGGAGCCGAGGAATGAATGAAAGAGCAGCGTGTGTGTGACATGAATGTTAAGTATTAATGTTCACCATTCACAGCATTCAGCGAATCAAATGTGTGCGTTGCTCTGCGTAGATGTTTCCTCATTGGCATCACATGAGAGGAGCCTGCCCATTCAAAGCTGTACACTTCATTCATTCGCGATTCTGGCTCACCACAAGCAGCATGCTAGACATCAGAGAATCAGCGAACATAGTTTAATTCAAGGAATGTTTGTTGAGATGGAGTATCTATTGACAAACAGAGGGGACTTTTACACTACTTGTCTTGACTATTTAAGTCGGTATATACAGCAGTCATTTGTCAAGTTTTTGGCAACATAACCAATTAATTACTTATTGTTGTATAGAATGCATTTATTATAGGATGTTATGTAATCTCAGCAGTGTTTTTCTGCAAATTTTGAATTTACGTCGGGGTTTTTATATCATGTGGAAGGAGAACATGCTATGAAGCTCACCGGCTATATAACATTAGGTTCACCTCCACTGTCTAATACAATCCATTGATGGCTATTGTAATTAAGGCTTTGCTTTGACAATACGTTTAATAGTGGAGTACAACGGCATTGCATCATACTGAGAAGTATATTTCTCTACTTTTGTTCAGTTCCCCACAGAAAATATCAGAAACAGCATTAGTGGGTTCTACATTACAGGCTATGTACAATAAATGCCCCCAAAATGGTCAATTGTTAAATTAATAATGTCCCTCTGACAGTGATGTGACAGTATTAACACAAGATTATGATCTTTGTAAAAGCAGGTTCTTTTATACAGCTGTTGAATTGCCACTGCCGATTGGAGCAAATAAAAACGAATTAATTCTATTCTAAGGTGTGTGCGGTGTATGTATGCATGCAACCAACACGAACGGAACGGTTTGTTTAAATATGAAGCAATGTCTCTTTGTCTTGCTGTGTTTTGAACTTAGCAAGTTGATTCCCACTTATTGCATCATTGTTGCACATGTGCACATTTAGAAGGCACGGAACCTCCCACGCCATCTGAGCGTGAACGTTGATGACAAGTGGTCAGTGAAAGATTAGCAGTCATCTATTAATATCAACACATTGCTGTGAAACGCCACAAACCTGTTACATCACCACTAGCATGAGTGTTCTGTGTGGGTATGAAGAGCGGGATTAAAAAAAAATAATAAGTTGGATATGAGATCATACCTATAAATAGATAGTGACCCCCCCTCGGCCTTTTCTGTTCGATCTGTTTCATAATGGCAAATGCTGCATGACTCACTGAGACAAGGCCAAACACAAAGTTGGGTGAACAAAAGTAGAAGCTCGGTGCTTCAAAAACAACTAGTAACAGAAACAAAGCTAAAAAAAACCCACAAGCATCACACTAAATCTATGCTTTTCTATATGACTTGGCGAGCCATGGGTGGGAATATCCTGGTTCAACCTGGATGTTCTCGAACGTGCTTTACGTCAGTCTGCGCTGACAGCGCTGACGGTCTACTTTGCACTTTCCCTGCAAGCAGACTGACACACTGGCCCGTTGAAGTGACTGCAGCAGGCTGAGACAGCCTTTAGTCACTTCCTGTTACTGTGAGCCCCGCGAGGCACACATGACCCGTCTTGGCCCCCGCGACACTCCAGCCTCTTTGAACACTAAATTGTTGAACCTTCATGTTGTCGTTTCGCACGCTTGATATCGTAGTTTCCTCAAGGAAAGGATTCATCATTTAGCAGCCATGTAGATAATTAATGTTTGCGGAGATTATATTGACGTTTTTATGACTATCTCACGAGAATGACGCTTAGGGCAATGCAGAATTTTGCAGTTTGAAATGGGTTGAGTACCAAATTGTATATGTTCTCATTTTGTCAAAAATATTTGTTATCATGATTTTCTTTCTTTATTCTCAACACAATAGGCTCACCAGGCAAGGGATTTATGTAAAAGTGGAATTGATGGTAGATTCACTGATGAAAGTTACTCCGATGCTGGCTGTCGGACTTTACAGTGACAACAATCCTCTTTCACATGGAGTATACAACATCAATGATTGCCAAAAGTAATTTGAAATGTGGACTCGTCAGACCACAGCACGCTTTTCCACTTTGTGGGCACAGAGAAGCCGCAGGATTTCTGGGTGTTGATATATGGCTTTTGTATTGCATGGTAGTATTTTAATTTGAGCATTGTATATCAGATTCAACTCGTCTTGGTCTGGGAAGGCTTTCCACAAGGTTTAAGATTGTGTTTAGGAGCGTTTTTTGACCATTCTTAATCACATTATGTTTTCAACTTTGTGATAGAATGGAAGCTGTTGAAGCTGGAAGCTAGTCATGATCTGGGGTCTTGTTGAATTTTGCTTTTGGTCAGTTGTTTTAGGTTTGTGTCTCTCGTTAGGTAATCGTGTTAACCTGTGTTTGCCAACCCGGTCCCGTGTGTCCTCCAATCAGCTCCCTCAGTTGTCTCATCAGTTTTTATTTAGTTCGCTTCTTTTTTTAAGTCTTTATCGGTTTATTGACTTTGTCACATCTTATTTCTTGATCCTGTGAGTCTTCACTGGTTTCTTTTAGTGTGAATAAGTTTACCCCTATTAGTGATTTGTACTTTGTATCTTGTTTTGGACATCGTTTATATTTATTTTTGATTATCCCACTACATTGATTGCTTTTTGTTTTTCTTTAAATTAAATGATGTTATTTAAGAGCACACCTGTCCCTCTTTTGCTTCCCTGCTTTTGGGTTGACCACCATGGTCAAACGTGACAGGACCAAGGTCATATCAAAGTAGCGGTCAAGGCAGGTGAGTGAATATTCTTGGCAAAAATACGACTGAATTGATCTTGGTGATGATTTTAAGACAATTATTTTTTTTGTTTTTTTTATAAATGCAGATTGGCAAAAAGTGTGGCTGCAGAAGATGGACTGTATAGGTACACCGTACATATTGATATTACTTGACCATTTCATCAATTTTGTAACAATTAGCTTCATAGGCAAGGCAAATTTATTTGTATAGCACATTTCATACACAAGGTAACTCAATGTGCTTTACACAAGGAAAAACAACACCTGTAAGCATAGACAAATACAGTAGTTAAGCGCAAGGAAGTTTAAAATAATAATAATTATTAATATTACTATTAATATTACTCAAAAAAATCAATGTGAACAAATATAAACTGAAAGTGTGAGGAAAATAACTTTAGTTTAGAAAAGAAAACTGAGGCTATTGGTCATTTCTGGATATATGTTGTTGATCATATCTGAAAGTTGCATCTCCACAATATAGGTATCATTGTTGATATTATAAATGAGCAAGCACTGCTTTTGTGAGAGGAAAAACGACAGACGGAATCAACGTGACTCACTTGCCATGCATCGATGAGAAAATCTCCCACGATAATAGGTCAAAATATTTGTTATATAACCGCTCTTGATATTCTGCTCATCGGTTATGGAAATGCGAGATACGATGAGATCTTTGCAAACTCATGACAGATGAATTGAAACCGTGGTCTGGGTCACCGGGGGTCGGACCTTCCCTCCTGTCTCGTCCCACTGCTGCTCAGCTGCTGCTGTCATCCATATTTGCAGCCTCAGTGGACAATTTCCTCCGCTGCGGGCTCACAGCAACGCATAGATCAAGTGAATTAATTCTGCTTTTGTGGCAGCACACTGGAGATCTAGGTCATGCAGTCGTGGCTCTGCTTTTTTTCCCCTCTCCTTGTCAACATCTTCCCTTCTCCCTCTGTGAGCTGACCTTGACTTTCACAGGTTTTTGCACGTGTGCGTGGCTTTGTGACGTGAGCGTGACATTGGAGTCGGCAAAGGTATGACGGGATTGTGAAATGCAGCGAGACGCTTCCTATATGTGGGACTGGCCTGCAGCTACCTGTGTATATGCCGGAGGCAGAGTGGATGGTGAGCACAGGAGTGGATGTGGGAGGGTGAGCAGCGTGAAACAAGCTGAGGAGGAGGAGGAGGAGGAGGAGGAGGAGGAGGAGGAGGAGGAGGGTGCAGCGAGGGGACTGTGACGCACGCCGATGCTCTGCGCTCGTCGCTGATTGGCCGCGGCGGGTGCTGCTCACAAGAGCTGGGAACCAGGCGCCGCTCGGAGAGCAGATTATGAAGCGGCGCTCCAGCAGCGGCAGTCTCCTCTCATTGTCTCAATGGCTGCACACGCATTCCTCCTGTGCTCCTTCGCCTTGCTGTCTGCTCTCAGCCGGCCTGCTCTGACTCTGGCCGAGGAAGAGCTGCAGCCGGGACTCACCTACGATGAAGTGCCTGAAATCTTGGACAGAAGGTAAAGACATCCTCCTCTCCATCGCTATGAGCACAAGATGTGTGTGCGTGCGTGTGTGTGTGTTGTGGGGATGTAAGGTTAATTCTTTCCTTTGTATTCCTCCTCATTGTCTTTGCCTCTCCATCTCACCTTGGCGCTGTCATAAATGGTGAAGGTGTTTAGAGAGGGCTGCACTGCAAGCCTTTGTTTGCCTCAGTGTTGGGGACTGCATCAGACGCCACTCATCGATCACAGATGAAGCGCTTGTCCTACGTAGAGTAGTGTTGGTCCCAAACGAGGACACTAAATGAGGCTGGAGAGGGGTTGCGAGGACATACAAAGGGAGGAGAGTGGGACATGGACAGAAGGTAAACAAGGATGGGACAGGGAGGAGAGGATGCATCGGGGGTGGTCTGTTGGAGTCAATTTACTGATGCAGTCATTGAGAGAGAGAAAGCAGGAGGGAGGAGGGGCAGTAGAGGTGGAGGGGGTGACAGAGCGAGAGGGGGGGGGGGGGGGGTGGAGATTGGGGAAGGGAATTGTAGCCAGACATGTCTGCATGTTGCAATCCTGCAGGTCAAATTTGGATCAAACATTCAGGGGCCAATGCAAGAGGCACTTACAACAGTGTTACGAGGTCGAGACTGAGCCGGCAGCTATGGGACACGCTTGCTCACAGTCATCACAGACACAACCAATAGTATTGAACCAAAGCCATGTCAGGCTTTGGAAACTATGTCATGCTTTGTGTGATGGCTTACAACAATTGGGTGGCACAAATTCCTCAAACTGAATGAACACTTGACACGATTACATTCACCAATAAAAGGCCGATATGGACAGATACATCATAAACAAAGGGGCACGACAGGTCAGGTCCTGCTGTACTTGATCTGTAGAGACTTGATCTTTGGAACTGGAGGGTCACGCTCCAAGTCCCCCTGCGGACCAAAAGAAAATTGAAAATACTTGCCGAGAGGCAGGCTTCAAGTTGCTTTTGATAGTGTAGACTGTCACACAGTAAGGAAGCTTTATTTATATAGCACATTATCAACAACAAATGCAAGCAAAGACAACATCAAAGCTATTGGTTCTTAAACTTGTTGGAGGTACCAAACCAACCCCACTAGATTCTTATGTACATTCACCAAATCCTTCTTTATTGAAAAATAAAATGTTTGTTTTTCCAAATTTGAGACCCTATGTTATAGGGTTTATTGGTGAGCAAAATGAACAGGGAGAGTAGCCTTTTCATCAAATCTGGCTCTCGTCACCTTGAAGCAAGTGTTGTGTTCTTGTATCTGCATGCATCTTAAAGAAGTGTTCCTCTAATTTTGCTCGATAGCTCGATTGCAAATGCAGTTCATGCAGTTAGGACACTGACTTTCATTTCTCAACTCAACTTTATTTACAGAGCACTTTACAACAACCAGTGCTGTTTTCTTAAGATGGAACCCAGGGACAGTAGATACAATGAAAACAGCAGAGGCCCCAGAATTGAACCCTGTGGAACACCATATTTTTATAAAATAATAAAAAAATCACATGATGTATCATCACAACAGCCACAAGTTGACTATTGAGCAAACAAATTCACTGCAACATTAACAACATTGTGTCATCACGAATCATATGAGTCAGGTGGGTGACTTGACCACCGCCGAACCCCTGGGGTTTGATCAAACCCCAGGTTAACATCCATTGACCTAAATGCATTTACAAGCACAACAGCAAAATTACTTAAAGAACGAACATTGACAACATTTAAACACGTTAACAGAAGACTTAAGTAAATAAATAAATGTTGGTTTCTAAAATAAGCAAAAGGAAATAAAAAGATTTAAAAATGTTTACAAATACCTTAATCAACGGTATGGGAGAAAAGAGCAATTTAAAACCAAAAAACAAAAACGTGGATTTAAAAGCATTTAGCCTACTCACTAACTTCACCTCTATTGGCAGTTCATTACATTTGCGTTCAGCACAAAGTTAAATGCAGCTTCACCACGTTTGCTTTTACTAATTGACCCGAGTCTGTAGACCTCAGAGCCCCACTGGGTAAAACTTGTGTGGGATGAATTCCCTTTCAATGCTTTATTCGCAATGCGGCTTATTTGCAATCAACTGTTGTGGCTCAGGAGAAACAAGTGTATTGAAAATGAATTTGATGGACGGATGGCCTTAATTTACTAATGTAAAAAAAAAAAAAGTATTTTTTTTGCCCCTATTTTGGGCCTCATAATAATAATGTCCTGATAGTAATAATGATTATCATGATTCCAGAATTGCTCTTTTTGACTGGCTATGAAAAATGACATACATTCTACAGTATTTTCTCATAGTAAAAGCAACAACCGTACAATGCGCACTTAAAGTGCTGTACTGTTGCAACATGGTAAAGAAATTATTTGTTTATGGCATTGCTCGAATAACATCTCCATCTAACTTGTTTTAAACTTTCACAGCCATCTGCTGCATTACTTTCATGTGAAGAGTAGTCTGAAGTTTGATCCCATATGTCCGGGATCAAACATTGTGCATAACCCTAGTAAAGTGACAGCTCCTTGTCGGGTCCCCAAGTTGCAGCATCATTTTCAGCTCTGACACACTCACCACGTTGTTATGTAAGAGCAGCCTTGTGCGCCTCGCTTTTTCTAAAAACTCCCAAATAGCATCTGATTGGCTGAAAGAGAAGCAAGAGAGAAAGTCATGGCATTAAAAGTATAAATATATGCAGATATTGCAGATTAAAGGTGGTAGAACATACAGATGCACATTTTTCAAATATAATTCAGTATGTTAAGAATGACAAAAGTAATAACACATAAAACATTTTATGCAGATTTTGAGCTTTTCTCCGTGTATTTAAAAATTGCTGCTTTTATTTTCTAAACGCAATCCTTAAGTATTACTAAAGAAAGTGTTACTAAACAAAATGTGGCAACATGATGGATAATGTTGGATCCATTGCATTTCTCGGGCATGTTGGAATGTCCTGATTTCTTGAATTACAAGCCAATTATATGACAGCAAATCCCCCAGAAGAAACTGAACATCCAAAGGACTTTTGTGTGACATCTGACCTGCAAATGCAGACTTACTCTCGCATGCCCTTGTTGCTAAGGAGGGCAACAAAGTGGCGTTGCGTCAAGATTAAGTGTTAAACCATATTTTGCTGTCTAGTCAGGTTGTGGGGGGGTGGGAGTGTCAACATGTGCTTAAATATATCCTAGAAATTATCCTTTCAAACACTGGCACACTGACCTAAATAGAGCAACAGATTACATGTGAAAAATCTTGGATTTGCATCAGATCAATCTGTGATTAGTGGAAACATAAGAGTAAAAAAAAGCAACAGCTAATAGTTGAAATAATCTGTCAATCAAATTTATTATTCTATTGATCCAGAAACTAATGACTAATGAATGTCCTGGGTCGTCCCCGGGGCCTCCCGCCTGTGGGACATGCCCGGAACACCTCTCCATGGAGGCGTCCAGGAGACATCCGACCAGATGCCCGAGCCACCTCAACTGGCTCCTCTCCACGCGGAGGAGCAGCGGCTCGACCCTGAGTCCCTCCCGGATGACAGACCCTCCTCTCCAGCGCCCCTGAATAGACCTTACCAGGGAGGCTGAGGAGTGTGATCCCTCTATAGTTGGAGCACACCCTCCGGTCCCCCTTACCACCTTACAGCCACAGCTCCAATCAGCCACCTCGACAATGGAGGCGCAAAACATGGTCCACTCGGACCCGGTACAAGGGAGAAGTTCTGCCGGAGGTGGGCATTGCAATTCTTTCTGACAGGGGGTTCTGCCAGATGTTCCCAGCAAACTTTCATAATACGTTTGGTTTTACCAGGTCTGACCAGCATCTTCCCCCGCAATCAGGTGGTGATCAGTTGACAGCTCCGCCCCTCTCTTCACCCGAGTGTCCAAAACAATGCGGCCTCAAATCCGATGACACGACTACAAAGTCGATCATCGAACTGCGGCCTAGGGTGTCCTGATGCCAAGTGCACATACGGACACCCTTATGTTTGAACATGGTGTTTGTTATGGGCAAGTCCAATAACAGAACACCTCTCGGTTTCTGATCAGGGTTCCTCTCAATCACGCCCCACTGTCATTGCCCACGTGAGCGTTGAAGTCCCCCAGCAGAACGAGGGAGTCCCCAGGGGGAGCGCTCTCCAGCACACCCTCCAAGGACTCCAAAAAGGGTGGGTACTCTGAACGGCTGTTTGGTGCATATGCACAAACAGTCAGGACCCGTTCCCTCACCCGCAGGCGGAGGGAGGCTACCTTCTCGTCTACCGGGGGTAAACCCCAACGTGCAGGCGCCAAGCTGGGGGGGCAATAAGTATGTCCACACCTGCTCTGCGCCAGAGTGGAAGAGAATCCAACCCCTCTCGAGAGGATTGGTACCGGAGCCCAAGCCGTGTGTGGAGGAGAGTCCGACTATATCTAGTTGGAATTTCTCTGCCTCACACACCAGCTCGGGCTCCTTCGCCGCCAGAGAGGTGACATTCCGTGTCCCAAGAGCGAGCTTCTGTAGCCGGGTTGTTGAAAAATACCCGCAATAAATGAAATCCCCAAAGTAGTTAGCGTTATGTTTTACATTTATTATAAATGTTTTAAGGCTCTAAAACCCCTCACCACATAGTTTATACACTTTACTAATCGAGGCGTTTACATGTTCTCACATTTCTCTCTTGTTCAAACATTCTCAATGTTCAAACCTTCATAAAAAAGGTACATTACTGTAAAAAAAAAAAAAAAAAAGCATGCAAAATTGCACTAAAAAATCCACGATACAGCGAGGCCGCGGAAAGTGAACCGCGAAGGAACACTGTACAGAAAAAGAGATTTGATCCAAACTTTCTTCCTGGTATTAAAATAAAAATAAATGAACAATTCAATGATGGAGTGAGGCAGCATTCAGCCCATACCAAGAAATGTTCAACACGGCATTTCAGGTCTTGATTGATCTATTTAAGAGGAGGAAATACTTGTGATTTCATAGTTATTGCCCAGAATTGAACCTCCCATAATGTGGTTCTGCACTTTAGTCATCCATCATTGTTTCATTGAGAGGAAAGATACACCTGTAGCTACAAGACTTTGTTTTATGCCTATATGATGGTTACCTTACCATTATCGCAGATGGATGGAAAACATGTTCAATTTGGTATTCAATTATCCTAACATGCATTTCTATGGAATGTTGAGTTCAAAATTCAACAGAGTGAACATATGCCAACTCCACATAGAGGGCTCAAAGCAGGGACTAAAACCCACTCAGACATGCTAGTCTCATATTCTACCATGTGGCCCCATATAATTTTAGTGCAACTCATATTATGAGTGCTTATATGACACATTCATGTAGTCATTTGCTTTAAAGTAGAGCTGTTAATATGACATAGGTATTAAATTCATTAAATGACCAGTACAGGACTTTCAGCAGGGAGTTGAATCAGACCCGAATCACAAATGAAGACTCTGCATCATCAAATGATGGACAAATGATGCAGAGAACTTGATACTAGCGTGCGTTGTATTGCACCAAATACAGTACTGGCACACAATTGATCATCAGATAGCTGAAAATATTTATGTGCAGTGTTAATGTTCAAACTGTTCATAATTTTACAGTATCTTACAATACACTTTTTAGGGGTAATTCCACTCCTTTTGATAAACTCCTATTCTTATGTTACTTCATTTTCATGTTTTTTACATGGTGGAAAAACGTTAGAGAACCACTGCAATAGATAATTCGTGGATTGTTAAAAATGTAGTCTATGTTTGCCCTCTGGTCGTTATGTGTGTGACAAATGTCAGCTAATTGTCCAGCACTTATGAAGTTTTATGCATGTTTGTACTGTTTCATAAATTGTTGCTCAGACATTGATGGTGCCCAAGTCCCCAAAACACCCATTGCCAAAATTATGTTATGAATTCTGTTTTGGGTTGGATCATGGGGTCATTGTGTAGTTATGATGTTGACGTTGTTGATATGTCTGTTGTGATATTTGCACTTGCTAACGTCCCTTATGATGATGGTGTTTTCAGGTACTATGCAGTTCTATATCCGTTGCGATGATATTTGTAGTTGCTATGCAGTTACTATGTCATGTATGATCATGATGATGTATTTGTCACTCTTATTTCATAGATGCTCTGCAGTTGCTATTTCGCTTACGATGATGATGATGTCTGTTGCAATGCAGTTGCTATGGTACTGTGCAAGCCACTCTGAGGTTGTCTAGTTTTAGGCCTTTTTTTCCTGTCTTAGAATTGTGCATTGTCCTAAGCGAGAGTTACTGAATGACACTTTCATCAGTATGCCGAGGGTCCTTAGCTGAGGTTTCTCTCAGCGCGTCATAAATTCCTGCTCAAATACAAAAAGCAACAACGTGAACGTTTATGTGACAGATATGTTCTCTCGTCCCCCAGAGTCCTTTGTGCTCAAATCATAACATCCTCATGACATCAGGTGGCACATTGGCGGGCGTGTTCAAATTTCAGAGACATATTCAAGAGGGAGTGAGGTGAGCCAAAGGGGTGGTGTCCATTATATAAAAGGGCATGTTCAGCACTTAGGCACCGTGTGACAGGCTCGGCCAATGACGCGGCAGCAGCAGTCCTGGGTTGCTGACCTCGCAAAACTGGCACGAGAACAAACGGCAGGGCTTTAGCTAGCACTTGTGCACTCCTCTGGTCCCTTTTGGCCAGCTGAGGCCTGGCTAGGTGTGACGGATGGAGAGAGCTACGTTTTATTTTGTTTTCGTTCTTCCCTTTTTTTTCCCTTTTCTTTTCCTCTCTGTAGCTGATATTTGACTGAGACGAGCTACTCCAATCTGCAGCTAAGCCATCATCAAGCCCTTGGCTTGGCATGGTTCAGCTTGTTTTTCTTCAAAGTGGGAACCTACAGTACCTGATTAGTGAAGTTAAGGCTGACTTGAAACAAGCAATATTTTGGACTGCATTTCTACACCAGTTTTAGCAACTAGCATTAAATCATCACCGTTCCTAGTCAAAATATAGGGCCTAAATTTGTGATAGTAAGTTCTCATTTTGAATTAATTCAGCAGCAGCTGAAATGCAAGTCAGCCTGGGTTAGCGTGTAAGCATGTTATATTTTAAGCTATCAGTACAGTAAGGTGGCTGTTTTACGATCAGGCACTAGAAATTGGAAATGAGAAAAATATGAGAATAGAAAACTGCCATTATTTTAATGCAATTTTAAGGGAAAACGCTACACGTATTTGTATTGAATTGTGAGTCTACTGCTTAGGGAGTTAATGGCAAACCAGTGAATGTAGGTTGGGGAGAAGAAGCTTTGGGGAGGGAAGGTACATGACATGGCCATGTATGCACTGGCAACGTTTTGCTTGTTTTCCCGTTGAATTGTTGCTTGAAATGGTCAGCTAGCATTCGTACAGTCCAGGATACTCATTAATCTTCGTTAATCTCTTCATTTTGCTTGTGGCCGTTGTCTCTCCGTGGTCAGACTCCAGTCAACCTGGCCTGTGTTCACCACTAATCCTAATCCACCTGGCACCGAACTACATAACATTGCCCAGGTGGGAACTGCACCAGATGGGCGGATACCTGTCCCAGACCGCTGAGACTCTTACACGAATACATTTGGCACCCTGCGATACTGTTTGCAGTTCTTTCAGATGGACAGCCTTGGTTTGGAAATTTTTGCAAAAACATACTTGAAATCTCCTAAACGCTTGTGGAAAATGAGTCATGGTCAGATGTTAGGCGAAAAACAAAACACAACAAAAAAACACCCTACCTCGTGCTTTGGGGCTGATTTTCCTCAGATGGAATTGGGGCCTTTGTCAAGGAAATGTTCTAAATAGCAGTAAAAAAAAAGGAAAAAGTACTATTGTTATGCAAAGAAAATTAATACAAGTGTTGTCATCAAATCACACGCTATGTAGCAAATTAAATCATCAAGCCCAATCCTGTTTATCTGCTCTATAGGTAAATTCTAACACTCCCTATCCGTGAAGCACAACACTGAATAGTCAACTGTGTCTGAGTCATTGTGCTCAGCACTTGGATGCAAGAGCCAGGAAAAAAACAACAACCTTTGGGCAAAACCCACCAACTATAAAATGAAATGAAATGAAAAAACATCTCACTGACGTCAAAAGATTTTCTTCTCCATGAATGTGGCCAAAACTACATCATTTAGCAGAATTTAAAAAAGACAAAAAAACAAATGGATGTCACATATATTTAATTTTCCAAGAGCGCACCAGGCAAATGGTAATTGGTAAATGGACTAAGCTTATATCGCTCTGTCTATTAGTGTAAAAATCACCATATGAGACAAAACTAAGGCTGTAGCAAACAATTATTGTATAATATTTTTTTTTGTATCATTTGTTTTAATAATTGAATAATTGTATAAACATAATTTAAAAAATGCAATTATCAAACTCAATTAACACTTTTTTGGACCATAACATGTCAGAAAATAGGCAAGAATGTTGATCATTGTTCTTCCAAAGCAATGGTGTAGTCCAGGGTATACACGGGTATATGGAGTATACCCACTTCTTTTTCAGTCAGTATTGAGTAAACCCACTTCTAAATCCGCCCAGATACACCCTGATCAGTCCTTCACTATTTTTGTTCATTGTTCACTAAATATTGTGATTTATTTTATGACATATAATTTGGCTGCTTGTGTTACCAAATTGTTCTGAACAAGTCATGATAATTTTATTATTGTGAGCAAGTACAAATGCCAGATTTTTAATTCTTACATGTCACCATTTCTAAAAGAGGACGTTTTACTGGACTACTTAAAAAAAAATAAAAAATAGTGAAAATTGATAGTATACCCACTTCTCCAGGGACCATGACACAACTGTTCCAAAGTAAAATCAGACATTTGCAAATGTCTTATTTGGTCAACTACAAAGATAATCCATCTTTTTCCATGGAGGGCTACAGAAATTTTTGGATATTTACTTCTGTAAGGCTGAAATTCCAAACATTTGGAAACATTTTATGTAAAATGAGATCTCTAAGTGATTAATGGATATAAAAAAAACTGTTGTTGATAAATTTGCTGATTGATTTGTTGTCGATTTTACAATTAATTGTTGCACCTCTAGATAAAGCTAAACATGATAATACTCTTTGACATCAGGTGACCATGACTGACTTTTCAGTGCTTGAACTCGTTATGAATATTTATTCCAACATGCGTTGATTCCAGCAATGTCTCTCATTTGATCCCACAGCGTTTATGCACAACTATGGTTTCTTAATTACTGTCATTCGGTGAGCTGAATAAACATTTCAACTGATAAAGAAGTGTTGCTGACACGTCCTGCTACCTGCGAAAGGTCTTTAAGAGGTCAATTATCACCAAGCTAATGTGTGGGGATTAGCGAGCGTCCTTGATGATCACCTACAGACCAGCAAAGACCACAGAGTTCAAGCAAAGCATATAGACAAGAAGACCGAGCCCATCCAGTGCCGCCCAGTAAGCCAATTTCCTCTGTGTGACGTCTTTGATTGGACCGTTAAAAGGAACAGGATTAGCTTGACTGAGGCAGTGTAGGACTGCCTGAGAGCAGCTGCTGGCTTGGGACACACACGTGAAGGAAACGCATTTCTGCTATGCCCCCGCAGCAATATATGGGTCAGTACCACATCAGTAATTAGCAGTCCACCAGAGACTCAAATGCTTCCATGCAAAGCAATATTGACTTTCCGAAAGAAAGGGTCATATGTCATAATCTGAGTTTATATGTACAGAAAACATAAAATGGTCTTGCGATGTTGTCAACGTGTTTGATCATTACCACAAATCACTTTATTACAATACTTAGACATTTCTTTGTTTGCCCAGCTACTTTATATGACTGAGATTCCTGCTAAAACACGTAAACATTATGGACAAGCATGTGCTCAGACATTAATGGGGGCAAGTCTAAAAAAGCGTACCCGCTGCCAAAATTATGTTATGACTGTGCTTTGGGTTGGATCGTGGGGTCATTGTGTTGTTATGATGTTGAAATTATCAGTTACTATGCAGTTGCTATACCTGTTTTGATATTTGTAGTTGTCGTGCAGTTGCTATATCCCATATGATGATGATCATTATGGTGATGATCAGTTACTATGCATTTGCTATATCTGTTGTGATATTTGTAGTTGCCATGCAGTTGCTATGTCCTTTATGATGATGTATTTGCCACTCTTATTTTGTCTAGTCACTCTTATTTCACTCCCTTAGGATAATTATGTTGGCAGTTACTATGCAGTTACGATGTCCATTGTGATGCTATTTGTAGTTGCTATGGAGTTTATATGTCCCTAATGATGATGATGTATTTGCCTAGTCATTCTTAATTTGTAATCGCTATGCAGTTGCTATGACCCTTTGAAAGCGCTACATAAGTAAAGATAACTTAAGATGATGATGTTGTCAGTTGCTATGGTACTGTTTTAGCTACTCTTTTTTGTCTAGTCACTCTTATTTAATTCCCTTAGGATGATGATGTTGGCATGCAGTTACCATGTCCATTGTGATGATATTTGTAGTTGCTATGGAGTTATGTCCCTGGTGATGATGATGATGATGACGATGTATTTGCCTAGTCATTCTTAATTTGTGGTTGCGATGCAGTTGCTATGTCCCTTTGAAAGCGCTACATAAGTAAAGATAACTTATGATGATGATGTTGTCAGTTGCTATGGTACTGTTTTAACCACTCTTTGTTTGTCTAGTCACACTTATTCTGTTACATAGGCCTTTTTTCTGTCATATAAAGTTGTGAATTGCCCTAGCGAGTTACTGAATGACATTTTTGTCAGTACTCAGTGTTTTCTCCAATCCAGCCCTACAGTGGATTTAAAAAGTCTACACACCCATGTGTGCACTGCAGAGCAGCTATTGCCACAATAATACAAATAAAGTACTCATCTGATATCCAGGCACTTTTGTGGGAACTTGATGACAGAGTGGGTATATTTTATTCTTATAGAAATTGATTACAAGACATTGCTCCAGGGTAAAATGGCTGGTGCTGGAGCACAACTACGGGGGCTATCTGTGCACATGCCTGATTACAGAATATCATTTTAAATTAATATTTATTGTGTCATTTCTTGCCGTGCGCTCAGAATCTCATGTTGTCTTGTCTTTTTCTCCACAGCAGAGAGAACCCCAAACAAGCCACAAGAGTCACATCAAGTAAGTGAGTGACAAACATGGCGTGATGGACGGCCTGATTCAATCAAGCCGGCCATGCTGACAAATGCATTTGGCTCCTAACACACATCTTTGCTTCACTGTCTGTAATGCAAACCGAAGTGGGATGCATGTTATTTTATGCACCCCAAATCTGGTGGATGCGTGTTTATATTTAGATGGCTTAACAAAAAGACAGATAAACACTGCTCCAATTTAGATGATCTAGTGATGCAACCAAATGTGGATGTTTGTAAATAATGGTGTTGCTTAAAAAAACAACAACGCTGATGAGTCACAGGGATGACGCAAAACAACTGGAAATAGAGAGGAGCTTGAACACGGAGGTGTAGGCAGGATCTATTTGTGCATCTGTGTCAGTCGCATGCGTGTGTGTTTGTGAGAAAGGGGGCTGAACTGAACTTTTATGATTACGTTGCAATCTGCACAGCAGCGTTGGGATCAGCTTAATGTGTATGCTGATGTAACCTTTCCCTGCCAAATGTGTTTTCAGGTCAGGATGGAGAATATGGCTTAGGAAGTGAAGAGGTTTTTTTGACGCCTGAAGATGAAAACCCACTCCGGAGAATCCTGCAGGTACACACCCACACCATTTGTGCCTCTCGCTTGCTGGCTCTCTGCTGTTTTGTCTTCATCTGTGCGGCCACGTCTTGGTATGTGCATGAAAACCAAACGAAGCACTCTGCCCACTGTGCGTGACCTTGGATGTGAGAATATTCCTTGGTGTCACATTCACCAGACGAACGTCTTTGTGTGCCACACACGCACACACAGCACCATTCTGAATGACGCATCTGTGTGGCCCTATGCTACTGATGCCGCGCTTAAATCTGTTTTATATAGATTAAAGGATGCTGTGGAGCTCCTTTTTCTTTTCAAATCATGCATTCACAAAGGTGACTATTCCAGGCATGAAAAACAATATGGACCATATGACTATCCTTCGTGACCCTGTAATTCATAAATGATGACAGAAAAGTCGCAGTAAATATCTTGTACAAGAGTGCTGGATTAGCACAAATGCCTTCCAATGTGATGTAGGCTCAGAGCAAAGAGATTAAAACGATGGAGGAGATCCTGGTGTATAGGCTGCTGCACTGTACATCATGTTTTTCTCAGTGAATCCTCACAGCACACATCTGCTCCTGACTGACTCATATCCAACTCTAATTGGAACACTCTCACTTTGCGGTTATAGTGAAGCATCTGTTGAAATCAAATTAGACCCTAATTATAACAGTCAATTAATTACAAACTTTTTAGAGCTAGGGCGACAATTATTAAACTCTCAAAGGATTAATTGAACTTAATGGCAATGTCAATTGTAATGTAACAAAAATGACCAGTTTTTATTAATTCAATCAACTAGTTTAAGTACTAGTCTACCAATTTTCTCCAATTGGGTAAAAGTTGTATTAGTATTGTGCTTGTTCAGTCCACGAATGTTTCAGTTACTGTCGCCCTCTAGTGGATAAAGTGTAGTGGGACAGCATTTCTGCTCGTCATTCACAAGGGCTAACAATATTGTACGAGGCATAATGCGTTGCATTTTTGTATTTTATTGTATTTATTTATTTATTTTTTGAAGCTCAGCATAATTTCTTTCATTTGGAAAATCTCCCCAAAGAATACAGTTTAAATCATGAATGAAATGTATTTCTCCATTTTAAATAAATAAATAAATAAATAAAATGAAAATAAGAACCATGAGTCAGTCAACTTTTCATGCTTTCCACACAGTGGAAAAGTATTCCTGATGCATACTAAACCAAGCAGAGGCCTTATGAAGAAGCTTCTTGCCAATGTGTCACTCTTTTTGTCCATTTTACACCACTACTTTGCAAAAATAAAAGCTAGCAAATAGCTAATTAGATATTAAGTCACAGAGGATGACCAACCAGCCAGGACAAAACTAAACAGAGTTTCAGTTACCGTTCCGTTCCGTCTTCAATTCCGCTTATCCGGGGTCGGATCGCGGGGGCAGCAGCTTTAGCAGGGAAGCCCAGACTTCCCTCTCCCCAGCCACTTCAGCCAGCTCCTCCGACGGGATCCCAAGGCGTTCCCAGGCCAGCCGAGAGACGAAGTCTCTCCAGCATGTCCTGGGTCGTCCCCGGGGCTTCCCGCCGGTAGGACATGCCCGGAACACCTCCCCAGGGAGGCGTCCAAGAGGCATCCGAACCAGATGCCCGAGCCACCTCAACTGGTTCCTCTCAACACGGAGGAGTAGCGGCTCGACGCTGAGTCCCTCCCGGATGACCGAGCTTCTCACCCTATCTCTAAGGGAGAGCCCGGCTACCCTGCGGAGGAAACTCATTTCGGCCGCTTGTATCCGGGATCTTGTTCTTTCGGTCACGACCCACAGCTCGTGACCATAGTTGAGGGCAGGAACATAGATCGACCGGTAAATCGAGAGCTTTGCCTTTCGGCTCAGCTCCTTCTTCACCTCAATGGACCGATACACCGATCCGCCTGTCGATCTCCCGCTCTAACCTACCCTCACTCGTGAACAAGACCCCAAGATACTTGAACTCCTCCACTTGGGGCAGGATCTCATCCCCGACCCGGAGAGGGCTCTCCACCCTTTTTTCCGACTGAGGACCATGGTCTCTGATCTTCATCCCAACCGCTTCACACTCGGCTGCGAACCGCTCCAGCGAGAGCTGGAGATCACGGCTTGAAGAAGCCAACAGCACCACATCATCTGCAAAAAGCAGAGATGCAATGTTGAGGCCACCAAACCGGACCCCCTCAACGCTTCGGCTACGCCTAGAAATTCTGTCCATAAAAGTTATGAACCGAATCGGTGATAAAGGGCAACCTTGGCGGAGTCCAACCCTCACAGGAAAGAAATTCGACTTACTGCCGGCAATGCGGACCCAACTCTGACATCGGTCGTACCGGGACCGAATAGCCCGTATCAGGGGGCTCGGTACCCCATACTCCCAAAGCAACCCCCACAGGACTCCCCGAGGGACACGTTCAAACGGTCAGAAGGCGAGTTTCAGTTGCTATGATTAATTTCTGACTGATATGACTCGTATTCTAGCATGACCAAATTCATCTAATAACATGTCAGAACAGTATATCTGTTTAATATGAATGTATGCAAATGGCTAAAGATGGGTTTTCTAGTGGAACTTGGCTTGTTCTGACCAACCAATCAGAGGATGGAAAACTAATGGTCATTGTTGGCCACCTGACCCTGCAAGTGGGATTCAAATTCTGATTGAATGAAATGAAACAAAAAACACTGCCCTTGCCGATTCAGTCGAAGTTACATTGGCTAGCACAACTGACTCTAAAGGCCCTGCAGATTACATTGACATGGTAGCACGTAGATGTCAAAACTCTGACAAAAAAAAAAAAAAGGAAAATAAAATTCAACGTATACCTAACGGGGCAGCCAAGACAAACACTATGAAATGAGTGTCTTCTAAGGCATTATTTCTTCTTTCTTCACCCAGCCTTTCACTTGGCATCATGCAGGGATGTCTCACAGCAAGCGGAAGCTACTGCAGTCGCTTATGGGCCCGTACGGCCCCTTGAGTGTGTCCTACAATGGGAAGACCTGCATTTTGTTCAAGGCAAAGCGCCTGGCCATCCGCTACAGGAATCACACCTTCATTGATCTAACTGAGAAAGTGTTCAGTGCCAACTCACCTGTGGACACCAAAGGCTCAGTCTGCACCAAGGAGAAGGCCACGTAAGTAGCCACAACTTGTGGCATTTCTTTTTTTGTTTTTATCTGCAAATAAGCACATAAGGACCTTGTTAGCACACGTTGTTAAATAAATACATTATCAGCCTGTAACAGTTTCTTGGTAAAGAATAATTATTTTTTACTCTTGCACTGCTGCTCCGTTCAACGGGGGGAAGAAATGCCTAATGTGGTTAAAGGTTACTTTTAACTAGATTAAAAATATATATTTTGTTGTCGCTATATGCGTACAATGAGATTAAAATCAACTCCTTCTCCAGTGCAAACAAGTGTATAAAATAAAATGCAACAAAGGATGAATAAAAATGCATGAAGATAAAGAATCGAAATGTTGGCTTAATAGTATTGCACAATATATGGATATTGCACAGTGTTTTATTTTTATTTTATTTTATTTTATTTTTTTATTTTTATTTTTATTTTTTTGCACAGTGTTTTAAACGGATTGGATGTTGCACAGAAAGTGGATAAAGGAAGCAGGGTTTAAGGTCAGGGGTTAATCTGTGGGGTCAGTGCGTGTGTGTGAGTTTAAGATGGATCATGGGTGGGGAATTTTTTTTACCCGTTTCATCCTTGCGATGACACACCTGTAGCGCCTCCCTGAGGTGAGAGCTTTCCTTGATAATGTTGTTTGACTACAAAACTGAATTGACATTTGATTGTTGTTCTTCTACAGGCTTTCATTAAAGTTTGGTGATGTGGAAGACTTGCGAGGTCTAGTAATCAGGTACACTTTTTATTCTTTTTATTAAACTTTTTCTCCCTTGAAGTGAATTTATCATTCTGACGTTAAAAATGACAACAATTGTAAATACAACAAATACTATATATATATATATATATATATATATATATATATATATATATATATATATATACAGAGAGAGAGAGAGAGAGAATGCTATTTTTTTCCTCACACTTTTTGACGTGCTACTACTTCCACATTTTTCGACCGATTCTCACCATTGTAATTTCAATGTGTTGCAAAAAATCACACCAGATGTGCTTCTACTTTCCTCATTCCAAATATTCAGTTATACCACATTTCCATGCTTTTTTTCCATCCAAAAATTCCTTATTCATTTCCAGAGGGATGCTCAACAATTCACTCCCATACCTAAATGTTGAGCTCAATCAATTCACCTTGGGATCAATTTTAAATATTTCCCCAATTCCCACATAGCAAAAATTCCACATTTTTCACCAACAATATTCCTTACTCATTTCCGAGGTTGGGGGTTCAAGTTGTTGGGGCTTGTATCGTTCCGATTCAAAATGTTCACCTTACTCAATCACCTTGGCGTTCAATTTGATATATTTCACCCAATCAAAAATCTTTCCACATACCCGTTATTCTAAATTTTTTACCCCAAAATTATCCATTCAGTTCCAATGGCACAATAAGCAATGTTCAAGCTTGGGTGAGTTTAAGTCTATCCCAGAGAGGTGGGATTCACCTAGATCAGCAGTCAATCTCAGGGCATATACAGTACAATATAGACAAATACACAGTACACTCAAACTCATATTCACAGCTATGGATGACTTTTGAGTCTCCAGTGAACCCACTGTACTGAGAGAACTTACAAACTCTACACAGGAAGGCTTGAGTCCAAATTCCATGGCATTGCCATTAATGTAGCATGTTTCCTACTAATAACTTCAAATGGCGTCACATGAGCCTAGCAGAATCCAAAACAAAACTATGTTGTTCCTTTCCCTGAGTTGAGTTTCTGAAATATATCTTAAGTATGCCTTCTTCCTCAGGCTTCAAATGTCAAACACCTTCTACGAGGCAGCAGGTCAAAACTGGTTCACCCTGGACAGTGTGCACATCCACTACAACTGGACTCAGGAGGCCACGTTCAACGCCAGCGAGGTTTACGCTCCCGCCACGTCGTCCTACCACTGCCAACACGTCAGCAGTCTGCACAAATATGACACTCTACTGGTGCCCAGCTCCCACACGGACACGTCCGCCAACTGGCACATCACTTTCACCGATTTCCAGGTACAGTCTCATAAGGGTGCGCAGGTGTTGTCATCACAGGCTTCCACCAGTGTCTGCCAGTGATAACAATTAGTTTCTCACCTGCCGTACTTAGTAAAGCGGGGACTGGTCTCGCCGATCCTGGTAGCAATACTTGTGTTGAGAAAAGTTAAATAAGAGAAGCTTTTTCAAATGACAGGAAAGTCAGCATTTTTTTCTTTTCACTGCAAAAACAAACAAACAACATTTTTACAAAAATAATTCTGGCAACCACAGCTGCCAGATTTTTTTTGTAAAAAATACAGGGTTTAAAAAAAATTGTCCTTAAGAGCCTGCAGACAAAAAAGTGTTATTCAAACACTCTTACAATCTAATTTTGACTGTATCAATGTTATTTTTTATTTTTTTTGCAGTTTATCTTTGTTTAAATGACAGTAATTTGTAAATTCTCCCAAAAAAGTGATCTTTTCAACATTTTCATACTGTCAAATCAACAGTTGTGTTTGGTTCAGAGTTTTACAACATATTAAAGTAAATTACACAATACTTCATTGGTTTGTATTTAAAGTTTTTTTTATGTTACAATTTTACAGAAATTCACTGTTAATTCTTCATACGTTTTTACAGTGTGCTTCTACCAGTTTGATATGCGCTTTATAAGTATCAAATTTGTATAAATTAATATGAAATAATTTACACTAATGCAAATGTGATTTAAAGCGAATGGCATAAAAAAAATGACATTTGATAAAGGTTACAGGTTTCTTAGAACAACACACACACACACACAACACATTGAGCTATTCTTAGAAAAGGCCCATGGGCTACTCAAGTGCATGGTCCTTAGGTGCTACCTGGTGCCCATGGGCACCATGTTGGTGGCACCTGATCTACACTATTTCACAAAAGTGAGTACACCCTTCGAATTTCTTTAGATATTTAATTGTATCTTTTCATGGAACAACACTGAAGAAATGACACTTCATTTCATAATCAGCGTACAGCTTATATAGCGGTGTACATTTATTGTCCCCTTAAAATAACTCAGCTAAACCAATGGCAACAAAAGTGAGTCCACCCTGAAGTGAAAATTCCCAGTGTCAATATTTTGAGGGAATAAATGTGTACTGTTATATAAGCTGTACATCGTCATTTCTTCAGTGTTGTCCCATGAAAAGATAAAATGTAATTATCTCCAGAAATGTGAGGTGTTGATATATGGTATTGTATTGTAGATTTGTGTAACTATCAATTGGAATAAATCAGCATTGTGAGTTTTAAGACTTTTCATGGCCTGGCCTCGTTAATATCAGAAATAGTCATATTTCAAGAGGATTTTTTTTCCCCATCCCATTTTGTACTTTGGTGCATGTCCGTGTTTGCCAGCCATTTCCTTTAGTGTGCCATCAGTCTGTTTTAGCGTATGCTTGGCAGTCTGTTGGCCTGTCTGTACTCAGTGTGCTCGGCCATCTGCTAGGCCGTCTCAACCTGCGCGTGCTAAACCCAGTAAGAGCCACTTGTCCTTTTTTCATTCAGCCTGATCTCATCTTTTCCGACTTCTCGTTCAGATCCAAGCCTTCAACGTACAGTCGGACAAGTTTGCGTCGGCCAGCGACTGCGCCACTTTCCTGACGCCGGCCATCCTCATGGGTTTGGTGACGTCTCTCATCCTGCTGCTGGTCCTGGCCTACGCCCTGCACATGGTGGTCCACCTCAAGCACATCGACCGCTATGAGGAGCACAAGGCAACCGTCTACTTTCCCCGGAGTCCAGAGGCTGAACTGCCGGACAAAAACAGCCTGTGAGGAAAAGAGGACAGGGGACAGAGAGAGGAAAAGCAAAGCTGCGTCAGAAAGCAAGTCATGGAAAAAGTATCCTCCACAGAGTATTTCTCTAACAAAATGCCTGTTCACATGAAAACCTTGTAAATCACTTGTAAGTAAATGCAGGATACTCTTTCCTCGTTGACTTGTATCTTGGCATCCATTATGTGGATGCTCAAGCCTCTCCTGGGCCTACAGTTCATGATCCAAATGTCCAAAGGTCAAGGGACAGTCCTGGGGCCCTGAGGGGCAACAAGCGGCCTTTACCCCAGCCAGCCATGCTGTCACTGATACAGCTAACATCAGATGCTCTCGATCAAATGTAAGTAGTACATGGGGTCACTCACAAGTGTCATATTCCAAGCTTCCGCCGCTCATCATCTTTCCAGCTTTCTCCAAGCTATCCTTTGTCCTACTGCTGCAACAACTATATGCTTCAAACGACCAGTTTTCGCACTGGGATAGTCGTGTTAGCTGCATGCCATAAAGAGCTGGTCAATCTGAGCTAGTGCAGTGTTTCCTGCTAATCAGAACGTGTTGCATGAAGCGCAGTTTAAAATAAGCAAAGTGAGGCACAACGCAAAAAGGAGATTGAAAAGCTTCCGAAAGCAAGGAAACTCATGGTCTAGCATCTGGCTGGAGTGAATGGCCCCCTACAGAGCATTCGATGTCTCTCGCCTCGTCCCTAAACAAGACTGCTGCTTGGGATTTAACTGTGAAATGGCCTTTTACGGACCAGACGGGCAAAGACAACGGGGGGGGGGGGGGGGGGGGGGGGGGGGGGGTTCTACAAACTAGCACAACATTGGTTAGCAGCAAAAGCTCTAACCAGAAGACTTTGAAAACTACCCAAGGAACAATGATGCAAAAGACGGCCCGTCTGAGGGCGACGCAAGAGTGCATCTCTCCGGTGAAATGGCTCTCTTGAGAGTCGATTTTGGACAAGGGAGGTAATGGATCCTCCAGCCAAGACACTGGGTGTGGCTGCCAAAGTGAAGCTTCAAAGGTGTTGCCATAAAATATGGTAAGTGAGATATTGTGAAAAAGAGCTATTCGTTTCAGCTATGTACAAAACAAATACATGTACAGAAGTGTCATTCTGCGGAGGTCATTTTGTTTTGTTTTCTTTTTGTCTTTTTTTTATATACGATGTAATCATGAAAAACTGACAATGATGCTCATACTCATTAGGATAAACAAGTTGCAGGTACATCTGGATCTCTTCACAGCTGTTGACTTCAAATATAAGAAGCATAATTAAAAGACGTGCAACGGGATGAGGGTTAGTGAGGTGACCCCCCCCCCCCCCCCTCAAATTTGTTTTAAGTCAGGGTCTGATGAAGTCAAGTCAAGTCCATCTAACTGTAGTATGCCGTCCAGAAAGTGGGATTTAGATGCCATTATTATGCCAGAAGCAACACTAGCAGCAGTAACAGCATCACTAAGTCATTACCACTGATTAAAATAATAATAATAAAGAGTCCGCATGACAATAAGTAGATATCTTAACATTCGATATGGCAGTTCTGTCAATCTGTAGCAGTGTCAAATGTGTTCTTTGGTCATAAGTGTATCCTACAAACAATGAAATGGGTGCGGGTAGTTTGTCCAAGGACCAACTGATTGAACAATAAATGATATTTAAAGGAAAATGTGTGCTGTGTTGATATGTGGATGTGCACTGCTAATATTACGATTGACTCATTTACATATATTATATTTATGCCTTAACATTTTACCAATATAAAACTGAGATTACACATTACTTGTACTTGTATTCAATTGTCACTTATAAATGGCAAAAACTTTAAAATATATTTTGGTCTTTCATTTGACTAACCCTACATGAAAAACTGAACTGTAATTTCATAGCATAACCAGTAGAGGTCAGAATAGTGTGGTTTCTCTCGCTCTCTCGCTCTCTCGCTCTCTCGCTCTCGCTCTCTCTCATATTTAAGATTTCTCGTACCATATGTAAATAAATTGTAATTGATCATGAGGTGTTTAACTCATAATTAGCGTTCAAATTAATTTTTAATAAGCAACCATCTGATTACAGATGGTGTAATATTACATTAAATCCTCTAGATGTCAGTATTTTATTGTCTATGAGTCTTCTGATTACGCCAGGGCTAATGTGTGCAATATGTTGATTTGATTTGTAACATGATTGTTAAAAATATTTAACAAGAAATGAAAGTCAACAAATATCACAGGAAGACTACAAATGATTCATCAGTACTTCTGGACAGAGATTCTTTATGATGACCTCAAAACATCAATTAGTGAGTCATGTGTTGTGTTTAATGTTAATTTCTCCCAGTGCATAACTTTGGCATGAGGATGTTTGGAGCGCTCAAAGCTGCCAATTGTGGACTTTTTGGCCTGAGCAGAGACAGATAGGCCCGCCTGCTTTATATGTAAAGCTGCCAGTCAGAAAGCAGAGGCCTGCTGGGTTCTTCACACAACTGCTTTGTTGAAGCCAAGCTGGGATGGGGAGGCGCTAAATAAGCTGCTTTGCATTGTGGGAGCTGAAGAGATCAGGAGGAGGGTTTGTCGGGTTCAACCTTCGCAGCAATCTCATCTTTTTCATTTTATCACATTTCAATATTAAGAAGAAAAACATCTTCCTCTCGTCCAAGATAACGTCATTCACACTGACTGCTGTTATTCCGCCAATCACTGTTTTCCCCCAATGGCACTCTTTCATGTCTGTTGACTTGGTGATTCAACTTTTAATTGGACCTTGCAGTCAAGACAATCACAGACTCAGAATTTCCGGCCCCCTGTCAGCATCGCCAGCATGGAGGGCCTAATTTTAGCCCTCAGGCATGTTATTATTGCAAATGAGGTGCTAATCAACAAGCCTGTGGGCAGCGGCGAATATAAATTCCGTGGATGGATCATCATGGTGTTCCACATATGCTGCACCACACCCAGAATATAAATATATTTTTTGTAGAATAAAGTTCTGAATGAAACACTTGACAAATTCCTCTTCTGACCTAATCAGATGGAAATGGAAGGCAGGAAAGCAATGAAGCAAAAATAATGAGGGGGAAAAGCGAAGGTTTATTACGGGAAAGTGTTGAATACGAAATATAACTGGAAATCATTTGTGCAGAATAGGAAGTGATTTGGAATACAAAATAATAATACAGAGAGTTAATGTACTGTCTGTTTGTTATTGCTTCCCATAATGACAACACACCTCTCCTGTAGTAGTAGTTTCTTTCAGCCAACTGCAATTCTATTAGTTTTTTATTTCACATATTCGTTTGGAGATGGAATATTTGGTTTTATTATTATTTTTATTTTTTTTGCGTTGTTTTTTTTTTGCTGTTGACCTCTTCTTACATCATGTCCTGTCTAGACAGGAAAGCAGGTAAACAGGAAAAGTCACTCGTCCTTTTCAACACATCACCCCTTGGATCTTCTCCATGTAAGTCTTTTTTTATGTAAATATTCAAGTAATGCAGTGGGCTGTAGGCAGCTTTGATTATACTGCATTTTATGGAAGATGACTTCCCCAAAAATGTCTTCTTTCTACACTACAGTAGCTGACGGTGTTTTGAAGTTTTGCACTTAAATCCTTACAAAATAGCGACATCTGGTGGACTTTGCAATCAATGCAACCGTTCTGTCAAACAGAAATGCTCCGTTGAAATAGTTTTCCTGTCTGCAAAATTACAACGTTGTTGTATGTTTAATATTTTTTTGTATGGTAATAAAATACAGTCTAAATGTGTTAATTGATAAGCCTCTGGGAAGCAAGACATTACATTATAGATGGCATGAGGAAAGCATATGGACTACTGCTGAGGCCACAGTAGGCATTCAACTCTTCTTCTTTACTGTTTGTGTTCATGACATTACTTTTTAAACTTTGCTTTCCCACGAAAATTGAAGAAAGTGCCATTACTACTGTGCATGTCTATTAAAGTTCAAGTAGGTGCAGGCATGATGAAGTAAGTCAAATGTGAGATCTATTACTAATTGAAATGCCTTGAAATATTACATCAGAATCAAGAATTCTAGTTCATAATTTGCTCCTGTTAGGTCCGTTGAAGCTGCCAACTGTGCTTTAGGCAAGCCTTGCATATATTCTTGGGTGAAATGAACATCCTGTGGGATTTGACTACGTTTATCATCAAGCTAGTCAGGCTGCAGGTGTCCTCTGCTGAGTCACGTCTGCTTGCAAACCAGCGTGAGCGTGGTGTAAACATTTTGCCTCTTTTTTTAAATGATGACGAAAGTGTTCTGCCGCTGAATATGTAACCACAAGGACCAACGTGTAAGGTTAAAAGTTCAACAGTCATATGTTACATTTCACCTGGTGTCTTACGTTTAGGCCTATGTCCTGTATGCTAAAACCCATAAGCAGCAACAGCTGCAGCTACATTCTTCTAAATAATTCACGTGTGTATGTTCATTTCATACTCTTAAATTGTTTTTAGAGAGTGCACTTTTTTTGTGTTAGCATATTTTCCGTTCCGTTCCGTCTTCAATTCCGCTTATCCGGGGTCGGGTCGCGGGGGCAGCAGCTTTAGCAGGGAAGCCCAGACTTCCCTCTCCCCAGCCACTTCAGCCAGCTCCTCCGATGGGATCCCAAGGCGTTCCCAGGCCAGCCGTGTGACGTAGTCTCTCCAGCGTGTCCTGGGTCGTCCCCGGGGCCTCCTGCCGGTAGGACATGCCCGGAACACCTCCCCAGGGAGGCGCCCAGGAGGCATCCGAACCAGATGCCCGAGCCACCTCAACTGGTTCCTCTCAACGTGGAGGAGTAGCGGCTCGACGCTGAGTCCCTCCCGAATGACCGAGCTTCTCACCCTATCTCTAAGGGAGAGCCCGGCTACCCTGCGGAGGAAACTCATTTCGGCCGCTTGTATCCGGGATCTCGTTCTTTCGGTCACGACCCACAGCTCGTGACCATAGGTGAGGACAGGAACGTAGTTCGACAGGTAAATCGAGAGCTTTGCCTCTCGGCTCAGCTCCTTCTTCACCACAACGGACCGATACAGCGTCCGCATCACTGCAGACGCGGCACCGATCCGTCTGTCGATGTGTTAGCATATGTGAGAGAATATTTTGTCACTCCAATATGTGTTGTGAGTCGTGACTGAGCAAGATTTTATGACTTGACTTAGAACCATGACATGACAAACGTGACTTTACTTGGGACTTGCTTGAGACTTGAAAGCATCTTTTCATCACTATTCATATTGACAGCCACTATGGAGGATAATTTTTGCCCAAAAGATTCAATTAACCTTCGTTGTCAATAAACCACTTGAAGCCACGGACATCCTTGGTGTTTGGCCAAGATCAGAGTTCAAATGCTTCGTTCGAAGGACATGATCCAACCGGGAGCAAAGCCCAATAAATGTTCCCCTGATGGATTTCATAAGCAAGTGACATTGAGGAAACTATTGACACCGTTGTGTAAGAATGACCAGTAATCTCTGTCCAATAACTCTGATGAACAAAACAACATGCCTAAAAATTATTTTGTTCTATAAATTGATTTTCTGCAACATGGTTTGACTCGAACGAATGAAAAGCTGTGTATGTGCACACATGGATCAGCACATCAAGTTCTATCAGGCCATCGTTTCCCTGTGGATCTTTGTTTCATCCAAGTTGACCTTGATGCTAATGAGCAGCTGGGAAAAAAACGAAGAGCACAACAGAAGTCAAAGTGGTAGCAGAAAAAGGAGGAACATTATAGACATGCTGTTCTTATATAAATGCACTCACTGGCCTTTTTATTGGCATTATAACCAGAAAATGACCCTTGTCGGAAGATACTAATTGAACTGAGTTTTTCAAGATCTAAGCCGATTTATTTATTTTTTTGCTTTGACTTGAGAGCACACATTTAACATAAAAGTGCTGTATGTCACAACAAGCAGCAGTTTGGCAGATGTGGGACAATTGAAAAAAAAAGTGTTTTAAAGAATTTTACTATCAATCTAAACATAAAACAAAGGGAAATACGCTTGTTTTTAAAACAAGATTTGCTTTACATAAATCAGTTTAACTTATTCACTGCCATTGACAGCTATGGAAGTCAAAAATTCATTAGAACTATTTCTTAGTTTCACATTTTTTTCCACTTTTGTTAACGAGTATGAAAACCTATAATTTTTTTTATTGTACGTTTAGAACAGATATAAAATTTGTGATCAATCGTGAGTTAACTAGTGAAGTCATGTGATTAATTACAATAAAAAAATTGAGTCGCCTGACGCCCCTTAATTAAAAAGAAAAGAAAAGATGATTAAAAATTAGGGGCGTCAGACGATTATTATTTTTTATTGTAATTAATCGCATGACTTCAATAATTAACTCATGATTAATCGCACATTTTATATCTGTTCTAAATGTACAATACTTTTTTTTTTAGGTTTTCATACTCTTGTTAACAAAAGCAGAAAAAAATGTGAAAACTAATAGAAATAGTATTAACATAAAATTTTTGACGTCAATGGCAGTAAAATAGTTAATTTAATGCCAAAAAAACTGCAAAACAGCACAGGCGGGCTAGCGGATCGCATCAGTATTGCAGTGTTAAAAACCTTAAGGCAAACAGCTAATAAAGTACAATATTATAGAGTGCTATTTTTCTTATGAAAACTTTCTCTTTGTAAGGTTAGAACAGATTAAGGCTATTTATGTTCATTTCAATGGGGAAGGGTAATTTCAAATTCAAATTGCATCATGGGAAAAATGTGAAACCTTAACGGACATGAGACAGGACAGGCATTTTGAGAGAAATGCAAAGAGACAATTTGAATACAGAACAACCAATTTTTCTCAAAAGCAGTCATCTTCCACTTTTATGAAACTGGTGTCCTACAATATAATATAATAGAGTAATATAATGTTATAATTAGCAGCATAAAAAACAGTTTATAAGTGCAAATAATGGTTTTAAACAAAAATTTGAGCCAACAGCATGGTCAAGGAATGCATTAAATTCATATCTCAAGGTGCCCATGTATTTGCCCTGAGGTTAAAACAATTCAAAAGGAGTTTATGATGCCGTAAGTTTATCATATTGTGCAAGAGTGTAACATCTATCTGAGCTCCACCAACTATGTGTGGAAAAACGTTCATCCATCATCCCCTTGCACTTTGTGTGAAAGATAGGGCACCAAAGTGCAGACATACAGTAAATTATTGGGTGCTGCTGATCCCTTCACAGAGCATTGCCGGAATATTTGCAGCTCCAAGAGAAATGCGAGCTGTCACATGGGACGTGTCGCCCGAAGGCCTCTCATCATCTTTCACCAGCCATATGCTCACACATTGCCAGTGCCACGTCGCTCGAAAGGGGCACTTGGATGCAACAGAAATGTCACGTCATCGGCCTTCTACCAAGAAGCTGGACAAAGCCAAACACCCCCCTTCCCACAACCCCTTCCTTTTGTATGCCCCCCCCCCCGCCCCCCATCAGCACTTTGCCAGTAATTTGCTTCAGTGAACTGGCCATATAGTGCATGACTTGATGTGACGTGAAAGCTAAAGGACATCTATTAAAGCCCTGTAATAACGCTAGTGTGTGTGCGTGTGTGCGTAGGGGTGTGTTTATAGGGGGGGTGGGGGTGTGTGCTTGGGTCAGAAGTATGGCGTAATTCAACAGCAGCATCCTCTGTAGCCAATCCTCAGATGCCGAGAGGGAGCGACAGAGAGAAAGTGAGAGAGAGAGAGCGTTTTTCGGTTCCACCTGAACCTCCACTCCTCTCCTCTCCTCAGTTGCTGAGATCTGTCAGCAACGCGAAGGTAGCGGTGGACTTTTCCGAGCGGAGAAGTCAAGCTCGACTTTTCACATCCGAGTCGTGTGACTGAACTGGCGCCGCACTTTCGACAATTACGTCACGCGGCGATTTCGCGTCGTTACACACGTTGTCCACTATGCATCTATCAGCCAGGCAGCTTGGCTGATTTTCCGTTTTTTGAATTCCTTTTTTTTTTTTATGATTAATTCTCTGGAGGGGGATACATATTCACAGTGGATGCGTAAACCCAACAAGCACTGTGCGCCGGAGACCACCAAAATGCAGGTTGATCGGGGCAAGGTCCGTGCGTGGAGTGCGTGCTTTTTATTACTTTGCTCAACTCTGAGTACAACTGAGGTTGGAGGCTCCCACCAAAGCATCCCTCCATCAGTGTGAGTAAATGCTTTCCAAGCAACATTATTTTTTTTTGACGGCAACTGTAAGAAAGTTGGCGATTTATATCAATTCTCATTGTGACGTTTGCTTGTCATCGTTAAGAATAATCACATTTGCCAGTCATTAAAATGATGTTAGTTTCTAATCATATTTTTGAACCCGCAGAGTGAAGCTCTGGGCGTCAGCATTTGGTGGTGAGATGAAGTCAATCTCTGCAAAGTACTCGGGCTCTCAGCTGCTACAGAAGGTTAGTTGACTTCATCTGCACTTAATTGAATTCACACTCATTATTGTAGGTTTACCTGCACAATAACCTACTTCATGATTGCCTCATTTGTAGCTACATGAGTGGGCTAAATGACAAATGACACGTATGCATCTCTCAGTGTAACCAGATGTGCATTTCAAACGGCAATACACAAGTATATTAAGTGAATGTAATGTGGGACTACTACTTTATAGAACATTATTTCAAAGCCTATTCCAAAAATGTATATATATTTTTTAAATGTGTTCAGGCACTCACTCATAACATTTTCTATATATGGACACCCAATTTTAATAGTTTTACAGTAATGTGCTGTAATTTGGAGAGTTTTTGAGCAGTCATTTTGGTGCTTCTTAACCTATTTTCCTTTCCTTTTTACAGTAAGTGAGTGAATGGATTGATAAAGTGTATACGTTGCTGCAGGATGTGTCATATTTTGGAATAAGTTGTTTAGATGTTCCGAAGGTTAGTAATTGTGCTTTTACTGATGCAGCGAGATTTAAGATATCCACCCTCAGAAAAAAAAAAAATGTACTTGTGGGCATGTGGGCTTGCCGCTAGATTTCCTGAAATGTTCTTTATGTATCTTTGACTTTCACAGCCAGCTGACTTTTGCGCTTGCTCGACTCCTATTTCTGACATGAGAATGCATATCATCATTTGCACTCTGCGACGTCAAAGCGGACATGTGTAGAAAACATAAGGTGACACAATGAAAGAAAAATTAAAACGGTTGAAAGCATACAGGTGGATAAAAGTACGTGTCAGGGTTAGTTCAACTCCACTGTGGCTTGTTGCTGCGATGCATGAGCGTGAACACGACCACACACTACATTATATTCACATGCACAATCACACATATGCACTGTATGCCTCTGGCGCGGATTTCATCATCCGCTGCTGATAAGCCTGAGTCAGGGTGTTATCTTTTTGACGGGATAAAAACTCTTCCCCCCTACTCATCTTTTGCCGCCTCCAAAAAGGAGATAACCCTCCTCACGGAGTGACGACCTCCTTAGAAAATGCAAATGAGGGCCACAGGGTTAACTGAGCAAAAAAGAGACTGAAGACCTTGTTGCTGGAAAATTGTATCTTATGACACCAACTGGGGGATGTTTCACCTTATTGCGTAGGCATTGAGTGATGCTCACCTTTCCCACTGAATGTCGAGCCTTGTCTGATATGCGCATTGTGTTGAATTGCTTTGACACTTCGTAAAGCGTGAAAAGATGAAGAGCAACAACAGATCCCCTGAAGACTTATATACATGTGGACAAAATTGTTGGTACCCTTCTGTTAAAGAAAGCCACAACAGTGACCCGAATAACTTGAAAGTGATGAGACGGGAATTTGGCAAAATGTCCTCATGACAGATGAGAAAAAACTTCTTTTTTTTTGGCAAGTCACATCTGCTCTATGATTACAGGCTAAAAAAGGAAGTACAGTGTTTTATTTAAAAACAAACAAACAAAAAGAACAAAGAGCTTATTTGAAACCTGGAGAATGGTTTGGTTATGATCTGGGTGCTGCTTTGCTTCATGTGCCACAAGAATATATGCTGTTAAGTTTACTGTATGAATTGTTAAATTAAGCTAGCTAGGTTAGCTTGACCGTTTAGCCCACCAATAGCGTCGATTTAATGGAGAAGACAGCAATAAATCATCATCATCATCATCATCTTGAAGCTATACCATTAAAAAAGGCAATTGTTACTGAAGCATTAGACATCCTTACATCGACTATACTTTTCACACTTTCCTTGAGTACTTTCACGAGTGTGTTCACCATATTTGATGTGACAGGGCCCCCGTAAATTAATGTTCGTCAACTTGACTGAACATCATAATGTGGCAACCGAGTTAATGAGCCTCATTTACACACACTAATAATTTTGTGAAAACAGATTGGCCAGCCCAGAAAGAACACATGTAGTTTTAAAATCTGATGATCATATGCTTACGCCCATATTTCATTATTTATCGTAACAGTGCAACATTCATATAAACATTAGTTAAAAAAAAGTGCTTTCTTCTAAATAATGTACATTCATACATTCATTTCATACTCTTAGCTTGTTGTTTGTTGTGTACTTTTTTGTGTCATGATCAGTGAAAAATATTCTCAACTTACGACTTACTTGAAATTTGGTGGTGACAAGACTTGCTTGATTATTATTATTATTATTATTTTCTAACTAACTAACTTGAGACTTGCACGTATTTCCAGCTTTGCCGCGTACAATGAAATTTCAAGACTGTTAAGGCATACTGGAGGTAAATGTTCGGCCCAAGAGAAGTCTTGGTCTCAATTGCAAGTCATGGCTCCAATGACACAAAACTGCCGGATAACCAAAGATGGGAATGAAGGCGCTCAAGTTAGTATATAGTTGCCGGAAGTGCATCACTCTTGCGTCGTTTTAGTCCTGCTCCCCCCCAAAAAACAGGAAAACTGGGACAGTGAAAATTCCGAAATTCCAATTTAATCCAAAACATTTCAAATGTATTTAGAAGCACATCTCTGAATTAAATTGCACATATTTTAACAGTTTTAATTTTACTGTAATACTACTACTACTACTACTACTACTAATAATAATAATAATAAACCTTTATTTCATCAGGTTAGTCCAACTACCATTACAATCTGTTTTCCAAGAGAGACCTGACAGAGATGACGAGTAAGATGCATTCAGTTAACTTCCATTTTACATGAAACAAAAATAAACAATTCCTGTGCAAGACAGTTTCAATTTGTATTACATATTTTGACGCATCTTAAAAGAGCACTGGATCCTGAAACCTCCATCTCCCCTTTCACCCTCTGTCCTCATTTGTCCTCCCTCTCCAGTTGCTGAATCTATCTCACAGCTCTCATTTCAAGGTTATATCAATAAGGGAATGTGTGTGTGTGTTCCTGTACACAAAAACCCTGATCAATAACTTTTTGTGTTTTTTTTACACTGCATGCAGTGCGTCACAGTCAAAATGCAGCTTACAGACTTCTGAAACATTAAACATCACCCATTGATCGTCACAATGAGCTCTGTGTATTTTCCCCTCTTCACTGCTATTCTGCTGAATTTCTTAATTTCATGTATCATTGAACAAGTTGTCTCTCGTCTCGTGTGTGTGTGTGTGTGTGTGTGTGTGTGTTGGATGGCGGCTGTACTTGTTTTCAGCTCACTGACATTACAGCTTCCTCGAATCACAATATGGGACATTTTTCCACAGTGCAATCATTTCAAGCCCCCCAGTGATGAAAGGTACATTTCAAATTACCAACCTAGAAAAGCCAAAGCTCTTTAATGGCCGAGGGATTTTGTTGGCTGTGCACATTAAATGTGGACACAACTATTGGTACACGCCATTGTACTGTCTAGGGTTGGCTGTGGTTTGGCCTATACAGAATTTTATATGTATATAAATATGTATTGCTGGTGTCAAGTGGAATATTTGTGCCTCAACCATTAACATTGCATCATCAAAGATCACAAGCCATTTAAATGACGTGCACACGTGAATAGTACAGATTTGTGAAAAAATAGGAAATTGATCAAATTGTGACATAGGATGTTTCAACCCAATGCCGCTGAATTACGGATAATTTTGCACATTGACATGCATCCATATTGTTACACAAGCACACCGTCTTCAGTCCCTGTTGTCAGCATCTCTATTAATGAGTTTAGCAATCCTGCTGACGCCCCTGGCACTAATATCACTACAGACTGGTAGATTTCCAACATCTTTCATTAAAAATTCTGAACTTCCTGAAATGGTTAGCCTTTGTCAATGTTCACACTATATTCCCTGACAGTGTCCTCAACGGTTGTTCCTGTTCCTTATTACGTACATGAGAGTTTGCATATCGACGATTTGACATAAAGCACGCTGGATCTGTGATCATCACAACGCTTTTCTCACACACTCAAGGGAGCATTATAGAGTAAAAGACAAGGGGACAATGCGAAGGTGTAATGATGTGTGACAGGCTGCTTTGCAGGAATCCATTTTCCTGAATGCTGAAGAAAGAGAATGTGTGTGGTCTATAGTTTTGCGCAAATGCATGGTCTGCTGTTCGGCTTCACGTTGTAATCGAATGACGTCTGCTGACAACATTTCGGGATCATAGTAAAGCTCTGTTCTCAAAAATAAATAAATAACTGAATCTTAACTTTTCGAGTACAGGGAGTCCTCAAGTTACAGCGGAGTTCCGTTCCTACGCTGGCGATGTAACCCACATTTGAACTTAAGTCGGATTTCCCCGTTAAAGTCGATATTTACATCAAAATACTTTGTACAGTAATAAAAAAAAACATATTTGCGCGACCCTGAAGACGCTGGAACCAATATTTGACATTCATTGCTGACGGATGGCAGAGCGGAGCTAATTCAAGCTTAAACACAGAAATGTGACGCGCCTGATGGCGAGCCAACCGGCTGATGGATGTTCGTTGCTGGAGGTAACAACAACACAACTTTAAATAACTTTAAAATGGCGTGACTACTCTGGGAAATTAACAAAAAAGAAGGTGCTACGGACGAGGCACGGGCGCCATAAAGTCGACGTAGGTCGTAGCTCAAGGACTCCCTGTAATTGACAGGTGATTCAAGGTAGCATATGACAAGTTGGGTTGAACCATTCTTGGACACTGAAATAGAATAGCATACTGAATACAAAGATAATTTCATGAACTTATATTTTTCCTTGAAATATTTACATACGCTATACATTTGTAACACATTCACTCCCAGCCATTTTCACTGAAGCAACCCTCTTTGCTCCCGGTTGTTTTAATGGATTTTGACTGATTTTGCAAGGCCCACAGAATACTGTGTTCTATTGCTATAAAATAAAGATTTGAGTCGCTTCTTTTATCAGGAAAAAGGTATATTTCTTTATTAGAATATAGCTTTTTAAAGTTTCATCATTATTCATAAATCTGTTTAAAACTGTGGGGAAAAAGAGCTTTTTGCAACATGGCCCTGGTTGATCTCTTTTACTCTGCTGCCCCCTGCTGGGCGTTTTTGTAATAACTACAATTGCTTCAAACGTTCTCTTCAGTTCAGAGGCTGCATCAAAGCCGCCTTCTGTATGCTCTAGCATAAAAAAACGTATGAACACGTTTTTGGGATCATGTTAATATTAAAAATAGAACGTATTTATATGTTATTGGGAGCAAATGAGTTAATATATTTAAAAATCTGACGCACCCCCTGGAGTGCCTTCACGTACCCGGAGGATACTTTTACACATATGAAACTCAAGATGCACGCATTTTAGGCCCAAGCGCAGGTCTGCGAAAATAGAGCCCCTCATCTCTCTCTCTGGGAGATTGCTGACTGGTTTGGCCACAATATGAGTTACACCGTACTAATAAATGATGAGCTGTGTCAAAAGTTCTGCCAAAGTTACGAAGATAATGATCATTTTGCTCATTGACGTATGTGTATGGAAATGTACTGCCTTCCAGTGCGAGGTGTTTTTAAGGTTGTGTATATATTCCAATAATGAACCAACGCTTCAGATGTTCACGTGTGAAAAATGCTGACTAATGGCTCTGTTTGTGTGAAAACAGCCTCATATTATACCTGTGAGCAGCAACATGCATGAAAGACCTCTCAGTGTTATGCAGTGCATTTTTACGCCTCCATGGATATGAAGCATTTTCACCTTTTGCTCTTTGCCTTCTTTGGCGTGAGATGACTTAGTGCGAGCGTGGGATGTGTGATGGTGCCAATCTGCTGCCGAGGATGGGTGACGTTTGAGGCGTTCCGCTGTTGCTCCATGTGTCAGTACAGGGGAGACAGCCGCAGATTGGATTTAGTTTTGGGGAAATTGACTCGCTGTCAGGTTCCGTTCAGTGTGACCGATGATGAGGTGAGCTGAGGGTGTGTGTACCGATGACAGACCTCCACGTTCACATCCGCCAAAAATGATCTTTAGCTGCCTGGATGGTGCTTATTTGTGTGCGTGTCTGTGTGTAAATGAGACACAAAGAATAAGGAGCAATGTCATATGTGTGGAGTTCATTACAAAGTCAGCAGGAAGGAGTGCAGCCTGTGCCATGCATGATGCTTTCATGTTTGGAGCAAGCCAGCTTTGCCACGCAGCCACCTACTCGTAATGCAATTAGTGCTTTGTTTGTGAGAAAAGCCATCGTGAATCAAACACACCACCTCTGCTGCAGAGAGCTCAAGTGCAAGGGAGCAAGGCCTTTGGCCACCAGATTAAAGTATTTAGATCACATGCGCTGACGCTGTATTTGTGGGCTTAGAAAAATCAAATGTCTTTTGATGTCTTGTTCTTCTGCGTGTCTCTTTTCATTTATTGCCAGCCTCTCTCACAAAGCTGATGTGAAGTGTTTGATTTTTGTGGCTAATTTGTGTTTGCGAGGTGTTTTTTTTTTCTCATCCACATTTGAGCATTTTTACAAAACATGCAAGCATGCAGTCTAATCTTGTGTGAACACAAGTACTGAAAATTTTATTATTTAAATTTAGTCTCAGTTTTCGTAGTTAGTGAACCACATCCCATTTTTATTTAGTCACTGTTTAGGTCAAGCATTTTAGTCTTTATTTCAGTCCAAGAAAACATAATTTTATTTGACTAGTTTTAGTTAACAAAAACTGACAACATTTTAGTCTTGTTTTACTCATCATCATTTTACCCTTTTACATCAGCAGAAAATATTAAACATTTTCATCTAAGCTAAAACTACTTCACATAAAATGTCTCATCTTTCTTTGATGAAAAACAACTTCACACACAATTTCAGTATATCAACAGGTGACTATGACTCCATGCTACAAGATAGTCAATTAGCCAGGATTAGTTAGCAGTCGGATTAACGTTATTGTTTGAACAATATAGCTGTTGGATTAATCTTATGTTATAAACAACAACCACCAAACTTTTTGTTAACTTATTGCAATGTCTTTGTGGTAAACTGTGACGTGTCTCATTAGGTTTGTCGTTCTTTTTTCCAGTTATCTTGTGTCCACATTCAAGCATATGCTAAAATCAAGCATAGGTGTCCCCCCCCCCCCCCCCCCCCCACACACACACACACTTGTAGCGATAATGTGTTCATATATCACGTCTACTCTTTCTTCCAGGCAAAGCAAAGCATGGCCAGTAATAATTTTCTTTCTTTCTTTCTTTCTTTCTTTCTTTCTTTCTTTCTTTCTTTCTTTCTTCTTTACCTTCCACCGTGAATCCACCTCTAGTCCGTCTCATGTTTTTGTGCACGTTGCACTCACTAGCTTCAGATTTGAAAGGGTGTGTGTCACTGTGTGTTAGTGACAGATTAGCAGAGACAGGATTTTACAAAATCGTAATTCTCACCTCGTCTTTGTTCGTGAATTAAAATGTCCATAGATTTTGGTCCAGTTTTTATTAAAGGATCTGTGTGCAGTTTGTCACTTTTTTTTTTTTTTTTTTACTCGCGACTGCCAACTCTGGCCCAAAGCGTTACTGCAGCATCTGTGTCAGGCTTGTTCATGGTGCGTGTGCGAGTATGTGCACGAGCTTCAAGCAACAGCCACAGTTGGAAACTCCGCCCTTCCCTTCCCCAAATAAACTGTGGAGTGTGCAGGGTCCACACACTCTACTATAAAGGGAATATAAAAGCTGATAGGTGCAGTCAGAGTAAAACAGTCAGGGCTCTTTGTACTCATCTGGGCATTGGTATAGCATGCATGATGTAGAAAAAGCTTTAATATTACTTTTTTAAACGGCACAATGCATCTTTAAGTGAGCTACATTTTCGCTTCATCTTTATTAGTCGACAAAAATGCAGACTGATTTCGTTGCAGTTTTTGTTTATTAATGGGGGTTTTATTCCAGCCTAATTTAGTTTTAGTCCGGTAAAGAATGTGTGTTGATGAAAATATATATTTTTTAGTTTTCCTTGACGAAATTAACACTAGCACTGAATATATTCTGTCGTCAGGTAGATGCAACTCAGGTGTGGCTCTGCCTCAGTTGGTCAGCAGATAAAGTGCATGTCACCGTGTAGCAGTGCAGGTTATCAGGCACATTCATACAATCATACACACGCTCATGCACACACACGCACACGCACACGCACAAGCACCTTTGATCTATCACATTAAGTTTCCATGATTATGACAGATAGCTCCAGAACCACAGTAAACATTGGCCATTTTTGCAAATGTCTAGAAGTGCTAAATACTGCGCAGCTTTGTGTGAAGGACTGTCAGTGACTTGCTGCTTCCCAGATCCATCATACTCAAGATTCTAGGGATTTTCCTGCAGGTAAAGATGGACCCGAGACATTCTCGTAAACATATTCAGGAATCAGACAAACGTCAGCTTTGCCAAGCTTAAGCAAGAAGTACGGTGACTTTAAAGGGTCATTGAAAGGTGTTTCATAAAAGTTGAATTCAGCAGAGGAGAATATTGCAACTATTGTATACAATGAGACCAAAGATCGGATTTTTTTTTTTTCCCAAATGTGACCTGTATCTGTCTTTTTTATGTCAGTCTGAACGGCTCAATTTAGATTTTTTTCATATCCGAAACGTATCCGTATTTTTGCAATGCGACCGCTGTCTGAACGGCCAGGTCGCATATATCCGACCTCCACGTCATCAAAAGTCCAATATGCGATCCGTGCGGGCGGGGGGCATTAAGCTTAATTAATGCTTGACGCATCCGCGAGGTCCGCATTGGCTCAGGAGACGTACGTGAATCTGCAAAGTTGTTTCGAGCAACAGTTGTGACTTCATATTTGACTTTAATTTAATCCCACTTGAAACCTGAAGTATAAAGGTGGCATTTATTACGCGCGGCAATGACGTGACGTCATCTTTCTGGAGAAAAAAAGAGATCCCCGTGAGATGAGGCGCTCAAACAAAATATTATTTCTACCTCCTCCCGCTTCAATACAATTTTTACAATCTCATGTAGATATGAGATGGTAAAAATATGAGCCCGACGACAGATTTATAAAAGTCCGTGGTCCTGACATGCTGGACCATACGTATTTACTTCCGCAAACACAGCGTTGTGAGTGACCTTGTATCTTCTTCTGCGCATGCGGGTCACTTTGGGGACGGATTACGTCCACACAGTAGACAGACTGAGGTCGCAATTAATAGGTAATGTAAACGTTTACTCAAAAAAATTTCTGATTTCACCAAAAAATCGGAATTGAGCATTATGACCTATAGTGTGAACGTAGCCTAACTAATGGTTAGTTGAGCATATTGAGCGTGAACTGTAAAATAGTTTTTTTAGGTTTTGAAGTTTACGGGAATCTTAAGTGGCTAAGATGTCCCAGGGATTTATTCAAAGCCAGTGCAGTGTGAGTGTGACATATCTTTGCATGGAGGCGGAAATCGGTAGTTTCGCAGACAAGGATAGGGCGGCGGATCTGCAAGAGGCAAGACTTTGTACTGCACCGCTTTGGGAATGTTTACAGCCGCCTTCAATCATGGCCCATCAAAGCGACTCGCTGGAGTGGGAAACACATCTGCATTGTGAAGTCACCACTTGGAGATTGGCCCAACCTCTGATCATTTGTGTGCTATAATTTAAAAACATAATGCAATGATTTACAGAGTTAGATGCCCACTGTTCACATTTTTATGAATGACATACGTCTGACATTCACCGTACACGTCCGCGGAGTTCAGAATTTGTCTGCCTGTGCCTCGATCAAATTCACCAAAATTGCATTAGACCAGCTGTGCCAATATTTAGACGTGGTCTGAGCAGGCGTGAGTTTAGACCGACTTTCTGCCACCAAGCTCTTATTCTACTGGGCCCCTCTCCAAGGACGCAAGGATACCCCAAATGTTGTTCAAAATCTTAAAACAATTACAGGCATTCAGAAGCCAATAAGAATATCTGACAGTTTCAAGGGAAAATGTAACACTTCACAGTTTGCACTGGCTATGACCTCAATTGTGAGTGTTCAGCAGCGCCAAATTATTTGACTACCTCTCAAAATCCCTCCTCTTTCCCCGCCGTCACTTTGTTTTAATAATGGATAGCATGCAGCTATTGCACTAAAGAATACATGGAAGGGGATCTCGGGACAAGGCTGCACAAGTGCAGAGGCCTCAGTATACGGTAGTTGTGCTGACCCAGCACAATTTCCTGCACTGGCGTCACTCTCACGGGGGTCACATTATGCAAGTCAACCGCCACGTCGTCTTCCACATCAACACAAATACTCTTATTTTGTCTCTACTTGTGCACTGCGCCTCTTTCGCACATCACTCCTCAGCAGAGCTTCCAGATGAGCGGAGTGACTGCCCCTCCTGCTGTCGACCTTCACCTGCACTTGCCCGCATCTCGCCTCGACAAAAACATTTTGAACTTGTGGCGCAGGCAGCAGCAATGGGAGTGCACGTCATCAGAGCATGCACATAGTCTTGCAACAAAAAACTGACGTTTATTTCAACAATTCCACATCCTGCATGCAGAGCTGCAGTTACAGTGGATGTAAAAAAAAGTGGACACCCCTGTTCAAATTTGCATCTATATGAAAAAAATAGATCAAAATAAAATTTCAAAACCTTTTCCACTATAAACGTGATGTACAACCTGTGCAACTCAATTGAATTAACAAAAAAATCGAGAGGGAGAAGTAAAAATAAACTGTTATGATGTGGTTGCAAAAGTGTGCACACCCTCTCACAACGGTGATGTGGCTGTGTTCAGAATTGACCATTCACATTCAAACTTGTGTTAAATTGGAGTCAGAACAGAATATATTTCAGATGTTCTAATAGGCTTTTCCTGGCATTTTGCCCCCCATCCTATATGTAAATACGGCATATATATTTTGTTTTTCTTTAACGGGTCCATATAAAATAGAAACGCTAAATTTTATGACAAAGACATAATCCAAGCTCGGTATTGTTTAACATCAGTATAGTATCATCTGTGGTTGGTTTCACTGTAAGACAAACAGCTGTACTCTATACTTAATTACTCCAGTGAGGGATTCGAAGATGCTTACTCTTAAGACTGGTGCAATGTAAAATGTCAGTGAAGGACCAGGTATTTCTTCTCTCAAAGGGTATAATAAACTGCTAGACTCTTATATTGACTGCAAGAACCGCTTATGAGAGAATTATTGAACTTTTAATGACATCAAGATGAAGCGCTGACTGCTGATTGCTCAATTTGAGAGAAGAGGGTAACAACTTCTACCAAACAGAAAGCAGGTACTCTTACAGCGTCATTATTTTCCTTCTGATAACTTTGCGTATTATGACCATAGAGTAGTTCTTTCAGTTTAGCACCCTTACTTCTTAGAATATAGAGTGAAAACTTATAACATAATTCATTTCTAACAAGAATGCTGTAAAAGTGTTTTCTTATTACTTGCTTTTATACCAGCAGTCTTCCATCTTGAATATCAACATTGTTAGAGTGCCATTCATTGCAACAAAATACTGTAGATGCTGATAATGACACATATGTTGAAGCATGAATGAGATAAGACAGCATTTAGAAACAATTCTACATTCTATATGACTCACATAATTTGCATACAACATATGGAATATTTATCTTTTTTTGTTCAAAGTGAAGCCTTTGTAATATATTTTCTCATGTTGTTGGCACTGTAAGTGTTTTCTCTGGTGCGACTATATATATTTTTCCACGTAGTCAATTGCTATTGTAATTTCCTATGTATAATAGGTTTTAGACCCCCCCCCCCCAATTGCCCCTCAGATAGCAGATTTTCCATCTCTCCATGAATAATATGCTTCCCAGAATTGCTGGCATTCAAGCTAATAAATTGAAGCATTTTACAAATTTGGATTTCTTGGGTTAGTAAGAGTTTAAGTAGAAGTTTATCTTACCTTGCTAACAGTTTTAGCTGTCACCTGTGACCTTAATGAGGACAAGTGATATAAAGAAATGGATATCTGAATGATCAATTATTATAACTTTGATATTGACAAGGATGAACAAAAGACTCAAATGCATGACCAGGTTTCAAAAAGGAAACTGATTTATTGAGTAATTAACAGGAATCTGTAAGCGACGAGACATAACAGATATCGCCTGAAGAATGTGTCATGTCTCTCAAAATCAATGGCTTGCTCTTGTGCAAATATGTCTTTTAATGTGGACAAAGATTTTGTTACTTGTTTGAAAAATGAAAAAAAAAAAAATTCCCACAAAAGTTGCCAAAGCCAACAGGAGTACATGCGTGTCGATGAGGGGCCATTACGATGGTATTTCATGCGAGGACATGTCAGCCATTAGAGAGAGGGCATGAATTTGGCTTCCACTCTTACGGGCAATGGTGCATACCGAACAGACGCCGTGTACACTGGGAAACGTTCCGAGCTCCTTCAGCAGCAATGCTACGAGGCCTTCCACGCCGGCATACGCGCATGTTAGTGTACAGCTGTTATTCTACGCTTCCACTCAATAAGCCTCAGGCGGCCTTTAAATCGGCAGGAACACACATGCGCACTCGGGCACACACACAGGAGATCTGGGTGGCTTTGCAGCTTAATGGATGTTGGTGCATATTTTTCAAATTAAAAGAAAGAGTAATATGGTTTTGGTCCAGTGGAAGAGCAGCCTGTATTGTAGGTTCTGTTCAGATCTGCTGCTGTTAATGTTACTATTAACGTTTAATTGTTACATTAAAGTGTGAGACTAACAGATTAAATGTTTACATGATTGTCGTGTATATTTCGGGGATCCCCACTCACCAACATTCTTGAAAGTTTTTTCCCGTTTGGAATAACAAATACAGATTCCCGCTTGGCCTGCGGCCGGGGGTGCCGCCCGTCCCCTTCTGCCCCCGGTGTTCCGTCCCTCCACGTGGCGGGAGGTGGGGTGGGCGCGGGTGCCCTCTCCGCTCCGCTGTCCGGCCCCTCTCCGGCACCGATGCTTGGGTACGGGGGTCCACGGGGTTTGGGGGTCGGGGCTGGGGTGCTGGCGGTTGCTGGGGGTGGGGTCGGCGGCTTGGTTGGGGGCGACATATGTTGGCGACCTTTGGTAGTGCTTTTGGGGAAATATCAAGTAATTTCACACAAGCCAGAATGTGCTATAATCAGTTTCTGCTGAAGGACTACTGAAAATGAAGTTCAAACAGAACCAAATACAATTTTTTTCCTAGGGCTCTTTTCATGTAAGGTAACTCTAAGACCACTTGAGACACAACATATTGACATGGTTAAAGCAAGCATATGAACTACTGAATCCTCATGTAGTTTTAATAACACATTTTATTTGAATGTCTTGTTATTACTTTAAGACAACACTTTTCAATATTTTCTATGCCCCGGAGCAGCTTTCTCCCCCCCCCCCCCTCACACACCGTACAAAAATCAGAACTCATTTGAAGACGATTGTTTAGAAGTTTATTACAGGTCTACATCTTATTAATTAACAAGAGATACTTATCAGATTAATCAAATCTTAGAATTTTGATAATCACTCAATTAAAAAGGCTTTTTAGCAAAAAAAATTGCCCGCCAAATTTGAAGAGCACCTGTTATGTGTTAATTTTTTCTACATTTAATGAGGACGTCTTCAACATGTTTTGATCCACTGCACACTCTCATCCTCCTCTTTTTCTAATCAGTTAAGTACTTGCATAATTAAAAAAAGAAGAAGAAGACCTTAATTAGGGCTGTGTAATTAATCAAAATTAAATTACAATTTCAATTATTACACTCCACAATTACAAAATCAGCATAATCATAAACATACTAATTTTGAGGTGTTTGAGTTGTTTAAATTTACATATTTGCACCTATTTTGTTTCATCAAAAAGCAACTTGTATAATTATAGCGTTCCAAATAAATGTGTTTGTCTTAATTTTTTGATGTTTGAACATTTCTTTGTTTTGTCGTGATTAATATTTTCTTCATAATTGAGCAGCCCTAACCCCAATATTTTGACATGAACAAATATTCTGAATGTCATACACAAACATTTATTGAACGCTTGACTTTAATGCATGTATTTATTATAGCTGTCAAATGATTATTATTACTTTTTAATTAGATTAATCACAATTTAGAATTTTGATTAATTGCGATTAAATACTTAATTAAAACGACTTTTTTATCAACATTTATCCCCGCCAAATTTGAAGAACACCTGTTATATATTCATTCTTTCAACATTTAATTAAATTTTTTCATCCACTTTACACTCTCGTCCTCCTCTTTTTCTATTAAGTTAGTTACTTGCATAATAATTTTTTTTTATAAAAATATGACCCAAGTAGTTTGACATGAACAATTATTCTGAACAACACAACTATTTATTGAATGCTTTATTTTAATGCATGTAGTTATGTTTATTGCTCAAACACAATCTGTGCTACCTTCAACGTAACCATCTGCTGTCAAGCTAAAGGGCCATCTGCGGTCAAAATAATAATGTGATTAATCTTAGTTAATACATGATTAATGGGGTCATTTTTGTGTGATTAATCAATGAGTTAACGTTTTAACTTTGACAGCACTAGATACAGTATACAATGGGATGAAAATAAAGGGAGAGGAAAAGAGAAAAAAAATAAAATAATAATAAAGGGATCACCCGAATGTGTGCAAAAAAGACAACCTCTCAGTATATCACTGATTGTAACAAAGCATTATGCAAGTTTTTTCAAATTGCATCATGCATTTGTGCATTCTGTCACAAATCAATGCAACTCAATCCTTCTGATAGATTCTAAAATGTGGAACAGTCATGCAAAAAAAAAAAAAAAGCTGATGATGATCATTGAGCTTTATCGGGGTATTGAGCATTTTCAGTATGTGTGTAAGTTACATGTACTCCCCGTGTGATGGATTTCTGCAACCCTCCGTTTCTGTGCCAGCAGATACGAACTTGGCCCAACGTGCTTTCGAGGCAGCTAGGACAAGCGTGAAATTAATTGTTCCACTTCGTCTCCGGTCAGCGCTCCTCTTTTGAGGGAACAATTTGTCGCCTGCCACACGGGGGAGGCTCTGAAAGGAGGAGGGCAGAGCAATGATTTGCTATTTCGGAGAGTTCCTGTGATCCGGGAGTGGTTTGCCACCTGGGTTAGTGCTCACAGTCCTGCCGCCCACTTTTGTAGGAATGCAACATTATGTTGTCGATGTTTAGTTGTCATCTGCACGTGGTTGCTCTCTCAGCAACACATCAGTTGATCACAAAAAAATGTCTGAAAACCAAATGAACCGGAACAAGGTGACGCCTTTGGGTCTCTATTATCGCCCCATGTTCTCTATGTTCGCCCTACACTAAATGATGAAATTATAATTACCAATATGGCTTTGGGGGGGGGGGGTAAAATGTTGCTCTATACAATACAATGACACTTCAAGATGTTTGTTCTGAGCATGGAGCAATAAATGTGCGTATTAATTAACCTACAGTATACACACTAGTGCAGTTTCCCAACCTTTATTGAGCCATGTACGGCTGAATCATTAATCAAATTAAAATCAACATCGCAATGTAATAGAATGCAATTTTCAAATCACAACGGCTTACATATCCAGCGCAAGAGTTCTGGTGCTTAAAACGGATGACTTAGAATTACAACTCGCTGGAAATCGCTAAGTTCGTGACTGAGGTGTTTTGAATATCACAGAAACAGTTTAACCCGAGAATATGCGATGCTAGTCTGCAGCTAGCCGGCTCCTGTTACTATTCCTAAATAATTTACCTGATTTGGATGAAAATCCCCTCAAATTAAAGCTGAAAGTCTGCCATTAAAGTGCATATTGTTTGTTTCGTTTCCATGTTTGTGGTGGTGTTTTGAGTCAAAAAATGAGAAACGTGTCCTATGAAGGAAGAGACGGAAGAAGTTATTTTAAGCAACAGCTCATCAGGTAGATATTATAAACGTAATAATCACTCCTTTGTCCCTTCTGGATATGAATTATAACGCATCATAGTCTATCTATCTCCGTCATATAAAACTAATCTAATAACTTGAGTCTGTATTTAGGAAAGTAGTAATTAGTTGATCACTGTTTTCCAACCTGTGGAGCCAAGTCATTTGTTTTACATAAGAAAAACCTTACAGTAAACCAACAAACAAAAATAACAGAAAAAGTATGCATACTTAAATGGTGATCTTGTCTTTAGTCATAAATGGATTTAATGTGAACTCTGGACTTTTGTGTTTGAACACACATTTGCTGTATTGGCTATTAGCCATGACTTACTCTGTTGTATGAATTGAAACAGTTGGATGCACAGGTTTGACATCCAGTTCAAGAGAATTTATTTGTTATGCCTGCCACAAAAACAATAATACTTTAGTTTTTGCTTAACTTTCAGTCATGTTGTAATAAAACAATAGTTTGTTTGCATTAAACTCTAAAAATGCAAGTAATCCACTACAATGCTTTATTTTTATTTTTATTTTTTTTAAGGAAATCTGTCTTGAATGGAAACAGGTTCTGACAAAAAAAACCCCGCTGATGACCTGAAGTATACTGTACTGACAATCTTAATGCAACACTGAGGGAGGTGGCAGGTTTAAATCTATGGGCCTGTGTAACTTGTCTTTTCCTGACTTCCAATTCATTTCCATCAAGAAATCCATATAACTGGCCACTTGTTAATAATGGAGCACAGAGGAAATAAATGTAATGATAAACAAGTGGTTCGATTGACATGCCTCTGCTCACATTTTCGATCGGGATTTGTAAAGGAATCAAACAACTGTGAGATTGTGTAAAAATGGGCTTGGATGAAGTGAGTGTCAGTGGTGCGTTAAATGAGCTGGGATTTGGGAGATCGGGGTTCAGTCGTGTGAAATGAAGTTTTGCCCATTAATCACTTGATCCTCAAATCCCAAGAGGCTAATGCACATTGTCACAGATGCATATGATGTAACTCGCTTGTCTATGCGCTAACACGCCACATTGAATGGAGCAAATGGGAGGGAACAGCTCTCGAACAGAGTTCTTCCTGAGCTCTAATTTGTTCAGATTTTGAATCACACTTCCAGGATTTCACCACCTTGCTTAATGGTCATCCTAATTGTAAAGTACGTGTAAAAAGATCATATTAAATCTCTTTTAGAGAGGAAACAATATACATTTTTCATGTCATGATTGTTGTCTAAAATTAGCAATATTGTCAAAATATCGTTTGCATTTGCTGAAGATGTGAAAAAATACCCTTGAAATTATCCTTGAAATCACTACAATCTGTTTTATTTTGAAAATAACAATGCAAGTGGTATATCTATCCATAATCACCATCTTACTTCATATGCGGCTTAGTAGTTTTTTTTCTTCATATATTTATCCTAACATTGAATTTCTGTCACCTGATGTCACAACCAACATTCTTCCACAAATAAATGTTAGTGTTGTCCTGTTGAGTTTATAGCTCACAAATAAACCCCAACAAATGATGAAAATAAAACATTCTTTGTATTTTAACACAATATGGCTTGATTTCGCCCCAACCAGTGTCCGCAAACTGAAGCCATGCCATGCGAACAGTGGCTCTGTGCAAATGGTAAAATACTATTTGCTTTCATCAGCTGACTGGCAAGCGAGACAAAATATAATTTTGTGCCACACTCCACAGCAGGGCATCCTGCTTGACTGGTGAACATGAACAGATGCTCCATTTTAACACAAGTTACTGCAGCCAAAGCATATAAGTGTGTGCACTTCATGACTAATAATATTTAACTAATTTTAGAGTCAATCCTACATTCAAAAATATTGAGACATGTTATTTCTCAGTGTAGATGTCTGGAACAAAACCAATTAGAGCTCTGAGATGTGCATTTGCTATTTGAATTGAAATAAGCCACTGAATGACGGAATCAATTCTAATGCGTGACTGAATATACTTTTGCCTAAAAAACACACACCAACAAATGAAAAATCCAATTTTTACCAATATGGTAAATAGGGTGCACTTATGTAGTGCTTTGTCTTGATCACATGCTTACACATGCTTACAAAGCCAATAACTTGCTTTAACCTCAAAGATCCTGTGCCGAACCCTGGCCAATGGCAGAGAAATGGATGCTTTTTCTCTTTGCTCCCATTTTAAATCCATCTATGTTGCTACGAGCATCATGCTAGCTAGCGCTAAGATAGTTTGTATCTCAGGTACTTTGTTACTAATACGGCATTAGCTGGCCAACGGTGAGGCGTTAGCTGGACAAACATTCCCATTGCTAGGACATCGTTAGCCTGACGAATATTCCCATAACTACAACCGGGCGTATGTTCAAATGAACTGCATACTTTTATGCATGTGCACGCTCCACTTAGATACACCACACGTACAGAGACGTAAGGGCCATCCAAACATAGTACTTTCTGACGACAATATGCATCCATCAATCTTTCTTGCAAATTTAATGAAAAGGAGTGTATTATGAGATCATTTTAGCATGGATTAACGAGGTTTTTGGTCTAATCTTGCAGGGGTTCTTGACCAAGACGTTGGGTAAAATGTGATAAGTTACCGGGAAAGGCAGTCCACAATTTGAACAGATATTTAAGTGATTCACCATTTTTGAGTAGAAAAGCATTTTCCTCCCTAAACAAACTTAATTTCCGCTAACATTAATATGCTGCACAGAAATGAGAATTTTAAAAATCTTGCTGCATTCACTCTTTTACTGTGCTGGTAAAGTGAAATGGTAACTGTGACGGTATACTATAGAATATAGTTTCCCTCTGTGATGTGATTAAATTTCTTGTTTTGTTCGTTGTCTTCATTTGCTTGTAGTTTGCACACATTCAGTGTCTCCTCCATTTTACGATTATTTTTGTGGCAGAATTGTAGCACTATAGGCTTGGCTTCTAGCAAATATGGAATACTTTCAGGATTCCTATTGTAGGCATGAATGTAGCGGAAAAGACTAAACAAATGCTTTGTTGTGAGAAGTAGACAATGCTTAAGGCAGAAGTAGACAATGTCCTAAAACCTGGCTTGACAGCCTCGCTCCCCAACACTAACCCCACCCACACTCCGTAGTCAATTGTTGCAGTTGTCACCCAGTAAGGGGGATTATTACCGTGATTTCACATGGTTGAATCTGCCGCAATTTACCTGCTGAGTCATCAGTCACAATGTGCCTGAAAGTGCAAGCATATACTTTGCAGCACTGTTCCATGTCAGCGTTTGGGAGGAAAAAAAAAGTGCTTTCACCAGGCCATCTTGAAGAACATGGTTCTTTTTTTTTTTTTATGCCTTCCCTTCTGAATCTTGCTATGGAGGATTATTTGGAGCCAGCAAAACACAATTTGGCCGGTAGATTGTCAGTGCATTTCAAAGAAACTTTTTTTTCTCTTTAGAAAGGGAATTCCTTGCCGTAATACAGAGATAAAGACAGACATCCCTAGAAGAACGGAACATTTACAAACACAAGTTTTATTCACCTGCCATCATACTGCAAGTTTGACTCCTTAAAAAATTGCCCTCGGGAATCCAACTCACTTTCCTCTAATCTCTGTAATTGCTCTAAAAATCTCATCTTCTTAGCAGCCTTTAATTCTTTTAATTGGCAGTTCTTTCTTTCAGGCCCACATACTGCCTCAACATTGATGCTATTGGTTGTTGTAAAACTGTTTGTAGCCTGTCTGATTGTACATTTAAATGCCTGAACTGTTCTTTTATATTAACTTTGTACTTATAACATTTTTGTTTCCAATTTGTAATTAAAAAAATATATATTTTATGAGTTCAGGCTTGTGTGTTCCTGCATTCTAAAATTTGGGTGGCATTTCAATTTTGACTGTACGTAGTTGCATATCCTACAAAATATGGTTTATTATTAGCTTATTGTGTTCACATTGGCATTTTTTTTCTCCAGCTGCACAAATTAGGTGCAAATGCACCTAAATAAAATCTGAGGTGTCCTCACGCGCCACATGGGATGGAAATTCATAAACAAAATTAGTGAATCAGATTCCAGCGGAGGCTGGTACCCATAGGCTGCCATGAACGGCGAGCGGTCAGTGGCGGAGGAGACGAGTGTGTTGTGGGCGTACTCCATCCAAGGAAAGGGTGTAGACCGAGACGTGGGATGGCTCTGGCAGAAACATCAGAGGGTGGCCTCAAGGTCCTGATTGGACCGTTCCGTCTGTCCATTAGTTTGGGGATAGTAGCTGGAGGACCAGCTTGCTGTAGCTCCCATGGTCGTGCAGAACTTCCTCCAGACCTTGGATATGAACTGAGGCCCAGGGGGGAGACGATGTCCAGGGGGATGCCATGGAGCCGGAAGACGTGACTGATGAGGAGGTTGGCGGTTTCCAAGGCCGACGGCAATTTAGGCAAGGCGATGAAGTGGGCCATCTTCGTGAACCGGTCCACTATGGTCAAAGCGACTGTGTTTCCTCGGGAAGCTGGCAAGCCCGTGATAAAGTCCAGAGAGACATAGGACCAAGGCCCAGACGGGACAGGCAGGGGCCGCAGCAGTCCAGCGGGTGGCCTATGAGAGGCATTGCTGCTGCACAAACAAGCAAAAGGCAAAATACAAAAATCACTATACTAGAAAACTTACAAGGGCAAGGCAAGATTGTGGTACAATGCGAGACGAGAATCGAGGTCGAGAAACAGTTGAGACTAGGCATGGGCAAGTGAATCGTCTGACAACCAGTCGCTGGTTGGACTGCCTCTTAAATACGCCGACTGATTACATGAATGAAAACAGCTGTGTGAGTTTGTGTGTGTGACTGCAACACAACAACAAACAACAACTGAGCGCAGCCTGACAGCTCAGATCATGACATTGTTGTCCAGTCAGCACCCTCTGCCCCTTGTGTCATGTCCAGGTATTTGTCATTGTCTCATTAGTTTTCTCCTATTTAGTTCCCTCCTTCCCTGCACTCTTTGTTGGATCATTTGTGGGTGTTTCTCAGTCTGCCATTTGTCCTGTCCTTGCCCTGGTTAGTCTAGTGAGTTTTGTTTATTACTTTGTTTCTGATTTTTGGTCTTTTGGTTAACAGTAGTTTTTCCACGTCCCTTGTTTCCCTCTTGGTTTGTCCTCTTGGGAAATAAAATCATTTTTTTCTTCCAACCTCCTGCAAGCCTGCCTCGCCTCCCTGTTTCCTGCATTTAGGTCCTCCACCCCACACACACCGTAACATTAGATTTATTTGTGTCAGCCTGTGTGTGTGTGTGTGTGTGTGTGTGTGGTGAGCGAGTGGGAAAAAAAAGTTGTTAAAACAAAGACAATTGAAGCTTTTTAAGATTTGGTATTTTATCCTCTCTGTTTTCGTCTCTGCTCCGATGTACTCAATTGACTGTTGACAAGAATATCCATCCATCCATCCATCCATTTTCTGTACCGCTTGTCCTCACAAGGGTCGCGGGGGTTGCTGGAGCCTATCCCAGCTGGCTTCGGGCAGTAGGCGGGGTACACCCTGTACTGGTTGCCAGCCAATCGCAGGGCACACAGAGACGAACAACCATAGTCACAATCACACCTATGGACAATTTGGAGTGTCCAATTCACCTGCCATGCATGTTTTTGGAATGTGGGAGGAAACCGGAGTACCCGGAGAAAACCCACGCAAGAATATTTAAAAAAAATAGAAATAAAATCTTGTGTGCGCTGATCCGCTTATATACAGATCACCAGCTGACACTCCGTGCTTGTGTGACGTATGGTGAAGTGACGTCAAGAGACGAGCAGTATTTGGCTAACTACTGCCGCCTAGAGGCTTGGCATGCATCTTATTGTAGGCCCAATTTGTGGAAGTGGCGTTGCCAGGCGGAGGCGTACTCTGATTGGATAGGATTTGGGGAACTGTTGCCACCTCTAGCACTGTTATGAACGTACATCAAAACGCATTAATGCGGTTAGCTGTGAATGTTTTATTTTCTACAAACGTGGTGGTGTGGACAATTTTTTCTAAACCCAGAGGCGGGAAATATTTGTTTTAAAAAATTCCCTGCTACGTGTGTACATGGCTTAAGACAGGTGTGGGCAAACTCGGTCATCGAGGGCCGGAGTACTGCAGGTTTTTGAGATTTATCTCTTCCAAAACAAGCTGATTTGATTCCATCTACAGGATCATTATTAGGCTTATGCAGAGCTTGCTGATGAGCTGATCATAAGTCAACTGTGTTGGAGAAGGCAAACATCCAAAACCTGCAGGACTTAGTTTGCCCACCCCTAGTCTAAGAGGACTTGATAAACGGAATGGTCAAGCTATCAAAAAAGAAAAAGATTACTAAGAACAGTTCTAAAATAGAACCGGTGTTCTATTCACATCACAAACATAATGGACATGCCTGAAAACCCTACATTTGGCCATAATGTACTATATTTGTCCATGTGGATATGATTAGGGTTCAATCTTTACAAATCCTCTATTAGTTTAAACAAAATCAAGCGAGCCACAATTTTCTACCAAGTGTAGTGCATTACAACGTCCTATTTTCTGCTGAGAACAATCTGTTCACCCTCAGCCAATTACTAAAATCTTAAAAATTGTCGGACCATTTCCTATCCTCCCTCGAACTTGTCCCTGTCGTCACCCTGCTCTTTTGTCTGGCACTGTGCAGGAGCAGCGAAGAGCATGTGCCGAGAAGAGAGGAGGGCACACCGTATGATATGACCGTAATCTTCCATTTAATCCCCTCGAGTGAAAAATCTCTACCAGGAGCTTTGCACATATTTGAGAAAATCGTGTGGTATATACTCCCTTGCTTAGATCATGCTCTGAGTGTGCATGTATGTAAATGTGATCAGATATTCCTCATATTATGGGGACATAGGTCTGTTTTACTTAACTACTAAATGTGTGTGGGGCAAGTATGGTTGTTGGAATTAGCCAGACTTAATGTCACTGTCCCAAGTTAAGGTGCTGCTTATGGCAAGCGTGTGTGAATGGATTTATTTAGTGGGATTATAGGATTCTGTGTGTGGCAGTAAGCGAGGGAAGTGGTGTGTCACTGCTACTTGCTATGTGGTTGTTAAAAATGTGAAGGTGGCTGATAAATTTCATGGCTGAGCTGCTTGGTTTTGTATATAGTACATGTAGATGAAGATGGAAAAAAAGTGACATTTGTGGACACTTAAGACAGTACAGAAATATGCAGTTTTTAGTTTTTGAGTTTTAGTTATGTCCCCAAAAGTTTCGCATCTATTCAATTACAGTGTGATATATCTAATTGTTGAGTTAATTTGTCTGATACGAATAAAAATAGTATCAATAAAGAGACTGCAAATCTTCTCGCAATGGTGTTTAATGGTAATGGTGCACCATTTTCCCCCTTACAGAAATACAAAGAGTTCGACAGGACTGTGCGTGTGGAGGAGATTGATGGGCTGCGTCTAGTGAAGAAGCTGGCTGAGAGCATGGAAGAGATGTTTCACAAGAAAGCCCAGGCAATGAAGGTAAGACACATACTTTACCAAAGCTGATAAAGACAGCATAACACATTTATTTAATTCAGTTGATCTACCTCAACTATGTACAGTTAGGCATGTGTACAAATAGGCGAAAGGTGACAGAGTGGGAAAGGTTGATTTACTTTAGTGATCCTTTAGGGATGTTTTATACCGTGTATTTATTTATTTATTTATTTATTTATTTATTTATTTATTTATTTTGCTCTGACCAATACCAGTATAACTACTCAACTCGAGTACTCATAGATACCAATACCACTAGTACTTTTTATACATATAACATTTCTGTTAAACCAATGTCTGATTGTCAATTTTAACGAAAATGTTTTCGTTTATTTCAACAGAGCAGTCACTCTGCCTTAGATAATTTAAGTTTAAAAACCAAACAGACAGCAGCTCACTCTAATTGACAATTTATTTGGAATAAATGAAGAAAAACGCAAAATAAAACTAACAAATATGAAGTTGGAAATAGGGCTGAGAAAATCATCACAATGTAAGCATAACATGTCAGCCGATGTTAATAAATATAGATTTTTCTTTTTACATATTCAAAATGAGAAAAAAATGGATAAAGATAAAATACAACTATCCCTACTATTCATATTACAAAAAATATATCCATACATATACAAAAAAATATGCAACAGATGAGCATAGCAATCTGTATACATAGTAAATCCAAGCATATAAACAAATACATAATATCATTAAATACAAGTAAAAGCGCTATGTTGGCTGTACTGCATTCAACAGGAAAAATCTAGCAACATTCTATTTTGAGCCAGACTCGCCCGGAGAAATCTAATTTCTGCTACCAGTACCATTTTGTACTGATAGGATCTATCACCTGCAGCTACAGGAGGACACATCCAGAACCACAGTAACTAGCACACACAAACACATCCACAGATGTGAAGATGCGCTCACAAACATAACATTTACAAATGCAGTATTGTGAATATATTCTGCATAGACGGATAACCCATGGTTGAGTGTACGAGTGTGTGTGCACCAGCATCACCAAGAAGGGCTAGGCAAAGTTAATTCAGTATCGGTGATTGACATTTGAGTGTGATAGTTACGGTATAGTAATATTTTAAAAGCACATCTCATAATATACTGCATATAAGAAACCCCCCCCCCCCCCCCCTATTTTGTGTCATGTGTACACAATAAAGATCACGGCAGGCTTGTCTATGATTTTGACCACTTGTGTAGCTACATCCAGTACATGTCTGGAACCTTCCTGTTGCACAAGGAAATCGCAAAACTATCAACAACTTCCTGAAGCTAAATCTTCTTGATCACAATTCCTTAAATGGGGCTTAAATTAAAAATAAAGCATCAAGTGCTGAGTTGCGATATCAAAAACACAATTTTGCAAATGCTTAAACCCTTATTATAATTTTCACTTTGTTTCACTTACATAACTGTCTTTTTATTACGGACGTGTCTTTTGAGTCTGTTGCCACTGGGCGATAAATGTGCCTTCTGACAAGAGTCATTTTCTTTGAGCTCACTGATAAGACGCATTGAGTTCAGTAACATACTGCGACTCTTTGTGTGTCATCTCCTGGAGAGTGCGTTAAACCCCTGAAGATACAAGGACTCTGTGGGCTAATGGCTCCTCTCAAGCCCTCTGCCTGGATGCAGAAGGCCTGATAATTGTTCATCTCAGGGGACTGGGAGTGTGAAGTAAATGTTGTGAGAGGAGATACAGTCAGGCTATAGTCAATTAACACCAATGTAAAAAGATGCACACATTGACACTGAGAGCAACAATCTTGACTGCGGATTACGTAGTTCATATGCAGTCATAACAAAAACAAAAAACACCCACTTGAGATCTTTTATTTGTATGCAATTATTACTTGCATGACAAAAAAAAGATTGCAATTAAATACAAATTTGATTGAATGCTGGAAAAAGACAGTTGCTCACTGAGCATGCAAATGAAAATAGAAATAAAAATAAAAAGATCGCTCATGGATTCTCTGGCTTCATAATGCCAAGGTCATACTATATGCTCATCTGTACCTGCCAGGATGGCACAATAGCTTGACTTTCAGCAAAAGTCCAATGTTGGAAACTGATAGGGATTTCTCCCAAAATAATGACACCATTTAACTGAATGCACTTGTATTGCAAGATAAGGGTTAATGTTTTTGGTGGTATTTGATCAACTGGAAGCACCATTATAGATGACTGGGGAAAAAAAGTAAGAATTAACTAACTTGGAAATGTGGAAAAGAAAAGTTTTCGATTACTTTTTTTTTTCTACACCCAAAGAATTATTCAACCAACGTAGAATAATAGTCAAGACATACACATTTTCCATGAAAGGCCTATGGGAGGTGGCCTAAAAGAAATAATTAATTAAAAAACTAACAAAAAACAGATAGAAAAATCCCAAATATGAACAAATATTTAAAAAAAACTAAAATAAAAATTCGCGAATATACAATTCTGCATATGTCAAACAAGTTGTAATATCACAATTCACCACTAGATGGCAGACATATCTTAGTTGCATGCGCTTACACCGGGTCTTATTCTGCCCTATACTGCAATGTGAGTAGGCCTAATCATTTTGTTGTTGTTTCAGATTTAGAATGATATGCGCAACAAACATAGTACCTCAATAATATTGACATTTTCAGTGAGTTGATTTTTTCGAAAAAATGCACAAAATGAGTTCTTGCAGTTAATGCTGGTGTCTTGTTCAGCAGTTTTATGCTGTCCTTTCTTTACACAGTATGCGGTTAATTTGTTGTACGCTTATGTTGTTGGTTTAGGTTAGGATAGCGGAATTTTTATACGTACATTGAAAAATGTATCAAATATATTAAGAGTACATTTTTTGTCCAAATTTAAAATAGCATTTTTGTCGTTCATCTGGTTAAGAAGTGTGTGGTCTTATGTGCCCCCCCCCCTTCCCCCAGTATTACTGATACAAAATTGTGTTCCCCTCCACTCAAGCATTTTAAGTTGCCTATCCCTGATTTAAATGGATGGAGAAATTACTCCTCATCAGGAGCTATTATTATACTTCGTTGCCACCTTTCTCATTTTCAAATTTTCTCACCTTTCACTGAATTATTAGTGAATAACCCACAATGGAAGTCCCTGGCAAGTCCTCTCTCTTCATCTCACTTTCTATCCAATTTCCCTCTGCCTATATTAGCAAAAGTCTCATCTGTCAAGCCTAGCATGCACACTCGCAGCTGTCCTCAAAAATCCCTCTCTCTTTTGTCTGGTTCCTCTCTCTCTCTCTTTCTCTCTCTCTCTTTCTCTCTCCCTCATATCTGTTGTTTCCTTTTGTTCCGGTAATGTGTATGCAGCATTCCAGAGATTCAATTTCCGTGCAGGTGCTCAGCCCTGTCCGTCATCATGGTGTTATCTCCCGGTCTCTGTGTCAATTCCCCCTCTTTATCGCTCGCTGCCACCTGCGGAGAGGCAAAGGCTGCACCTGTAATACGTGTGTTCTTTTAAAGTGCACTTGGGTGAAACAAAGTATTTTATTTAATTGTGTGTTACAGTAATTGTTTTGATCTGAAGAAGGGGTGATGGTATGTCATATTACTACTTGTCATCGTGTGTTTGGGAAGGTTACGAGACCGGCACTCTACATTTTTGTTTTGGTTGATTGCATTTTGGACAGGTGTTCCCTTGTATTATTATTATTTTTTTTAATCCACCAAGTAATCACAATTAAAGACTGCTGTGTTGTATTTAACAAACAAAATCTAAGAATTTGTAGTTGTTACTTTAATGTCCGCCACGGTTGCATATACAATAAAAATGAGCTGTCCATATTTTTATACAAACACGTCCTTAGCAGGAACCAGTGACTGCTGTGTGCTATCCAAGTTAAAATGGAGCTGTTCAAACACGCTTTGAAGTTGAGTCATTCACTATGCACTGAAGAAGCTGTCAAATTTTAGCACTGTTTCTTCTTTAATGGCACATTTACTTCAATCAGTCCTTACCTGCTGATATTGTTTTACCTGTGGCAGTCGCTCTCTCTGTCGTCTTCAACTTGCCAGCGGTGAGAAGGGAATGCATGGCGATATGTGAAAAACAAAAGCACACATGACTTCAAATGCAATTTCTTTTGCCATGAACTTAAATGTCCAATTATTGCAGAAGGCAGCAGGAATATTTAATTTTTCGATTGTATCATCACCTGCAGGGTAGTATTTGAATAAGGTTTTCTTTTTTTCACCTTGGATTAACTTAATTCAATCATGTGTTAACAATTGAAGCATTTTTTTTTAATTGGTCAAAAATTCAATTTGTAATCTTAAATTGGTTCAACAGCTTTCTTTTTAGAGAGTAGATGAATATCATTTGTCATCAAAGTAAAATGCACTCAGGACCGATTGAAAAGATCCATGGAAAACTGAGAAGAGAAAACCTTCGACAAAATGTATTGTAAAATTTGAAGTGAAGGCAAATGATGAAATGCAGGACATGCTGTTTTCCCTTTCATGTTCCCTTTGTTTCTGTGTCACCACTAAGCTTTTGCCCACGTGTGTCCAAATGTGTTTCATTGAAGGGGAACTAATAGTTTAGAAAATTGTACAGTAAGTACTGTGCAGTAATTACTAACACGAAGGATGATTCTGTTTTCATTGTTTGTTTGTTAGCTCAACTAAGTTACTCCAAAGTGGCATGAAAGTAATAATATATAAAAGTGACGGACATGTGAGATGATTTTGAGACTGAAATTATGCCCGGTTGGCCCAAATCAGATCAGGAACAACACTACGCAACACAAGGATATTTCTTAAAAACTAAAATTAATATTATCTAAATAATAATATAATATATATAAAAGTAATATTAAAATAGTTATTTTCATATCACATCATACAATGTGAAATGACTACGTTTAAAAAAAAAAATCATGAAAACGAATGTACATTATGTGCATTATGCTACGTACCATTATTATATGAGAACATGCAACACCTTCTACCCACTCCAAGTCAGCACACATTTAGAGATGAACACATCCAAAGTGCTCAATGGTAGGAAATTCACAGGCGTGAAGAGTTTTTAAGAGCGCACCTACTGCATGTGATGCTTGCTTTGTCCTGCCCATGCATGTTTTAATAATACATATATTGACACATTTTAATAAATTTTTTCAATTTGTAAAAATGAACATGATACAGTACTCTATTTGAGAATATCACTGTTGAAATTGTATGTATGAATCAAACATAAAGTGTGGGATTTTTCATAGTCAAATGCACACACGCAGTCAAAATCGGTTGCATATAAACACACACGCACACGCAAGCACACACACGGTGACATTTGCAAAAATGGCTACCGAATATTGTTGAAAAGGCTAATGTCTTAAAACATTCCAAAGGGGAAAACACAGTAGCATATGGTCACTTCAACACCCACACATACTTAAAACCCTAGTAAAAAAGTATTTCTATTGACATCCACTTTACAGGTGGCGCCTGACATTTTGCTGGGAGTGTGAAGCTAAGTGCATTGTACTCATGTAATAGAAAGCTAAAATTGTCTTGTAATTATTATTTAATATATGTCTGGCTTTATATGGTTAAAATAGAAGAGGATGGATTTAGGTGTTTGGAAGCACAACATAATTTATGAATATCTCTGGCACCATATGCAGAATAATATGCAACAATATTCAATGGCCAGGTGTGTTGCTGTGTTTAAAAAAAAAAGGGCCATAATTCACATAGCATGTTTGCATTCTAAATCAACCAGCAAGCGATAGCTAACACACAAACGCAAACAGGTGAAAATAGGCAATTGCGCTAGTTTTACCAATTAAGTCATTTGAATGGAAATGAAAGGAAAGTGCATTACTGTGACCAGAGCCAGCTGTGAACCATGGACAGCGAGGGCAAGTGTGTGTATGTGTGTAATCCCTCAGTCACCCATAAGTAGACATTAGCAGCTAGGAGCTGATGGTAGTGTGCGAGTCGCCGTAGAGAGGACATGTGTAAAACAGCACCAAGTGAGGATTGAGTTTGTTTTTATGGCGTCAACTGACTCTGACTTGGCCATTACATCTGCTGCCAAACCATTTAGGAAAATAGCCTCTTTTCACAAGATGGCCAAATACCTCACAGCTTTGCTTTTGTCCTGAGGGCTTTTAGTATTGATCTCGCACTACCAGCCGTGAAGTGACTTTTTGCACATTATTAAGATGCCATTACATGATATCCAAAATGGCAAAGGGAGATGAAGTCAGAAAAATAAATACCTGTTAACAGTGCTCTACCAGCCCCAGTTGTCCACTGCTTCATAACTCATATTCCAAATATGTAATATTAGTCAGAATGTTGTGTTTAAACTAGTGAGATCACATATAACATATTATTGTCAAGAAAAGTTTTAGGTCGACTTCCACTTTAACTCTCTTACCGCCAGAAACGTCAATTGGTGTTAAGGACACGCCCACTGTATACCACCAATAACGTCAATTGACGTCAACAATTTTTTTTTTTCTCAATGGCCAGTGCAACGTCTTGTGCAGCGCTGCTTTGTGTATGGACTAGAATAATCTAACAACACACGCTAACGATGGCCAGCAGATGGCAGCATTGTATCTCTTCAATGGGCTCCCAGTGTATCGAATTACATGAAAACATTGCGGATCTCAGAAAATAGAACGTTTTCAAGGATGAGGTGAATTGAATTGAAAAGTGTTTGTCACATTAAATCTAATTCACAGAGCGTCACTAAACAAAAAATATTAATGTCAAAAGCTTGTTTTCTCATTTTTTTCCATTTTTGCTTGATGTGACTCAAATTACCTATTTTCAAATGGTGATTACTAAAGAACGTAATAAGGTTGAAACATACTCTTTTCCTAATGAAATAATGGAATCCAATCTTTCATATGGTATACACCATGTTTAACTAGTCATAGCACACAATATTCACTTTGCCTTGAAAGATGAGTGAAAATGCTCGAAATCGACTGGCACTGTAAGTGTTGTTTTTTGGATAACGTTTGTCAGTAAAAGAGTTAAGGATCACTCTCGGTCCCCAAGGGTGACACAAACAAAAAGTCAGAGGTAAAATCACTATACAATTTGTTATACTGTTACAAGAAAACATGCTAAAGCCAAAAAGATATTCAGGTGAGGGGTGACGCGCTCATATATAAATATGCCAACCAAAACACTATAATAAAAAAATGAAGGAAAAAAAAAATAGGTAAATGGGCTTTTTTAATTTTTTTTATAGCTTACTCACCGAATAAATGCTCCTGGACAAGCCCCCCAAATTATGGTACCACCCTTGGCTCTGACATTTTGTTGGTGCATTACATATGCACGGTATAACTTTCTATTGTTAAATGGCAATTTCAAATATATTTAAAAAAAAATTTGGGGGGAAATCCTGCAGTTGCACTCCAATTTCACTATATCTGCTCATATAACAGCAATCAAGGCTAGTCTAGTCTTGTCTAGATTTAAATGTATTCTATTTAGATGTATTCTACTTTAACACCAATTTGTCTTCTACCTCGCCAGAGACTTGTAGTTGCGGCAGAGGAAGCCCACTTACAGCATGAGGAGGATCCAGACCTGCAGGTGAGCATGCATGACTCCTGCTGTCAACACACAGTCATTAGCAACATTATTTGTTCCGGTAAACTGGTCAGAGCCCAAATCATGCATTACAATTGCGAAAGAACTGCACAAACACAACGTTAAAGAAGGGATTAGATATATTCTCATGCAGGCTGTTCCTTTTTAAAATGTTTGCTCCTCTACATCTCTTTCTTATCCTCTTTTGCAGTAAATGTTTCAGCTTGCGTTTGTCATCCTAACAGGTACTCACAGTTCCCTAGAAGTAACCATGCCAACAGATGCACATACTTTTGAAAAGCTTAATGATATGAATTTGAAAGGGAAATGTGCCGTGTATATTCATGATTTAGCATCTGTGCATTTTAAGGAGGGGTGGTGGTGAATATTGATCAGTGGAATGAATGTGACAAATAACCAGTTTCGTGTCGGACGCGATGAGTTGATGAACAATTTAAAAAAAGAAAATGCATTTGAGGTATTTAGGATCAAGCTCGTACAAATGCTACCCTAATCTTCAGCTTCATGTGTAAGGCATGCTGATTTTTACTAATAGTTACTACAGATGAAACGATATGTGGAGGGAACTCATCAATTTTCTCACTGGAGCATCAATTAATCGGAATGTTATTTGCTGATTGAATGTTCATAATTCATGAATTATTAATAGTTTGACATCTCTGTCATATCCCTGCTCGAAAACTAACTAAACCACTTCCTGCACCGTTCTGCCCCAAATCCATTTGAGCAGGTTTAATTTTTAGAGTGCAATTTTTCTTTATATGTGTGAGAGCCGGCGGGAGCGAGACAAAATAATAGCAATTGGCGTGTGTGGCTGTGCGCTCGTCATGTTTTTTTTAGTTGACTTAGTGCACATCTCAGGAGGGAGTTTGGAGAAGTAGGAGGAGACGCAGCAGGAAGTTGAGGTTTAAATGGGGATGTGATGCAAAGCTGACTTGGAAGGAATTGCTACTCAACTACTTTTTGAGTCTGGGGAAGCGCTTGTATGGCTGTGACAGTGAATTTGCGTTGATGCTTTCAGCTCTTGATGGTGTCAGAGTGAATGCTCAGGTATTTTCTGCTCATGCTTTGGTCCATTCTTTGTTTAAGCACTACTATAAACTACGACCTCAACAATGTTGCGACTTGCCTTTACTGGGAATTTCCTTGTGTGAGCAGATGTATGAGTACATTGGTGTATAGTTTTTTGCATACAATCCATTTTTATAGATTTTGAGAATTGCCTCAGCCATAGGTGTAAAATGTAGGAATGAGAAAGACACAGCAATAGGAATTATAGTTTCATTGTCGATCATCGTTTGTTTTTGTACATAACCACTGTATTGGCATGTCCTTAAATCATCCATTCATCTATCCATTTTCCAAACCACTTATTCCTCAGTGCTTCTTAATTATTTTTTGTTATGCTCCACATAGTAATATCTGTTGAGAGTTTTATTTAGCTATTTAAGTAGTTTCATTACTGTAGCCTTACCTTTCACGAAGTGATCACTGCATATACAAGGACACACAGGTTTGTTTGTTTTTTAAGAGCCATAGTCATCTCCCCCTGAAAAAAGTAGTACAATGTCAAAATATGTGCATGAAAAAATTCACATGACAGCTGGTGAAATATATTAGCCTTCTTATCGTCAGAATAAGATCAACGCCTCATATTTGTCAGTTGGACTGTCTGGACCTGATTGATTCATTAAACAGGACAGACTCGATATTCTGATTTGAAACAAGTCAAACAGTTTTCCTGCCACTGAATATAAATTGAATGGTAGTTTCCTCAATTTTCCTTTCAGTTGATGACCTAAACTGCTAAACCGGGTGAATATGTACTGTAATTGTGTTGTTTTTCCACAACACCTGCAAAGATTTGCATGTATGCGTGCCTGTGTCACACTGCTCCGATGGTGGTAGTTCTGATATCGCTTTTTATTGCAGACCATGGTGAATAATACATGGTAATTATCACCAGCTGGGTTAAAAATATCCATCCACCCTGTAGGGTGAAACCTCCTCCATCACTATTCAGGGTGTATTTGTGTGTTGTTTTTTTTGGGCTATTGGCTGGCAGGGGTTTGCTTGGAATTTCCTTATCTATCCATTCCAGAGCTCTTCTGCTTCCAAGAGAAATTGGCACGGTAATCTGCTCCGATTTCCCTCCCTCGCTCTTTTACCCGCAACGCTCATGCACTGTAAATAGGAAAAAGCATAGAGCAGTTTCCCATGCCCTGTGCGGCCAATGAAGACCATCCATGGAGGACAGCAACAAGCAACCAATTGCAAAGCCTAATTCTGCTTTCTGAAAATGTAGTCCCGCTTGGAGGTGGGGAGAAAAACTCCTCATGTTTTAGTTCTTCCGTGATCATATCTAGGGTATTTCCAACGGAGTGCACAGAAGAGGCCTCATGCTTGTCGATTTGCCAGTTTGTTTGTTTTTCTTTATCAAAGCATATTTGACCTGTGCTGCCAGTATAATCAGTTCATCTTCTGCTCCACTGATCTGGCTAGGCGCACACAAATTCTATGAAAATGATTACGTGTTGCATTCTGAAATTGTGGTTTCAATATACAATACTGTGTGTATATGCAACAACACAGAATGCTGTACGTTTTAGCCTGAAGCAATGCTATAATATAATTTTACGGTAAACAAAACATTAGCTACAATTAGAAAACATTCAGAGCAAAAGAGTAAAAAATACTTATTAACACCAAAAACAGAGGAAGTTCAAATCTAGTTGTATGCCTTTTAAAAGTACATATATTTATACTATATCCACATAGATACTATGTATGTACGGACAAGTCATTGTTGGTTGTTACCTGTCCTGACATTCCCTGTTCCCTGTGCAATTCCTCTTCACGGCTCAGTGTTGAATCGAGAGAGCATCTGGAGAGATAATTATCCAGTAATTACGTTCATCACTAATTTCCTGTGGACAGAACCTCGGCTACTGAAAGATGGTGATGATGAGTAATAATGACATTTACCTCAGTGTAACAACAATGTTCCCAATCTCAGTGTCACAGTGTGTTATGTCTTTCTATTCATATCAATATTTTACCAAAGTTGTTCGTTCGACATTGGACTTTTGGAGTTCTAAGAGATATGTTATTAACCTTTTTTAACCCCTACACTGTCAGAAAAAAAGGTACTGTTGGGGTAAATTTTACAATCATTGTGATGCATAATTGAACCCTTAGGTACTGTACAAATAAGTACTATTTATGTTTAGAAAAGGTACACAAATGGTCCAAATGGGCAAACAGACCATTTTGAAAGAGCCCACAGTTGTATGGAATGCAGTTTAAAGAAATGAGCTGTAAGTGCAGTAGTCTAGACCAGCAATGGGAAACCTGTTGGACTTTAAACCAATTGACAATGACGGACTGAAGGACAGTTCGCCATTACTGACAAAATGCCCACCTCTGCATGGTAGACCCTTCGCCTATACGTCTCCATGTTGGCAGGGTCATCATTATCTTGATTTTCTTCTCTGATGGAGATGAGCAGGTGCAAGTGCTACTAACGGATATTTTATGATGTGCCCATCACTGGTCTAGATAGTCCCCTTTGTAGGTAAAGGGTACAAATATGTCCCCTAAGGTACGTATTAAGTATTTCTCTACAATTTGTATCAATCCTAAGGGTCCCAATATGTACCCACAGACGTTTATATAATAGACTAATAATGTAATTTACCCCGCCGTGAATTGGAGCCGCCAGCACCCATCTTACGTTACCACTCGCTAAGTGCGCCTAACTTGAATACATACATTTTTCTGTGGCGTTTTCACGTTATTTTCTACAGTGAAGATGTCACCGTGTTTGCCATACGACATGCACATTGCATCGGTAAGAATGTGATTATAAATGTTTGCTTGTAAGGTACATACGCGTGATAAGCAAGGATTCATTTGCATCATGTTGCCAGAACCGTCAACAATGAAATAAACGCAAATTCCACCAGGAAAAAAATATGATGCAAAATGTAAACCAAACCTCTGTGAGTCACGATTCACGATACTGAGATATTATACTCTGAATGGTCGATGCAAACTAAAGGTGGCCTTTCATTACTCCATATGGGGACCCTGGCATAAAACAAATGTGCTGATATTTGTGTTTTCAGCAAAAACTGAACAGAAATTGTCCGTAACAGTAACAACATAAGATGGTCCTTTGACTTCAACTGTGAGGGGCCAATTGTTAATCCATTCATATATATACATGGACTTCTATGTATGTACACTGTTTAAGGGGTACAATAGGAACATCCTTGACGGTATCCCAGTGACAAGCCATTGGACCCTTAACGGTACTAATTTAGCACCTTATTTCCTGACAGTTAAGCCTACTGAAACACAGACACCAGAGGCTTTGTGTTGGCACATTAATAGACCCTTCTTTTTGCCTTTGTTTCATGGAATTTTTTTTTACACAGTCTTGGATATACAAAAAATAGTCTAAGCAGAGACCCTATAGCTGATGCAGTACAAGTTTTTTTTTTAAGGTAAATAATAGTGCTGTCAAAGCTAAAGCGTTAATTGATTAATTTTGACCATAGATTATCCTTTAGCGTGACAGCGGATGGCTACGTTTAAGGTAGCACAGGTTGTGTTTGAGCAATAAACATAATTTCATGCATTAAAGTAAAGCATTTAATGAATGTTTGCTTATCACATTTAGAATATTTGTTCATGTCAAAATATCGGGGTCATATTTTTTCCATTTTAAATTATGCAAGTAATTAACTGATTAGAAAAATAGGAGGATGAGCATGTGCAGTGGATATTTTTTTTTTGAAGATGTCCTCATAATATTAAATGTAAAAAAGAATTAACACTTAATCGGTGCTCTTCAAATTTGGCGGGAATTTTTTTTTGATAAAAAAGCCCTTTTTTATTAGGCGATTAATCGTGATTAATCAGAATTCTAAGATGTGATTAATCTGTTTAAAAAATGTAATTGTTTGACAGCTCTCGCAAATAATAAACGTTATATTTTAACTAACTAAAATACTTGCATAATGAAGGGCATTGAGCACAAATCTTGGCTTTCCCTTAGGTTATTTCTTACACTGTTGTGTTTACCCCCAAATTACCTGTATCCATGCCGCAAGTTGTTTTCCAGTCATATTTCCACACCCTGGGAGTGATGAAAGTTGAAAGTGAACACCAGAGGGTTGCGGCGTCACGGTTCTTTCTGGTGCCCTATCTCTTTCCTCCTTGTGGCTTTGACTCAATTTTATGCTTTTTTCCCTGCGTGTCTGAAACCAACAGCAAATAGTTGTGTGTTTATATAGAGTGTGTGCATGAAACTTTTGCATTTATGAGATGAAGAAATATAGACTTTTTGTTTTTGAATTATTATTTCTGTGCGCTTGAAAAATGAATTATCAAAATTCTGTGACATATTTCATATCTGTGTAAAGGTTTGGACTGCAAGAGACTGTTTGCTTCTTTTATTCCACTTCGCTAAAGTGCTAAACATACGAAAAAACGGATATTGCGAAAACACAAGAACACCTGCTAGACACAAGAAAACAATTGTACTTGGAGTGTAAATACGCACGTGTTTTATTTTTTTTTAATGGCTGAGGTGGAAAAAGTTTAAGTTTAAAACTTTAACAAATTGCAAAAAAGGAATATAGAAATTTATAATCTGACAGATGTGAGAAGCACCTAAATATGAACAAAGGCATCTTTAGAGGCATTCATTTTTCTAACCACTACTTTTAATAAGAAAATATATTTTTTTCTCTCTCTCTTAAATGAGTTTGGAAATCTTTCATATTATGTTATTTGGGTACAAATCCAGGTCATTTCAATTCATTTCTGAAAATTTGAACAGGTAAACCAATCTTCTAATCTGTCCAATTGTGAAATAAGTGCGTGATGTGATTTATCCAACCTGAAACTAATTCTGAACTTTGTGCTTTTCCCTACTGCCTCCGAAAGGCATTTGAAAACCGGCATGTGCAGTTGTGCCAGCAAATGAGAGGTGACAGAGATCAAAGTTTTTGACATGCCAGAAACAAAAATCATCACAGATAGACAATTTAGCAACCACTGTTTGGGATCTTAGTAAATCAGGCACTCAGTGATTAAATATCTTGCATTTTCTGACTCTGCGCCCTCACAGATTGCTTTCATTTCATAATCCCACCACTTTACAGATTGATTGATCTGATTTATTGCAGTCGACACAATGAAAATAATCATCAAACACTTCAACTTTAGTGTGGCAAATTGCTTGGAAAATGTTAAAGGAATCTACACATTTCACCATCAGAAAAAAGACGGAAAAAAACAAAACAAGTATAGAACTTAAATAATATGTAATTTACAAGTGTAACATATATATTTTTTAAAGGAACCCCGACAAAGTTTTCTCTGTATTATTTATTTGGTTGTTACTAACATAACTATGAGATTCATTTTTCAAAAATAATTTCCAGTTTAATACGTTTTGTAGAAACTTTATTTGGACGTACACTACCATTGTTATTTACGTTGCAACGCATTGAGTGCGTAATAACGTAGAATGGCGGCTGGGCAATGTGAAACGCCTATAAAGAAAGCAAGGTAAGCCTCCGTAGCGTTCCTAAAGGGACGATCAAAACTCTTGAATGCGTCTGGTGAATGATGAGAGCACGGCGTGGGAGAAGGTGACTCTTCCATCGCATGTTGTTTTTTTAGGAACGCTACGGAGGCTTACCTTGCTTTCTTTACAGGCATTTCACATTGCTCGGCAGAGAGCTAGCCGCCATTTTACGTCACTACACACTGAATGTGTTGTGACATATATAACAATGGCTCCTTACTTCCAAATAAAGTTTCTACAAAATGTATTAAACTTATGGGTGCACCGATTTATCGGCCCTGATTTCCTTTGTTTTGGGCGATTGGTGATCGGCCGATCCCTTAAATATAAACCGATTTTTTTCCACCGATCTCATCTCCCTCCTCAGAGGTCTGAAAAAGTTAGCCACTGTCCTCTTCTGCTGAGATGACTAATAGGCTTTTCATTTTCATTTCAGAGAGCTACTTAATTTGCAGTTTGTATTATTTCACAGATATTGTTCAATGTTTTCTAATAAAATAAGATTGGAACTCTGAAGGTGTATGCTGCTTGTTATGAAAATAATCGAGATCGGAAAAATCGGGATTGGCAGGTCAGACTTTTTAAAAGATCGGAGATCGGTGATCGGCCAGAAAATTGTGATCGGTGCACCCCTAATTAAACTGGAAATTATTTTTTTTTATAAAGAATCTCATCGACCAAATAAATAATATAAAGCAAACTTATCAGTACAGTCTAGGTCCCTTTTAAACAGGGAAGTAAGATATGCTTCACTATTTACTTGCTCTTGTACCCCTCCTCATCCTCTCGTCTTCTCTCTAGCCCACACTGAGTGGGTGCTGATGGTGCAAATGTGGTCTTTCGGCATAAAGATCAGGTTGTTAACACCATGATCAGGGACTGCATTAGTGGCACTGGGCACTCCTTTACTAACTGTACTTTTGGAATTGCATAATTGACTTAACACAGACACCTACACATGGACAAGCGCACGCACGAACACACGTGCACAGGAGCTTGCACAGATGCAAACGCACACACTTACACGCCCACATGCACTCCAGAACTGCTGGAACTCTGTGGCTAATGGATGCAATTTTAATCAAAATTAAAGCCCACATTCTGTGAATTTAAATAAGTCTATTAACAGCTTCGTTAAGCACTGTTTGTTGTATTTCTTTCATCTCATTGTACACTGTATACTTTTAACAGATAGTTTCAAATCTCGTCACTGTTTAAAATTAAAGACGTGTTAGAAATTGCATTTATTGGGAGTTATTTTATCCCACCAGGATGCACTAGATTGTATTAAATAATTACATGTTCAGTTATATGCTCACTTTTTGTGTGTTTTTAACGTTGTGTAAAAGAAGAAAAAGATGCATCACCTTCTTATTTTGAGATATGTCTGTAAACACTAGAAATTTATAAAGTTAATGAAACATGAGTAGAGGAGTGGGTTGAGGCAATTTTAGAGGGAAAAAATATAAGTGGGGAGGGCGGAAAAGCTGAAAATTATTCAAAATTGAAATCTGAAAACATGGTTTGAATTCTGAGAAGAGTCAAAGGGGGAAGTGGTTGATGAGGACTGAAAATAACAAATACTAAGTGAGCAGGATTTGGGAAGCAAATGTTAGAGGCAGAAAAGGAGAAAGGTAGATATTGGCAGCCCCTTTAAAATGCATTGGCACCTTGTAAACATAAAGTAACGTATAGCAGTGAGGTCTCTGTTACTGTATCCAAAAAGATGGTCCTTCATTAGTGAATTTTATGAAAATAATACTCGCTGACACGAATTGCCATCAGGCTGTACTTGCGCATGGACACAGAGCGATCATCAGCTCTTGATCGAACTAGAACATAACTTTTACTCCAACATCATTGCGTGGACATATTGCAGTGTGCAGTTAGTTATGTTAAATGACTAACTAATTAAATAAAATGTGTGAAAACAATAGCTGACACATTTGCTTGGCAGAGGTATATAAACATCCTTGATCCCGTTCACCTGCTTTTGCAGACAAGCCAGCTCCAGTGCTTGAAAAAAGGAAAACATCAATCCCATTACATTATTTTTGAGATTGGTCAGACAGCTGTTCATAACAAATTCTTAGGTGCAGAATCCAAAAGTGATCTCAGTTCAGTCATAATCAGCTGTTCTAACTACAGTCTTAATACAGCTAATCAGTGGAATTTTGCTTAACTGGAGGGTAAGTTGTGGAGAGAAAAAAAATGATGTCCGAGAAAAAAAGACTGACTGCAATTTTGGAATCAGAATAAAAAAATCAGTTCTCATCAGCATAAATATCTAACTCGACAGATCTCCCCTGCAATTCTCCATAAATGTTCCCCAATGTTATCATCATCATCAACATCATGAATTCTAACTTCTGAATATTTAGAATTTAAACATCAAAAGGGAAGTAAAACTAAAATGGATTGAAAGGAGAAATTAGAACACTTGTCCCCTGATTTGAACGCAGCTAACTTTTTAGAACAGTCAAGCAATAATTAGTTTCTTTCATAATAGAACAAAATAAGTGGTGGCTCATCTGAAGCACATGTTCAATATTAGTTACGAGCTTGCCAATGTCTGGGCCAAAATCATCTCGTCAATTTCTTTACAGCTTGTCCTCATAAGTGTTGCAAAATCATCTGACTTTGGGTGAGAGGCAGGAAACTCCTTCGACTGGTCGCAAAGCTAATCTCGTGGCACATACAGTATTTTCAAGCAATCATTCACAATCACGTTCACAGCTAAGGACAATTTTGAGAATATGATATTTTTGGGAATATGCAAAGTTCACACAAGAGGGCCCGAGCTGAGATTTAAACCCAGAATCTTTAGACTGTGAGGGCAGGCACGGTAACCACTATTTCTCTGTGCTGCCCAGGGCGTATTGGACATATTAGCGTTTTGATGTTTTATTTTATTGTGAAATCTTTTCCCACTCTCCTAAGCGTTCTAATCTGCGTGTTATGTTCTCCCCTCCGGCCACAGCCACGGGTGGTATCTCAGCTCCGGGGCTGCAGGGAGCCATGTGTGCTATATTTATCTAGCGCCATCATTTATTAATAGTCTTTCCAGTATGTGCAGCACTAAAAATACAGCAAAGCCAGGCCACCGCATGCAGCATGATGATAGGAAAGGAGTGTGCAGGCAAGTGGGGAGAATTGCCGGCTCAGCATTTTTATCACACTGATATCATGCATGTCTATGATGATTCAGACATTCAGGTTACATCAGCAGCCATAATCCTCTCCGACTCAGCATTTCCATGACCGATACATCCTGTGCAATGTTTGCAGGTTTGAAATGTATTTACTTGTGTGCAAATTCCTGATCGCACGCCACCTTTTGTCTCTCTCTCGTCCCCAGTATGAATACTTCAATGCAGTGCTGATCAATGAAGTGGATGAGGCGGGGAACAATGTAGAGCTGGGAGGAGAGTTCGTCCTACAACCGAATGACCACTTTAACAACTTGTCAGTCAACCTGAGCCTCAGTGTGGTCCAGGTGCCCACTAACATGTACAACAAGGGTATGTTCACGACCTCGTTTTTTTCCCATAATGAGCTGCAAACTGTGATGCAGACACATATTTGCTTTATATTTTCAACATGAGAAAAAGTGGATTGTGTGTTTCTGCTTCAGTGGCAATAATTGAATATTGAATAATTCATATAGGAAAATTATGAAGTTTGCTTTCTGCACACTGTTTTGGCATTTGCATTTATGGAATGTAACGCTTTCGATTATTTCAGTCACATTAATTAATTGTCAAAAAGTCAAACACTCGTCTAATTCATGGTTCACACAGTCATACCAATGAAGTCAGGCCTTTGAACGGTGCTTAGTGGACAGACTACATGTCGCGAGGGCTTAAGTCAGCTACTCGAGGCAGAATTATCTTGGGGGGGTAAAAGGGAAGAAAGTAGGTTAAGATGATGGAAGGTCCAAGAAACAGTTTAATTATTGCTAGGTGATGGGAGGGGGGGAAAATCAAATGAGAGTGACAGAAGAAGATTGAATGAAATGGAATGGAAGTGAATGAAAATTTTATGAGTGACACTGGCAGGCTAATGGAAGGAGAGGAAGCCGTAATCTTGATTTGATTCCCTGGCAAATGAATAGAATGAGAGAGGGAAAGAGCTTGGAGAGTTTTTAAATCCTCGGGCTTTGTTCACTGCTAGTGAGAACTCGGATGTATTTGCTGCGACTGCAGGGAGCTTGTTTGGTGGGCAACAACTCGCCCGTCTGCAAAAAAAAAAAAAAAGCACTAAGAGGCTTGGATAAGAGCAAAGAAGGATTCTTAGAACGTTTTCATTCAAGCACTTGTTCTTTGAAGTCGGGGTTGCGTGTTTTCAAGACCCAGACCACTTTTGGTTATGGACTCCTCATCATGTTGCAGGGACAGAAAGCAAACTAGAAAGTCAATGAGCTTCAATATAACATGGCAAACAATATAAACTGAAAATGATACAAAATGTTGTATTATACATTTGTAAGTGTCCACTGTTGTGTATGTATTGTATATAGAAATGAGTGAGACTCTGCATTGTGCAGATTAATTTTGTGAATTGTTAAAGAAACTCAAACCGCAAAATGTGGCGGTATTGTTGTGCAAATGGTTCACATCCAAATATCGGAGGTGGGTTGGTGTCGCATATCAGGCTTGCTTCCAAAAGACTAATTCATTCACGGCTTATTGGCATGAGTGATGACAGCACAACAATGGCGCCGGCATTGGAGATGATGAGGAACGTCTTATCTGCTTTTCTGTCTCCATATCACATGTCTGGGTTGCTTTTTGCCCGCCTCTCCATCCACACTTATTTTTTTCTTTATGTTGGGCTTTTGTGTATGATTTATTTATTGAATGTGCTGTATGTTCACCTTTGTTAACCCATTAAGGCCTATAGCGCCTGCCAAAACATGCTTCTAAAACCTCTGTGTGACGTTAGAATCACCTCCGAAAACCTGAAGTTTTCCTGGAAATTCAACAATATTGTCAATACCTACTAAATAATTGATATCTCAGCTCCTGAAGCAGTTAGAAACATAATTCCCAAAACATTTCATAGCTTACACATGTGGTGCTCACACAAACCTAAGTTTATTATTATAAACCTTCAATGTATTATTATTTTTATTAAATGAACAACTTTGTAGCATCTGCGGGTATATTTACCTTCAACACTGGAGCGCAGTTGTAATAACCTTGGGGAATCGAGTGGTAATTATTCGTCGTCCATTCCGTTACAAAGCCATCGAAATTTTCAACATCCTCATTGTCTACAAACATATTTCTTAACAGTATGTCACTGTCGACTGGTTACATTGATTCAAAGTCCTCCCGCGCCGTTGTCAATTGCGTCATTTATTTCAGTAAGAACAGGTTAGGTGTTAGGGTGAGGCTATATATAGAGTTTACTATACAGGTATGCTGATCTGTCGAGGTATGCTGATCTGACACAACAGGCCGGCATAAAGATAGAAACGCGGTAATGCGTTCCCGGCCTTAATGGGTTAATTCAATCACCCCGCGTTTTTGTTTTTTGTTAACTCTGCTTCTTGTGTTACACGTGTTTACATGGCCTTTCAAAACCCCAATATTGGCAATATTCGAGTTTTACAAGGGTTACTGACTGCATGGAAACGTACTCACTGAATGGTGCAGGCTTGCGCAAGTGTGTGCATTTAGTGAGTATCGGTATTTTGTCTGGTTTCGTTCAAGACTGCAAAACGTTGCAAAGACTTTCGGCAGATCCTTGCAAATAATTTTTCAGCTCGACGTTTTTTTTTTTTGCTCACATAGAAATTTGGAACATGTTCAAAATTTGACGGCGACAAGAAACAGGCTTCCACTAATAGCGCCAACTTTACACCAGCTTTCTATCTGGTGCGTGTGGCAGTGAGCGCCGGTGTTACTGAATTATATGTTATTTATCAATGAGGCTCATTTGCATAGAGGGTAAGTATTCCACTAACACCGGCGCACCGAGACACAATCTGCTTGACAGTGCAGTTAGTAATGAATTTCACCATCAGCGCGTGCTTTGTGGATTAGATGCTGTCTGTTTGCTCGATTTTGCCGGTTAGCGCCACAGAAAAGCTACGCAAACGAAAACTGTTGATTCTTTTTGTTTATATTAATTTTTTTATTACTGAAATTGTACTTTTTTTTTTCTACCTCTCCCCCATCCCCTCTCCCACTCCCGCCATGAATGAGCAGACTCTGCCATTGTGAATGGAGTGTACTGGTCAGAAGCCTTGAACAAAGTTTTTGTGGATAACTTTGAGAGAGACCCGTCACTCATATGGCAGTATTTTGGCAGCGCCAAAGGCTTTTTCAGACAGTACCCAGGTAAGTGTGGGTTTGTTTGTTTTGTTGTCTTTTTTGCTGTATGTTTTTCTGTGTGTTTTGTCTCCATCTTCCCAAAATGTCGTTAATGGTTAATGATACTGGAGTCCATCAGGAAAGCAGCATGAACATGAAGAGAAGTAGTATAATTAAGTAGCTATTATTTCAATTAATACTGTGGAACCTCGGAGTTCGAACGTCTCGGAACTTGTACAAATCGGACTTCGACCAAATCATCTGAGTAAAAAATGCCTCGGCGTTTGACCTCATTCTCGGAGTTTGAACACTAAAGCAAACCATGCAAAGCTGAACGTACCTTGATCGGGTAGCCGAGTGAAGCCGAGTGATGCCGAATGCTCACGTTGCGATAGTGGAGACGAAGCTCTGCTCATTTCCAGTCAGAGCAACTGAATACTCCCGGAGTAAGTGCATTTTGATTTTTCCACGACAATTTTCTTCAACATGTGCCCAAATAAAGTTCCAGTTCCAGTGGCAGAAAAGAAAAACATACAGTGCTACTGTGACTACTTCCGTAAATACTGCACAAGGACCCCCCTTAGCTGCACAGGGTGTACATGTTTTTTACATAAATATAAATTAAAATAGGAATTTTCTGTTTTTGGAGCTTGGGAACAGATTCATTGCATTTACATTAATTCCTATGGGAAATTTTTTTTCGGAGGTTGAACAATTCGGACTTTGAACACTTCACAGGAACGAATTGTGTTCAAACTCCGAGGTACCACTGTATTTGATTGTCTATGCTTTTTAGACTAAGCAGGACAACAACACAAAAATGTTTTCAGTTTATTTTGTGCTGTAGAATCTCCATCCAGGACCAAGAACCTACGAGAAAGTTCAAAATAGCAACATGTCAGAGCTGTTGTCACACATACAATTAATGTAATTGATTTATTTCCACTATCCAAGGGATTAAATGGAAGCCAGATGAACACGGGGTCATTGCTTTTGACTGCCGTAACAGGAAGTGGTACATCCAAGCTGCTACCTCGCCAAAGGATGTGCTGATTCTTGTTGATGTCAGCGGAAGCATGAAAGGTCTCAGACTCACCATCGCGAGGCAAACCGTCTCTTCCATTCTGGACACTCTTGGAGATGATGACTTCTTCAACATCATTGCTGTAAGTTCACACAGCTGCTGCAAAAAGAATAATTTTGCATTACTTTGAAACTCACTTGGTTTCAGATTCAGATAGAGACGCGCGAGCCGAGCCTGGCTCCACTCTTGCTAAGATAAGGCCAAATTCTGGAACAAATCAGCTTTCTCCCTTGTCATGCTCTCAGCCAATTAGCAGCCTGCTAAATGAAGATTTGAAGCACAAAAAAGACAGTTATTGATTGGATCCCGCCTCCGGCTTCCAAACCATTGTTACTGTGTGTGTGTCACCACGCAAACGCCTATGTCTGATGCTATTTCACATCAAAATGTAGCCTGTCACATTGCCAGCCCACATTCTCACCACAGAACAAAGTTGTCATTATCATTTCATAGCCTAATCGTGTTATTTAGAAAATTATTCTTTTAGAAAACTGAAGAATGATAGGGAAAATGTGTTTCCCAATAATCCATTTGGCTCATTGGCTTGTTTCCTTATTATTGTTTCACTTGTTATTGTTACATTTCGCATATAATTACACAAAAACTTCCCAAGCCCAAATATATATATTTTTGTTTTGTTCCAAAATAATATTAGTTTCTTTTGAGGCTACTTTATGCATAAATAAATTGACGAGGGGTGGGAATGTTAGCCTACATCTCTTGTCTTTCATGCACTTTTATGTTTTTAATTATCACTATGTAGCAGGCGTTCCAGTTCGTGGATCATCTGCGTGTGCGGCACATTGCACATCCTCACATTGCGCATTGTTCAGCCACTGAATTAAACAAGTATATTGTACATTTTGGGGAAACTAACAATAACCTAATGATCCCGTTTGTATTGTTTCAGTACAATGAGGAATTGCATTATGTGGAGCCATGCCTGAATAGAACACTGGTCCAGGCTGACGTCGCCAACAAAGATGTGAGCCCTCTTTCACTCTCCTATTATTTCCATCCGTCGAAAGACACACAGTTCTAAGAAAATTCTTGCTGAAGCTAATTAGGGGTGTTATCAAAGCCGTACTCCCATCAAGTTAATGGTTTTTTTTTTGGTTGAATCTTAGTCATACATGGATTTTATTGGTCATGTGTGGCTTTGGGCATTCATCAGTTATTGTGTCAGATTGCCCCTATCTTTAATCAGGCAGTAAATGTCCATATTGTTTGCGTCATATTCAATTGAATTCTTCCAATTGGCACTTGTGAGTTTCAGCCTGTTTCAGCTCTGTTAACTTTATCCTTTATTTGTACTTATTCACTCCTTAATATTAGTTGTCCCTCGCACTAACTGGTGTTAAACTATTTAAAGTGTTTTAGCGGGGACAGTAAATATTGGTGCTTGTTTTGCACTCCTGTGATACAGCAGCCTATTTAAAACATATCTGCTGTCTTTTTTATTTGTACTTTTCACCTTCTTATCCTTTTTGCGTCATGCTAAACCCTTTGCACTATTTCAACATTTTAATGCAGATATATATATATATATATATTTTTTCTTTTCTTCTTTTTTTTTAATGTGGGTGAGTATGTGTATGTGTGTGTGCGTGTGTGTATGTGTATGTGTGCGTGTGCGTGCATGCGAGTGTGTGTGTATTCATTAGTTCACCAAAAACCTATTAAAAAAATCCCATACCGTTCACCTAAACCGAACACCGCCGTCAGGAGACCCGAGGAAGGACCAAAGAAAACGAAGGAAAGTGAAATTGAATGCAGATATTTGTCAACAATGAAACAACAGTGGGGTGCTTCACTCAAAAAAATGTCAGTGCTCTATATTGTAAATCAAGTTGAGTAAATTTTAATCTTTTACAATCCCAACTTGAAATTAAATAGCTACATCCTGGACTGGTGGCCAATCTATTACAGGGCAAAAATAATGTAATGGTTAAAAAAGAGTAAATAAAAAAAAAATCTAATCAACCACCTGAGTTCAAAAACATATGTAATGAAAATGCATTATATAATCTATGTATCTAATCTCTCATTATCTAATTCACTGGTATCCATCAAAATTAATACTGACGTTATTACCATCTTTAATGTGGCTACAGGGTCATGTCACTCAAAAGCGGCTCATGCAAACATTATAATGTATGTAACAAAGCTTTTATTAAACATTGTTCAATGATTGTTCATTATTACCTCAGAGCCGTATTGATATGTATTGAGTGCCCCATTGTATTCGGACATTAGTAGGAATCTTAACTCACAAACCTAAAGAACAAGTTCTTTCCCGCTGTCACACTCAAATGCAGCAGGTAATATTTGCTGTGCTCTGGGGTGCAACCATTTATTGGAACTGATTAACCTTTTTTCCCCACCCTAAAGGAAAGGTTGTGCCTTTTGCTATTTCGAGTTGGATCAGGTCGCTGGAGGTTGTTTTGACGCAATTACTGTACATATTAGTGATGCATGTGGGGGGTACACCCAAGCTCAAATAAGCAGACACTGATAGGGACTTAATACAGCTTCGGCCTCCCGCTGAGTGTGGAGAACCTTTTCTCATCCCAGCGGAGCCAAAGACCCGAGGGAGTGGAAAGTAAAGGTGGAGAGAAATAATAATTGAGGATGGTTACGGTGCAGCTAGAATGTTGATAGCCAAAAAGTGAAAATGTGTAAAAATGGATTCCCTATTTGGTTGGGTAAATTAAAGATCAATAGAACAATTTTAAAGTGTATCATACACCATATAAAAATGCCAACCAGAGAGCTTTTTCCACAAGATGCAACTAAACTGAAAATGGAGACTGTAAATAAATGTTTTTCATTTTACTTGGATTTATCTGAATGTATGTCAAGACTTTAACAACCTATACAAGCATTCTATATTTCTATTGACAGTAATATATATATATATATATATATATATATATATATATATATATAAATTATCATATTAATCGTGAATTAAAGCAGATTAATCACATTATTAATTTTGGCCACAGATTATCCTATATCGTGATAGCAGATGGTTACGTTAAAGGTAGCACAGGTCGTGTTTGAGATATTAAAAAAAAAAAGCGTTGAAGTAAAGCATTTAATAAATGTTTTGCGTATGACATTCAGAATATTTGTTCGTGTCAAACTATCGGGTGTTTTTTTTTCTTTTTAAATTATGCAAATAATTAACTGATTAGAAAAAGAGGAGGATTAGCGTGTGCAGAGGATCAAAATATGTGGAAGACGTCCTCATAACATTAAATGTCAAAATAATTATTACATAACAGGTGCTCTTTAAATTTGGCAGGCAATTTTTTTTGATAAAACACCTTTTTAATAACGCGATTAATTGTGATTAATCAAAATTTTAAGATGTGATTAATCTGATTAAAAATGTAATTGTTTGACAGCTCTAATATATATATATATATATATATATATATAGATATGAAAAAAAGAAAATACTTAAAAATATAAAAAGTTTTTTAGGCCGTCACTTCTATTAGCATATAATTAAAGGGTTAGTTTGTTTGCGTGAATTCAAATTCAAATAGCTCTATTGTCATTATTCACAAGTTACAATGAAAATCGTTAAGGATGCCCTTACGACGTGCAAAAGTACAAAATAAATAGTGTAAATAAAAACATTTATTGCCTAAAGTAAATGAATGGCAAGTTTAAAAGATCAATGATAAAAGTTAAAAATATAACACATTAAAAGAAAAATGCAGCAGCTTCCACCCTTCACTCACGTCCTTCAATGTTGCAGTTTGTTAATATTATTTATAAAGGGTTAGTTAGTTTGCGTAAAATGTGCTCAAAGCTGTTTTGATGCATAGCGTGAGTTCAGTCATTCCCAATTGTTTTTCAGCATTTCCGGGAGCACCTTGACAAGCTGTTTGCTCAAGGTATCGGAATGTTAGATATTGCTTTAAGTGAGGCCTTCGATCTTCTCAGTGAGGTATGTGCTACGCCAATGCATTATCATTTCACACATGAACTTAGATGCTCTAACATTGTCACTACGATGCTCTAATTTTCCATCTGCAAAAGCATGTAAGCTGAAGTATCATTATTCAAAAGTAATAGGACATGTCTTTACAGAATACTCAATTTTCAGCAAATAGTTAAATAAGTAATACAGAAGGGAAGTTACACACTGGATGCAATCATTTCATCTCGGTAAAATACTGTCATAACAGATATCCGTTTCAGTTTGATTAGTTGATGAAAGCTGATTAAAGATGCATTGCCTTCCGCGAAGGGAATCATATTCAGCGCTATATTTTGCATGTTGATTTTCAATCAGTTTGCATTGTGGTGTGTTGTTTGTGGTATCCTCGAGTAACTCTACCTTCCTTTATCACTCACTCCCCGTCTTCCCAGTTCAATGAGACCGGAAGAGGCAGTGAGTGTAGCCAAGCCATTATGTTGGTTACAGATGGAGCAGTGGACACGTACGATGCCATCTTTGCCAAGTTCAACTGGCCAGACAGGAAGGTGAGGCATTATAACACGCACACAACACATCATTGTCAGTATTATATGCAAGCGCAATTTTCTATTGACGTCACCAACAGCAGACTATGAATAGGTTTTGCATTTTAAACAGTTCTAAATATAGTACATAGTCATTTTTATATTGCTCAAAGCCACGTTGTCCCACCTGGCTCTGTACTTGATACCGTGCGGCTTGAGAAATGAGTGTGTGTACACATACTGTGCTTCTTTTGATAAGTAAAGTCTCTGTAAAGTGAAAGTAAATATGTAATCTCAGGGCTCCAGACTTCCCCCACCCCTTAATGGTGTTACGTTTGCGGGGTGAGGATGCAGGATGCAAGATTCAGGAAGGCGAGGCCGGCTTGCAGGAGAAAGGCAATGTGGGAAAAAAATGGTGGCATTTTGCTCCTAACATTTGAGACAGTGGGATTCAATTTTTCATGTACCCGTGCCCATTCCAGTGGTAAATTTGCAGATGTTTTTAAAAATGACTATTCTTGAATATTTAATTTGCAAGTTGATTTAGTCTGTGCCCTTAAATTTTCTGCTTGTGCCCCTAAAATTTCAGTTAGGGACCAATGTGCTCCAAGTAAAAAAAAAAAGTTACTCTGGAAACCTGGAACTTCTCAATTTGACACACAACGGAGACAAGTGTTGTCAACAACACTGTTCATTTTTAGTGATTTAAAAAATAATCACCAAGTATGTAAAATGAGGCTTCAAAATCATGAAAAAGAAATCTATTCTCTCTTCTCTCGGACGCTGTGGGTGTATGTGCTAAATACACTGAAACCACACACTGCTCAACTATCAATCAAAAAAACGCTACTATGATCTGGAAAAATGGATGCTACGTCCTCATGCATGTTTCTTATGCCTACACATAACTGCATGTTTGAGCTGCAAAAATATATACACTCAAAGCCTCTAGGGCTGGAATATATCACACCGGAGTGTTGCGATGCTAACCCTGCAACAACAAGGCTCTCTTAAATCAGCCACACATTTTTAGATCCTGGCTGTCAAGTTGGACTTTCATTTTTTATTTTTATTTTTTAACCTTCTGCCTTCCCTCCATTACATGCGTGCACTCATGGCTTACAACGAGGCCCTCTAAATGTATAACCCTAACCTATCTAAAGAAAGATGCATTTTCACGGTGTAGGCACCAGGTAAGCGTCGATAGAAATGACGACACTCAAACTCTTCCCATGCGGGTGTTGGTGGTGATCCCCCTCACCAACTTCTGACTGCTGCCTCAAGGCTGAGGAGCAATGAGAAGTGGAAAAGCTTCTCATCGTTCAATTTATAAAATGCCCTGCTGATAATAGAAGTCTTCAGTCACTGTCGCTCTACAGAGACGCTCTCCCTCTTCTATTGTCACTTTTCGTCAACTTCAGTCTCACGATCACACCGAGTCGCTTTGTATCAGAATGGAAATGACTTTTTAATAGTATTTGCACCAGCAAATCTAAATCTTAATCATGAAGTCTTTTCAGAAATCCCGCCCATAGGCTTCAGGTAAACAAATGTACTTTTGCGTTTATGTTGTAAATATTTGAAAGGGTATTCGTCGTATTCATGTGTGCATTCAGGTGGGTTGGAGATTGCATGCTGCAGCTGCTTGTTTGTACTTGTGCAGCATTTTGCACTGCAGTCAACCACTTTCATATTTAATAAGCGGTCGCTGTAATTTGACCTGTCAATGACCGGTGAAGTGTACTTCTCAGACTTCTCTCATCTATAGGCCTCAATGGAGCAACTGTAAACATATTGACATAGTATGTTGTTGTCACATTGACGATATAATCCGATAAAATACATAGCAGCTAACAATGAAGCAACAATATTTTTACTAAAAAGATATTGACTTTGAACCGAGCTGAAACTAATCATTTATTTGCTATTGCTGTAAGACAATATCTACAAGTCTATAGGATACATCATAGTAACAGTGATGAATCTATTTTTGGAGGCGAACCTCAAGAGAACAAAACAAAGGAGTCTAATAAATGTATGGTGCACTTATTTCAAGAGCAGCCATTCAAAATAAGATAAACAAACACACTCTCATTCAAACGTGCTGTGCCCCATCCACACACGTACAGTAAGCAGACACATGCTGTCAGGGTGAAGAAAGGCAGTGAAAAATATAGGCTTGGGTGCTATGACAGCTGCGCCCCTAAAAGGCTTGCATTTGGTCCAATCTGGAAAAGTATGTACACACAAACTCACACACATCTACAGGCTGTACCTGTTGTGACTGATTTTGTATTGATGGTTATCTAATGACTTGACACAGAAGTTTATGTAAATTTATGTCATTATTCCTCACTGATTAATTTTGTCCTTTGGGTTCATAAACATGATATTAATTCATATTTAAAACTATGATTTATTAGGAAAAATCTGTAACTAAATCAACAGAACAGTCCTGCTAATCACTCGCATGCCACATAATGAACCCACCGTGCCACCGTTTTGTTTTGATTGCATTATCTTCCCCTTGCTGGCGTGGTGGGCTCTGTGGAAATACGATTAAGATGACTGACGGGTCCTATCTGCTCTTTTTCCTCAGGTCCGCATATTCCCCTACCTGATTGGCCGAGAGTCGGCCTTTGCAGATAATCTCAAATGGATGGCATGTGCTAACAAAGGTGCGATCGACATACTTTGTTCACCCATATTAAATCGTTGTTTTTTTTGCTCAGAGCGCTTACAGCGTGTTACTTTGCGATACACAAACACATCTGCCATTGCAATGATTGGGCTTTGGTGTGTGGGTGTAAACTTTGAAGGTCTTCAAGATGAGGATGAGCTTGTATGCATGTACGTTTGAGTGTGTGCTACCTGCCAAACATTTATTATTATGTATGTGTATTTTTTAGGCGTGTCAAAATTAATGTATTCATTTTGAGTTAATTTAAAGTTGATTTAACACCACAAATTATTTTCTTGCGCGATTAATGACTGCCCCTTACTTGGAAAGCCTGCACTGGGGGAATTCCAGTCGCAACGCAGCAGGCACGTCCACCTCAAAATTTAGCAGTAATCAATTTAATAATAATGCATATATTTGTGGAGATTGCAGGGGTCATATTGTATTGTACAATTTTGTGCAGAATTTCACAATTTATTTCATGTTAAAGATTAGATAGCTCTTAATATGAAAAGAAAAATGCACTGAGCTGTCACCAACGTCTTACAAATGCAATTATGCCATCTAGTGGCAGAAAATGACCTCAACACAAATCGATAACACACTCGTTTTCTTACAGTACATCTTTTTAATTTTTAACTCAATTTTATTTTTTTAATTATGAAATTACTGTATCAACAACTAGAGGTTGCAACCATATTTCTATTCCATTTTTACGTGAACAAAAGTATGAAAGTTAGAAAAAAATATGTTATTGTACATTTTGAATTTTTTTTGGGGGGGATTAGTCGTGAGTTAACTATTGAAGTCATGCAATTAATTACGATTAAAAACAGTTAATCGCCTGACACCCCTAGTATTTTTTATGCTACTGCATACCCATCAGAACTATTTTATACATCGACCAGCCTTACAACATTAAGGGTTCTATATCCGTAGATGGTGCTGTTACGGTCCACAATATGTCATGGCTGTTTATTTGTGTTTTGTGTTGTGGGTGTTAAACTTTGCCCTATCACATAGCTAATGGGGACTTACGTCATTTCTGTGTTTTTGTCCGCCCCACATTTGCTTTTCCAGATAAGAGTAGAGGTGTCCAGCCTGGTTTTGCAAATCATTCCGTCGAGCACCTGCTTATTATTTCTTGTTTGTTATTTTCGGGACTCGAACTCCCCGTCAGAATGCTACCCCATTCTCCACCACTTCCCTGCTCCCCATTTTATTCCGACTAGCATCATTTGTGCCCTAGCACATAACAGGTGCCATTGCGTTCAAGCGTACTGGTTTTCGTGCTGACACAAGCCTCATTGCGCTTCTTTTAGGAATTTTGGATTTGTCAAAATTGGTTGATTAATGGACAATCATCAAGTTGAAAAGTGACAGCCGGGTCTTGGTAGGTTTGCAGGTGGACTTTATTTGTCATCATTCATTTAGGTCAATTTTGGATCATTCAGAAATCATCAGGGAACTTCTGTAGTCAGTTGGCTGCACTGAGAGAAAAGGGGTGATTAATTTTGCACGTTCTACTTTTTAGATATTTGTAAAAAAAAGAAGAAAAAAAGTTTGAAATGTATACATTTTGTTCCACTTCACGATTATGTCCCACAAAAAAATGTGTGAAGGATATGTCTTCATGAAAAAAATCTAATTTCGGATCTTCATGCAATTTGCTGGCAACCAGTTCAGGGTTTATCCCGCCTACTAGCCCAACACAGCTGGGACAGGCTAAGAAAGAAACATTGTTCATCTATATTACAGACTTACATTTTTTGGTAACAGTTTTCAAAATCAATCCGTCAATGCCAAATGTCATGCTAATCTCATAGTTAGACTGTGCTGGAGCCTTTTATAGTTATTCTATTTGTTTTATTATGGCCAACTTTCTATTAGAGACAGAGAGTTGGTTATGTATAACTTATGTACTTATAGTAAGGCCAACACATAATAAAGACTCGTTACACTCATGAGTCATGACATACTTTGTCAACAGCACGTTGTGCGTATTCTCGCTAACGTCTGGTACCACAAGAGGTCCATTAGAACATATTTATACTCTCATCACGACCATTTCACACTGATGCTCTCCTCGCCTGTACCAGGTGTACCATGTCACGGAAAGCAGGGAGGATTCATTTTTTTTGCTCCCCACCTCATCTCGCTCTCCGTCGTGGCTCAGCCTGAAGGACGCCCTTAGGCCTCCGGAGGGACCAGTCATTCTTCACTCAGCGCCTTGATAAACGATGCTGCTACATTGAGGCAGCTTGTTTTGTGCCTTATGTGAGCCTCTTCAGTGTGTGTTGTAACCAACGACCTGGTGGAATAATAGCTGGATCCCAGAGTGCCTTGGTACGAAAAGAAGAGGACATGGCTCACTTCCTTGTCAAGTACGAGATGCTATTTCATGCTGCTTTAATAAAAACAATTTCAACAATGCTTTATGTTTTTGCATTTTCTGCTGTTTTGGTTGTTGTTGAAGTTTTGACTGACTTTTCCCCATCACACATCGCTGTTATGTATTAGTCTGGACTCCTCTGGCGATGGCCCCTTTCTCCATGTGGAATAAAGGTCACTGCCTGGACTGATGACCCCAAAATCAATTTCCTCTAGCTATGATTTTTATGATTGTGATGGTGACAGTTTTCTTTCATGGACGGGTAGAAATGTGCTCTCTTTCCTTTCACTTATTCTCCATGTCACTTTTTGCCCTCTCTGTCTGACTCACTCCTTCCCTGATTCTTTTTGCCCCCTGTTGAGATAACAGCGCTTTCCCTCGGCACAATGGTGACATTATCGTCATATGAAATAGCATCACATTTGGATTATACATAAAAGCGTTTTTGCACAACACTTACATAGCACTTACTTACTTTACCTGTCTCCAAGCCCATGCTGGTTTTCCTTTCACTTGTGCTCGACTCCAGGAATCATGTCGCGATTGCGCAAACATGCATCAAGCGTCATCTCGAAGCTGTCTGCCACCTGCTGAACTGTATTTTACGTGCAATTCCTTAAAATGCAAGAAATGATTCTGAAAACATTCTGATGCTTTTTGAGGATATTGATTGTGTTGCACTACAAGTCTTTTTTTTTTTTTAATGACACACTTTGGAATTTTCATTCCTGTTTGAAGTAAGAGTGGTAGCTAAGTGAAGAGAAGTAGCCAATTCAAACTATATTATTGATAATTCTATTGGAAATTCTCAAGAGTTTCTTCTTTAACTTTTCCCGACAGGTTACTTCACTCAAATATCCACACTGGCAGATGTCCAGGAGAATGTGATGGAATATCTCCATGTGCTGAGTCGTCCCAAGGTGATCGACAGGGAGCATGATACAGTTTGGACTGAGGCCTACATTGATAGCACCGTAAGTTGCTGAACTCAATTTCACACAATCTGTCGAAGAACCATAACCATTTTTTTTTTTTAATAACACCTTTCCTCGCTTCTGTGGGTTTTTTAAATGGTGCATTTACTTTTTTTTTTTTTTTTGTGGTGGGAAAAGAAGCAATGTTTTAACACTCCATTTGTTTGTGTCACAACATGTGAATGTGTTGTGTGAAGGAAGCAGATGCAACAATTAAGCAAATAAGCTGTTTGAGTGTTTGGGGGGGGATGAAAATATATGATCTTTCTCTGGGTTGTTTGGAGATGCAGTATACGGTACAAAATGACTCTGTTGCTTTACTTATACATGACCTGAGCTACAGTAAATCACCTGAACACTATATCGCTGCCGTAGGGCCAAAACCTCATAAGTCCATATTTTTACAAAAATCTATACTTTTGGTCAGTCCTCATGTGTGGGTGTCACTTTTACGAATTATTGACCAATCTAAAGTGTTGAAAAGGGCTTGTTCTTTTTGATGATGCAATGTTAATATTTGAAAAAAACGTCGTTATTAGAATCTCCTGAAAAGTGACGAATATTTGTCATTTGCAAAATCAGTTAAGTGAGCCGCTGCAATGTCAGATCCAGTTCCAGTACAACCTGATCTAATCACATTATAAGACGCAAAATGTATGTAAGCGGGAGATCGTTGCAGCGTCTGATGCGGACTCTGTATCGATCAGTTGTGATGAAGAAGGAGCTAAGCGGAAAGGTGAAGCTCTCGTTTTACCGCTCGATCTACGTTCCTACCCTCACCTATGGTCACAAGCTGTGGGTTGAAAAGAACAAAATCCCGGATACAAGCGGCTAAAATGAGTTTCCTCTGCAGGGCGACTGGGTTCCCCCTTAGAGATAGGGTGAGAAGCTCGGTCATCCGGGAGGTACCGCTGCTCCTCCGCATTGAAAGGACTCAGTTGAGGTGGCTCGGGCATCTGGTTCGGATGCGTCAATGATTAATACAATGATTTCATGTTTTGCTCTTCATAAGAGGAATGGACATCAAAGTGTGGATTTATACCAAAATAATACAAAGCAGACTTCCATGCAACTGATGATGGAACTATTTCCCTCAATGTTCTGTTCACAGCTACCCAGTGATGAGATTATATTCTGCCTCTTGTCCATTGTTAGCTGGGCTAGGCTTCACCCTGATCCTGAATAAGATAAGCAGTATTAAAATGGATGAATATCTACCCATTGTTAATGTAGAGGCTGGAATGTGCAAAAAAATATAGATCAAAGGTCTCACGAAAATGACAAATGTATTTAATAGTCAATACAGAGTTGTTATGCTTCATTCATATGTTCTTTTGTCTTTTGTTTCTGTGTGCAAAGCAATATCTGTTCAAATACGGTTGAATGAGTTTGGCTCGAATGCCACCAAACACTTTTTCTGTGTTCATTTCTTCTGGATGAATGTGAGGGGTCACTGGCATGATTTTTGTCACCAATCCCCCCCAAAAAAGCAGTGACCTCTCCTGTCCTCTTCCTCTTTTTCCACTTGAACTGGCCTTAGCTCCCTCAAGCACAAAAGGTAAATACAAATTGTGATTTGAGATTGTTGCTGTGCTGTGTTGTGATGTGTTGTCTTGAGGCCTGTGTGGTCATGGGATTGCTTGGTCGTGTAATATGAGTTTGGTCTCAAATTCCACAACTATAAGACAACATAGTTGGAGGAACATCACATTAGGTGTCTTACTGTGACTTTAGGCTGTCCTTTCAAGGCATTACTTGTGATTGTTGTTGGTAAAGTCTCTCTTGCATGTTTGGTCAAAGATGCACATCACATCTTTACAAATGCTTAACTTTTATTCGTCAGTGGTGATGCAACGTCAGGCATGCATGGCACAGTTTTAGGGGCTTGCAGTGTGACCATAATTATTATTATTATTTTTTCATGTGCATTGTGATGTGAAAACAAGCCTGTTTGTGGCATTTGTCTCGGTCTGATTTTCTGAAATAACTTTAATTTGCATAGTCTGAATAAGCGGTTCAGAAAATGGTTGAATGGAAATGCAGCAGCCCATAATAACTGGTGGGATGATCTGCACTGATGCTTTTGTTTCTTTAAACCATTTTGGTGTTATATTTGATTACACCATTAATATGAACTGGGAATAGAATCCCATGAGGCAGTTGGCAGACATTTCACACTGTTAGGGTGATAGACACCAGTGCAGCTCAACAGAAATTACAAATAGATACAGTATTGTCTAGCATTGTGGTTATGATTAACGCGATAGTATTTATTTGCATGGTATCTTCAATCACAGCTCTGGCCAGTGTGCTTTTTTGTGTAAACAAAAGTGAAATAGACAAAGTCATAGAGACTTTCTGCACAGCTGTAGTGTCTAAAAAGTATTTAACAGGGACTGACTCTAAAATAATGGCTAATATTTTTTCTCTCGATAATTAGTTTTTCCCCATCTTAGCAAACTAATGTGACAAGGTTAGACAGATTTGGATAATTATTTGGACTAGGATGATCTTTTCATTCATTCATGTGACCATGCATGACAGTGAAACAGCTTGGACAAAAGAGTGTTAGTAATCCAAAGGAAAATTCCAGCATCCCAGATCTTACATTATAACATATTGATATTATACCTGTAATATCAAATATAACATTACAGGTCATAAAAATACGGGTAGTATTTGAGCTGCAAAAAGCAAGAAAATAAGTACACATTTTGGGTCTGAAATAGTCCATCTAATAAAGTGGTTGTGATTGTGATTGTGTCCCTTTCTGGCCGGTCGCTGATAAGATTTAAAGCCATATGGTCACAGACAGAATTTAGGAATTGAACATGAATTTGATGCTGGCTGCTGTCAAGGGTGGACAGGATTGTTCTGTCTGCCACAGAGACCAAGGAGTTTAGTTTTGTGCCCACCACACCTACACACCGCATCCTGCCCAGCCTGTCCAGTTGTCCAGTGGTATTATATCCTTCTCTTTAACGCTACCTTCCCAACAAACTACAACTTAGAAAAGTAAACAGGCAACAACAGACTGGTGAAACCTGTGTAGCAGTTTATGAGGAACACAGCCTCCTCAGAAACTTAAGATGACGTGTCCGTTCTTTCTTGTGGATGTTGTCCGGGATATGAGCTGTTAGTATGTGGACGACGTTTTTTTGCTTAGAATGTTTGCTAACTTTAGTGGATTTGTTTCTTCTATTTTACCTTATCACCATCATCATCATGTCGGTTGTAAGAATTGTTCAAACTTTTGAGTTGGTGCTCGTTACCACCAGTGATGCCAGTGACGCAAAAGCGGCCGTGGCTCAAAGTGTAGAGACGGTCGTTCAGTAACCAGAAGGTCGGCTGTTTGATCCCCGCTCTCCCCAAGTCATGTGTCGTTGTGTCCTTGGGCAGGACACTTCACACACGTTGCCTCCACTGCTACTCACACTGGTGTATGAATGGTGCGAATGTTTGGTGGTGGTCGGAGGGGCTGTAGGAGCACACTGGCAGCCACGCTTCCCTCAGTCTGCCCCAGGGCAGCTGTGGCTACTAAAGTAGTTTACCGCCACCAGAGTGTGAATGTGTAAGTGCATGAATAATGTATCCATTCCATTGTAAAGCGTCTTTGAATGTCTAGAAAAGCGCTGTATAAATCTGATGCATTGTTATTATTATTAAAAAAAACATTTTTACAGTAATGACTATTCTAATGCATACCTGTGGATCAAATTAATAATAATAGATACTAATAATAATAATATGGTTCACAGCAAATTTAAACTTGGAGAAAGACCCACAAGGCTGTGTGACTGTATAAGTTCACCAAATTGAATCATTGTATTTATAAACAATATACAATATAAATTAGAATTTTGCCATGTTAAATATGTCAGACCAAAAAAGACTTTGGATGAGTGAATTCTGGAAAGACTGTTTTTCTTTAAATAAAAACAAGACCTCTCGTTTAGACCGGGGCTAGTAAGTTGTCACATTGCAATTTCCTTCCCCACCAGAGGGCGCAACGAAAAAAGTGGAATTCTAGTTTTCTTCGTATAAATGGTTAGGGGATGTGTACTGTCTGAGAAGAGTATAGCATATTGTGAGCCAGTAACCCAAAGTAAAATAATTCAACATTATATGTTTTGAAACGGGCGTCATACATAGACAAATTCTAGCACCAAATCATGTGGCCTCGTTAGACTCTAACGAGTCCACATGATTTGGTGCTCTAACGGTTAGAGGATAGATTTAGGCATCTTGTGATGCCTCAGTCACTTCCGTTTTAAGATAACTTTATACTAGAGCAAGTATTGGCCAACATGGTAGTTTGGGGCAACTTGTTTCAGTCATTTTGGGGTTTGTTGTCTCATATGCAAAGAATGGGCCAATAAAAAAAAAATGCACCTTTGGCAACTGTTTACGTATGCCAGAAAACAAACAGACAAAAAACAGGAGAACAATGATAATTTTGTCCTTGTTTTATTAGTTGCAATATCCAGTGTGACATCTTACCCCATATAGTGTGACAACCTACCCATTGGTGGGGCAATATGTCAGATATTCACTCCCTCTATTTGATGGCTTATAACTGCACTGACACAAAGTATGAAAATGACATTAATACAAAAATATACCTAAGACTGTGGTCTTTCATCTGGTATACATGTACAGAAATATATAAAAGTATAAAAAGTGATACAACTAGCCCTGATCTCCTTACCCCGTTTATGTTAAGTGAAATCTATAAACTCTTTTAAAAATAAAATTACATATATTATGCCAAAAAAGGTTGTCCTTACTTTTAATCAAAACAGAACCTTAATGCTTAAATGTCACGGTTAAAAATGCACTTCCAATGAAGTATTAGCAGAACGAGTTGTCAACTTTATGTTACGTGGGAATGTCGTGATCTGTTGAGTATAACTGATAAAATAACTAGTAATCGAATTTAGTTACTTTTATAATCAAGTGATGAATAAAGTAACTAAGTTAGGTTTTCAAGATAACTGTGGCAACACTGCTTGCTACAAGGTACCGTTGTAGTAGAGCGTAATATTGACGACCCAATATTGACGTGTGAGGAGGATTTTGGAGCAGGGGAGCAGTTAAAAATCATTTACTGAATGCAAAGTCGATAGCTTTACAAGTGTCAATAATATATGTATAATATATGTATAATAATTGTTTAATTTGTAAATTTATCATGAGAGCTTTTTATGACGGTTCCTCTCTGAGCTGCCGTAACCCCCTTTGCAGCATTGCGCACCGTCCTGTTCTTGTACACCATCATTGAGCTCCGTCTCCAAGGAAACAAAGGTCACCTCATACACAAGCTCTTGCATTTGTCACATGAATCTAAATTACAAGGTGTCCCCCCCCGAGACATGAAACTTGGGGCATGGGCTTGTATCTGTATTTTTAGAGGGGTGCTGAAATGTGTTTTTATTTGTGCCTCTAAGAGGAAAAGTTTTTTTAGCCCATGACCTCTCAGAAAAGGGATAGGCATCAATTTCTGTCCTGCACAGTGCAATCTACCGCACAGAGGTAATTATTCTCTCCAACTGTGTGTTCCTTATTGAGGTCAAAAGTTTACAGGTTTGGTCACAAACTGTTAGTCAAGAGTGAATGCAACAAAAATCCTCAGCCTGCTGAGACCATTCTCCATATTGGGAACACACCTTATTTGAGAGCTTTAGGAAAAACTGTAATGATTGTGCCTTTAAGCAAATTGAGATAACAGGTCAAATTCTAGAATTTCGGCAGCATGGTTGTGGGTCTCATTAAGTATTAAAGGCTGGTCCTCCTTCTTCGTTGAGATTATGACAAGGCAAATTGATGCATTTCCTCCCGCAGGAAAGACAAGTAGAAACTCCACTTTCACAGTGATTTTGACATTTAAATAAGTCGCCTGTCAATCTCCGTGCGGCTCCTTTTATCTATTTTTCATTTCCCGGCAGAGCAAAACAAGCCTGAATTCCACCAAACGAATGATCATTCACGCACAAAGTAGTAGCGAGTGAATGGAAACTCTCAACAGCTGTTGATGTCATGAGAATACACGATAACTCCAAGCACATGTGTTTACAGACCTGTGATATATGATCCAATATACTGTACCTGAGCTTGGAAATAGATTTCTTATTTTTAGATGAGGTCCTGTTCATTCCCCCTTGTCTTTTGATCGATACCATTTTTCCAGCAGCAAGGTTGTCCATTGTTACGGCACTTGTACTTAAGTGTACTTCTTTCCCGCTTTGATGTCCAATACTGTGTCCTCAGTTGCTATTATCATCTATCAAGGCTCAGGTCACTGCTTCTTTTTCGCTCTGTGTCTGATAGAGACAGGATGGATGCTAGTAGTTTCATGTCATTACCTGTTATTGCTGGTGGTAAAATAGAGGTGCTGTTATGAGGATGTGCACTCTGTTCTATAACACAATAGTTGTAAACCGATTGCTGCAGCAGAAATGGATCAACAATAACTGGGTCAATCACGAAAAAGTAGTAGAATAATGAAACTGAGGTTTTATTACAAAGGGTCAAATATTTACCTACATTCAGTAAAATAAGTGTCAAAACAAAAACGACATTGAATATGCATGATTTTGGCAGCTTACATTGTTTTATTGTCCAAAATAAGTTATTCAATAAATTGAGTTGTTTTGATCATGTATACGGAACATTTTGCATGTGATTCTGAATTTGCTGTCCACCCTGTCATTTCATGACATTTTCATTGATATTACTGCCAGCATTTTGTCTTCCTTCAATAGTGGTTGATATAGTGGCTAGTAGTTTCAGAGTAAATGTTTATGTTTTCTAATTGATTCGTATTATGTGTGTCATTGGATGTTGTCAAGGTTAACATGTCCACCCTGTAATAGTGAAATTGATATAAAACCTTTTGTAAATTCAATTTCTAACAAACTTTCCAAGTGAAGGTCCACCATGTGCTCTTTAAATGCCAGCATTGGCCAAGAATGTCCACTCTGTCATTGTCCACCCTGTCAACAAGTGTGCATATTTTGCTGTTTGCAATTACATTGTCAGTTTGAAGTTAATTTATATTTTAAAAAAATGTGTTGTGACCAATATGATTTTTAATAATCATAAAATCACAACAATGAATTTGAAGTTTAATGGAAAATAATGTCTTATTTAATTTTATGGGATGAAATGGGCACGTTTCAAAAGAGCCTTAAGGTGATATTGGCTCAATTTATATAGTTTTTACTAAACACAATTGTCACTTCTTGTCCACCACTGTTTTAGTTAGTTAGTTAGTTAGTTAGTTAGTCAGTTAGTTAGTTAGTTAGTCATTGCAAGGACCAAAATGGCACAGGCATGTTTCCAAATGTAGAAGGGTTAGCAAGCAGAAGAGAAGTGTTGAGGGTGTCATCCCAGTGACAAGCCATTAGTGCTGTCACTATCAACTCATTTTGTATCGATTCATTTATCGATCATTCAATCGATTAATCGACTCATCGGATTCATTTTAATTTTGTATTAAAGTGAAATGAAAAACAGATGTTTGCAAATGTCTTATTTTGATTAAACACAGAAGATAATCAGTCTCCTTTCATGAGGGACTACAGAAATCAGTGAACAATTACTGTTGATATGCTGAAATCAGAGGATTTGGACAATTTTAAATTACAAAATGGCTCCAAATGATTACTCGATTATTAAAATAGTTGTCATATATTACTTGTCGATTAATTGATTCATTTTGACAGCTCTTTAAGACATTATGTACCCAAAGAGGTAAAAATACTTCTAACTATGCATGTTTTTTTTTTTTTTGTGGACAACCATATAACACATTGTGAGCAGTCTCCACAACAAACTTTCATCAAGAAATTGAAGTTACAAGCATAGACTGGCAGCCGCTGCAAAGATAAATATCTTAATTATTCCAGCAGTCCTGAGGGAAGAAAGATACTCACATCCTAACTAGAAGCACTGCCTCTGGATAAGCTTATTCTGAAGGAGATCAAAGACAGGCTGTGATTGAACATGTTTTAAGTCAAACAAGGAACATGAATAAAACATGTCATATAAGTTGGATGTAGCCTGAAGAAGATAATTGAGTACGACTGGGTCGGCCGCACAATTACTTACAGGTCCGCTATTTGGGGTATGATCTTAAAATAAGTGTCACAAGGCAGATTCACAGAATGTGAGTGACAATGGGCAACAATTTCTTATGAACCTATTAAATTGTACTCCATTGTTGCTTCCTTTCTTTCTCCTCCCTGTCTGTTTCTGTCTTATTTACTCACTCAATATCTATTTAGCTGGATGATGGTCAAGGTCCAGTGCTGATGACCACCGTGGCAATGCCCGTGTTCAGCACCAAGAATGAGACGGTAAGTATCCGTGCATTAAGTTCATTATGACTCCCCTGGCAGGTTCCAACACATTGTGAAGTGCTGTTAGCTCTTTCTTTGACTGCCCTTTTTGAATGAATGGTTGATCTTACTGGTCTATTTAATATTTTTGTCAGCTTGTCAAGAAAATCGAAATTGAAACAATCCAGCATTTGTGTTGGGGGAAAAGCGCCAGTCAAATTAAGACCCTTACACCCTCAAGTCCCTGAGCATATTTTTCAAGTCCGCTCAAATAAGCACACTACCTGATTCTCCACCACACTGTACCAGCACGGTACACACATAAAGACAATCGGGTTCCCCAGACGGTAAGAAGTATTTTCCATAGCAAGTGTTCAGATACACTCGGGTAACATCGCGACATATCCGAGAATTTTGATTCTTCTTTGTTTTGGAAAGCTCACACGATCGGAGAACCTCGTTACGAAATGATGATGGAAGGAAGTGGTGGACCTAGCTTGAATATCACCTTGCATGAGCCGCCCCACAACCCCCTATTTAAAAAAAGTCTTCAAGTCTTCCTTAATGCATAATCGTCTTTATGTCCTTGTATCTGCTCCCCGTGTTGCATTAATCCAGAGTATTTCTACTCCTCCTCCTGTGTGCCTTCTAGAGAGGGTGACTCCACAAGGGGGCGCACATTTCCCAAACAAACGGCAATAATTGACACCATTACACTATCGAGCACCATTTGTCACCACGTGCAGCCGAGCCGCACTTTACGGTTACGCACATTCCCAAAACTACTAGTGATGACAATGTTAATGTACTAAGATGCCCATAATAATAATACTAATAATAATAATAATAATCCTAGTTTTGACAGCACGTTTTTAGGAATGGAATTGTAGATTACTTTCAAAGTGTGTTCTGTCAATAATCTTTTCAACTACTTCTCAAACATGAACTTTTTGTATTTCATTATGTGCTTTCAGCGGAACCATGGCATTTTACTTGGGGTGGTAGGAACAGATGTCCCTGTCTCAGAGCTACTCAAGACTATCCCTAAATACAAGGTATTAGATGCTATTATTGTTTTTCCAAATCCCCCGTACAATTATAGACTGCATGTGGATATGGACGAAGTAATTGGAATGGCAAACTGTGGCGAGGATGAAAATGAGTTTTTTTTTTAAATTAGGTTTGATACTTATTGTTATTGCCTTCTTGCTCCCATGCAGTAATTAAATAAATTATACAGCATGCACACCAGTGCTAATTGATACTTGTGGCTAATGTTGGATTTTGATGTATTATTTGTTTTTGTTCAAGCGGATCATATAATGAATGGATGGCTGTTCTTAAATAAAATACAGATTTTAACAAACTCACAAAACTTGATTTGCATGTAGGTTAATTAGCGTAGCAGATCAGAATCTTTTACCATCCAACGAGAGATTTACAAGAATGAGCTTTGACTGTAAGGATCATTGAACCATGCATGCATGTTTCCTTTCCACACACATACTGAACAATGCCTCCGAAATCTTTGCTTCCTTCTAGAAATCAACTCACTAGTATTACAATTAGGTACATGTATAAATATGCTTTATGTTAACCTGCTTTTTACACTGTTAGGGACTGGTGTTGGATTTAAATAGTTTATTAATGTTGCGATTTGGAGTGTGGAAGTACTCACAATTAAATGGAGGCTAATCTAATCATTTTCTCCACTTGTCTGTATATAAAAAAACACAAATCTTAGTCATTTATATTATTATTACAAAGAAATGATGTGCTAACATAATGCTAACGCAATGCTAACATATTTTGTTGCAGTGAGACCCTTTTTGACAGTCAGTCAAAACATGTTACTTGTATCTGTTTCTTGTATTTTCCTCTTAGTTGGGCATACACGGCTATGCCTTTGCAATCACCAACAACGGATACATTCTCACCCACCCAGATCTGCGGCCACTTGTAAGTACTAGTTGCTCATTGGGAGCGTACGCTAACGCAACATATTCCTTCTTTACGTTACGTCAATGTCAAATAAGATCTTTTTTTTTTTTGCTGTCACACAACAATGTCATTTGGCACAGAAACACAGTAAAAATTGTCATGCGTGACCCGCTCAGGTTAACGAGTACGCATGTTGATTTCAAGTTATGGACAAAAATAGACCGGATGGTTAAAATGTTCAATTTCGACAAAGTGTAGGATGATAAGTGATTTGTAGAACAATGTGCATCGTTAGCTAATTTGTTTCGGGAACTTGCAAAATTGGTCTAAAAATAACCCGGAGTTTTGCGCTTGAGCCATTTTGACTACGTAAAGACAAGATCTTTGGATTCAAATCAATATTCAATTTCAATCAAAAGAGAAATAATACCTTATAACAGAAGACAATGCTGTCATGGGATCCGTACACCGGCAAATATGGTAATCGTCAGTTCCGGAATCTCTTTATTTCTTTATGTCTATTTCTCCTTTTAATTTAATGTTGATCTCCTCGATGTCATCATTTCATGTGACATTTACTATAGATGACACGCCACGTAAGTCATTGACAAATGGTTTCCACTTTATGCTGTTTTAAGTGGGATGAAATTCAAATCAAATATGAGCACTGTTAAATTTGTAGATGATCTAAATTGTTCTTTCCAAAGCCCGTTTCCCACGCCCCACAATGTGCACACTGCATATTTGCGTGACTTATAAATACTGTACAATATGATAAAAGTGTTTGTGTTGCTTATGAATTACATTGAATGCAGAAAATACTGTGTTGAACCTTTAAAACTTTTTTGTCTTCTTTTTGTGGCCAAATGCATTTGAGATATAATATCCATGATAAAATATCAATAAGCATTTTTGTCACAGACAAATAACCCTTTTGATGGATACGAAGCTCTTAAATCAAATTTCCCATTGCGGTAAAATTATAATAACAAACGCCACCAATAGCAACAATAAAACAAACTTTGGATTGTAGGTTAAATGGAATCTTGAGGCTGATTTCATCTGTTGAGAGGTCAAACGAGCTGAGGACAGCTTTTAAAGGGTTAACATTTTGGATGACTTCTTTACCTGCGATTGGAATTTTCTTTCTAGTGGTCTTTCAAGGGTTTGGTTCAAAATCGTCTTTCTAAGATAATGGTTGCAATGAACCTTTGAAAGATGTATTTGCCAAAACTTTAAACCCATTTTTCTCCGAACCGCTGATTTCAACCCGGCAACATTAAAATTGCAGTACCACCATCAATCTTTGAGCTACTTCCATGTAATATATGTCATTTTAAAGGGAATTAAGTGTAGAATTAAAGTATATGAATATCTCAATGAGGACTTTTTTTTGTAATCCCATAAAAACCATTGAGCCATCACATTTGTGCTATGTAAATGAGGAGAGTGTGCTCCAGTCCTTCACTGTGAACATATAATGCCTGACTGATTATGATTAACGCCATTCTATTAATGGTGGAAGAGGAGTGCATGTGTAGCAGGAGGCTGATGGCCAAATTATCGGGATGCAGTAAAAATGGAGGTATAAGATGAGGAGGTGCAGAGGAGAAAACGGCGAGACAGACCGACAGATGGTTTAATAGTGGTCTAATTAAAGATGTTAATGAGTAATGCTAATGAGGGTTGGGAGGCTATCTTGGCTGATAGATGAACACGGACGAGACTTCCGAGTGCACGCATGCAGTGCTGATCCACAAAAACATGTTGACACACAGATGAGTGACAAATTGAAAGAGGATAAAACAACATAATGTGTCTTGGCAAGCTGTTGCCACACCAACTGACCAAGTGCATCAATTGATGGACAAACCTGAATCAAATAAAAACATACTATGGAAATTAAGGGTGTGAATTGCCTAGTACCTGGCGATTCGATTCGTATCAGTATTCATAGGTCACGATTCGATTCGATACCGATTAATCCCCATGCGAATCTATACATTGATTATTGCGATTTTTTTTAAACTCAAATTTTGAAAATACTAATCAGTAAACTTGTACATGTACACTGTAAGATTTGTATGAAAATGTATTTATTTATCAGAAAATTCAGGTTTATAACTGAGCCACTGCATTGAACAAACAGGTTGCAATCTGTTTCATGTTTGAACAGCACTGAAATCAAATATTATGGCTTAATGTTCCATTAATATTACATTCTTCCATGCTTAATGTGTGAATCCTAACCCTAAGTGAGACGTTTTGTTGAATATTCCCATAAAAAATTGATGTTTAAAAATCGATTCGGCCGCATATCGAATCGATTCGAGAATTGCGCGCTGTAATATCGCGATATATTGCCAAATCGTTTTTTTTTTAACACCCCTAATGTAAATTAACCCTTATTTTGACACAAATAGGAATTCATGCCATCACAACTTCTTCAGTATGCATATGTTTCTATGCGCATGTTTCCTGCCGGCTCAGTATGGCGACGGCAAAAAGCGACGAAAGCCAAACTACAGCAGTGTGGATCTGTCCGAGGTAGAATGGGAGGACAAGGACGACACGGTGAAACTCTTGTGGTAATTCAACACCGTTACGAAAGCGATGTTGGACACTCAGCACGGTCTTTGTGCTTATAGCTGAGGAACGCCATGGTCAACAGGAAGACGGGGACCTTCTCAATGGAAGTGAAAAGGAGTATCGACAAAGGGGTGAGCATCTCCCCCGTAATATGCAAACAAAAGCATTTTCTCAAAGTCCTGAATTGTATTTGAAAAGCAGAACTCAGCAGGGAAAGACCACTTTGCCAAGAGGTTATACAGCGATGTACAACACTGACTGGGGAATTTGTGTCTGATTTGGTTTGTTCTGCATGCACGAGTGTGTCTGCCTCAGTGTGTGAGCCCCTTATCTCCAACATGCACATGTTGCTGAATACGAGAGACAGCAGCCTGGCGTGTCTTTTGGAGAGACACACACACACACACACAGGTGTGTGTGTTGCCTCTGCATTGCACTTTGAAAGCTTTGTACTTTCAGCTGATTAATAAGCATTCAATATGCAAATGCGTATCTCCAAATACAGTATACACATTCAGGCACACAACACTCATTCATATTCACGATATTAATGCAGGAAACTTCATAGTGCAGCAACATTGTATGCCACATAGCAAATACTCCCATCACCACTAGATGGAGCCATGCTGCAGCCAATTCCATGAATTACTGAATGGCAGTTAGTGTTGTGAATATGAAAGCTGGCCACAACAGAGTGTATTATCCGTTTTGTTACAGAGGCGTGTACTGGTGTTGCAAAATGATTACTACTACACGGATATTCATGGTACTCCTTTCAGGTGAGAAACATTCAGACATTTATCTTTGCACAATGAAGATTAAAAAGACAAGTTATTTGTTTTATTGCTAGTCTTGGAGTTGCTCTTTCAAGGGGCCACGGCAAGTCCTTCTTCACAGGGAATGTCACTGTGGAAGAAGGTATGACATGCACAGTATTTTTTAAGCCATATAATTTCCATTGTATGCGTACATGATGTAAAAATTGTACGCACTTTTTCTTTTCAAATGTGTATTTTTTTTCCTTTATAAAATACGAACCAGGAAAAATCTATCTGGTATAGGGTTTCAAAGTGTGGTTAGGCTTTCAAAGTATAGTGTCACAATTTATAACAGTGGCTATAAAATTATAGGTGAAAGAATTCAGCTGTCAGAATGTGTTTGAAAGTAGGTTTAGTTTTTTTTTTAAGTAGGGTTTCAAGGAAAGTTATGCTTTCAACGTTGGGTTTCAAAGTACGTTTTCAAAGTTTTAGGGTTTCAAAAATGATTAGTGTTTCAAATTAGGGTTTCAAAGTAGGGTCACAATTTATAACAGCGGTTTAAAATATTGCTTAAACAATTCAGCTGTCAAAATGTGGGTCAGGGTTTCAAATTATTGTAGGGTTTCAAAGAAGGGTTGGGTTTCAAAGTACAGTTCCAAAGTAGGGTCATCATTTATAACAGTGGCTATAAAATTATTACTTAATTCAGCTGTCAGAATGTGGGTTAGGGTTTCAAAGTAGGGTTACAATTTATAACAGCATTAACTAATTACTTTATTGATTCGGTCATTTCATTTTCATATTTCAGTTGCCTTCTCTTTTCTCACTGAGATAATTATCTCTCATGCTGTAATGTGTACATCAGTGTTATAAAGACGTTGGTGTTACTGATTATAATTTGTGTTAATGCTCTTTGAACATAAAGCTCTACAAAGGTCGTCAAATATGTTGGCAAGTCATTCCTCACAATTTGCGTAAGTCATCATAGGTAGTAAAATTCCACTTCTCAGCTTGAAGTAGTAAATGTAACATGAAACCTCAAAATTAAACAGTATAATATTTCTTTAGTGGCTCTTTAGATGAGTTGACTGCGTCTTGATCGATGCTTATGTCAAACCACAGAGTCAAACTTCCATATCCAGCCTCATGCGTGTAAATATTCATGTCACGGTGGTCTCTTTGTAACTCCAAACATATCCATCATTGGGAGCGGTCTGAGCATGACTTGGCTCTTCCTGATCCAATCAGACTTGCCAAAACCAGACACAAAATACATTTTTCACACATGCAGCATGTATTTTGAAAGTGTAAGAATTTAACAGCTTCTCCGGCTTGAATTAATGCTTGTTCATACGATTTTTTTTTTCTTGCAGGCCTTCACGATTTAGAGCATCCTGATGTAGCCCTTGCAGATGAATGGTATGCGTACTTAAGCATTTTTTCAATCAGCATTTTGAAGGAAAATTAATTAAATCAGTGAGGGGATGATTGTTAACAGTGTTGTTGTCATTTTAAACTGTGATGGTTTTTTTTTTTTTACTTGTTTTTTTTTAAGTGCTGTCAAAATGTAATACAAACACTTTATTTAGCTTACAGGATGTAAAAGTAAAAAAGAAGAAGAAAATGACTAAATAAGTTACATCTTCTAAGGTTACTGATCCTGAATTATGATTTCAGTGTTAAGCAGAAATTCAGTAACCTGTTGTGACATTGCAACCAATTTTCTAGAAAAAGCTAAATCCCACTACAATAGTGGGTCATATATTTTGGGGCTTAGTTGTTTTTCTTGAAAATGTGATCCAAACTTTCCCGTATGGAAAAACTCTGTCATCATTTAGCACTATGTTTTTGTCCATTCTTTTATATATCTGTCTTCTTCAAACAGGACATACTGCAATACAGATGAGCACCCAGAGCACCGCTACATGACCCAGATAGAGGCAATCAAACTCTACCTCAGTGGACATGAACCCCAACTGCAATGTTTGTAAAATTCACCAACAATCCATCTTAATTCAACGAGTCTCTTTGTGGTACAGTATTTCACTGGTTAAAATTTGGCCCTGTTTTTTTTCTTGTAGGTGATAAGGAGTTGGTTCAAGAAGTGCTTTTTGATGCAGTAGTAACTGCCCCACTGGAAGCCTATTGGACCAGCTTGGTGCTCAATAAGTCTGAGTATGGCACACACACACAGTACGACGTGATGCTTGCTGTATTATGGTCTTACTTGAGACAGCATTTGTGAATCATTTTAAAACCTAGGAACTCTGACAAAGGAGTTGAGATTGCCTATCTTGGCACGAGGACCGGCCTGTCCAGAATCAACCTGTTTGTTGTACCTGACAAGCTTACTAACCAGTAAGTATGTCATCTCTGTATCTCGCTGTGATTCGTCTTTGGAAAAGTTTCTATTTAGTTACTTGATAAAATGAGGAAAGTCAACTTTTAGTCTGTCACTTCATTAAACCTGTCAAACAATGCATGGATCATCTCCGTCATTTCCGTCTGTCTCAAGAGACTTCCTGACTGCCGAGGACAAAGAAGGGGTGTTTAATGCCGATCACTTCCCCCTGTGGTACAAAAGGGCGGCGGAACAAGTTCCTGGGACCTTTGTCTACTCCCTGCCCTTCAACTCAGGTCAGTAAAGGAGAATGCTGCGATTTGTGTCTCTAAAGTATGGATGGTTCTCGCCGTGTAATATACAGCCATGGTGTATCAAACCAGGATTTGTGGAATTGGATTGAACACGCTAGCTGTTTTCTCATGTGCATGTGTCAATATTTAAGAAGATGCCAATGACAAATGAATTGACTAGATTCCCATTAACAATGTAACTTCTATCAAGACAGACAGAGGGGGGAGGGGGGAGCAAAGAGAGGATTTATTAGTATTGCAATTATTGACAAAAGTAAATTTCTCTTTTTATGTTTTTCATGTTGCGAATTACATTTCGTACTGTATAAAAGTCCTCCCCCCAAAAAAGGTCCAAGGTCCATATTTTGTATTTTTAGTACTCTCTCTTCTTGGGCTTTATTTTAGGGATGCACGATAATGCTATTTTAATACCAATGAACCACTCATTTAGAAAGTGCCGATGTCGATAACCGATAAGTAAGTTGATAATTGAATACAAATATACTTTTGAGTCCTACTATAAGTCTTACATGTTAAATACATTGAAACGTTGTGTAAAGCACCATGAAGTTGAATTTTATTGACATCTCTGCTTCAAAGACAACCAGTAACTAATTTTGAGTTTGCCAAAACAAAACATGTCATGTTTTAAAAATGCAACAAAAAACGGTGAGTGTAACATTTTGGGGAGACACAGTAAAGAATGCCCACACTGGACACTGCCATGTCGCCATGATGCATCTTCTGTGAACACGAGGTTGCGCGCATTATGACGTCACAAATATGCAACACTACCATCGGAGAGGGGAGGGGTTGAGGAGTTGGGCACAACTTGAGCCACTATAGAGGGACCAACGCAGCATGTCTATTATTATCTGCAAATTTCTCTATTATCTGGTTTAACTGTTTGACGTCAAATAGGTTGAGAATTACCGATAATTATCGGCCACCGATATTCATGCATCCCTACTTTATTTTTCTCCAGTAAATGCATTCAGTTAATCTGTATTGTAAAAAAAATAGTAGGTTTACAATATATTTGTTTAATAAAACCAATTCATTCCTTTTTTGATGTGGCTCATCATTCAAATAACCTTGATCACATTTGATAGTTTAAACTACATTTATATGATGACGTTCTGAACAGAAGACACAAAAGTGGCGTCTCGTCTTTCACGTTTAGATGAGCGTCTATCAGAGAAAATACGGTGTGCATACAGTGATGCAAGATTACGCAGAATTCTGTTATGTACACATTCTAGGCGGCTAAGTGATGCTGTGATGTAACTCCACCATGTCCATACGCATGCGTCGAATCTCTGATCTTCGTTCTATGTGAGTCATCACGCCACAAAAACCAAAAGGATGTTCCTCTGTTCAGTAATAGTCGATGAGTCTGTAATTGTTGGAAGGACTCGTGTTGTGTTATAAAAGCAGCCAGAGCAGCTTGAAGGGCCGACGGACAGATATAGTCAGACATGTTTGTGTACTTCCCTGTACCGGCGCATGTATGTGACTTAAACACGTACACGACGGGAGCAGATCTCAGCGGAGTTTTGGACCGTGGGAACACACACAGTTTTCCACTCTGGAAGGTGTTTTCAAATTTTTGCATGTTCAAGCCACCAAAATACCGTCACCGTCCAAACGAAAGGAACTTCAGATAGAATATTTGGGAGTTTTTACGCAACCTCGTATAAACGGGCCCTCAGTTACAGATGTTTCCAAAAAGCTTTCTCTTTCATAAATGTAGAAATGAAATTAGGTTCTACAAAACTCCTGAATCTCAAAACACTCAAAATTAAAAAAAAACATTCTGTTGTAATGACTTACTAAGCTGTAAGAATGCTTAAAAATAATGAACACAGGGTACATTTAGGTCTACAGTGTTTACTTATTCTTCGCACACACATTTGGTCGTCTACTACAGCCATGTATCCTCCCCTCCCCTCTTATTAATTCTGTGCTGTGCCCTTGAGGACAGGTCTGATTGCTTTGGGGTGAAATCAGATATGTTAGGAATAGGTCCAGACCTTTCCATAGTGACTTGGCCAGAACACACACACACACACACGGACACAGTTAAACTACAACACTAAAATGTTTTGTTTTTTTTTCCTTTTAAAGGAGGAACTTGTTTTTATCTGTCCTCAGCCCCGGGCTTTCCATTAGTCTCAGCTAATACAAGTGATCTGAAAGCCTCTTATTTACTGGCAACGGCTCGCCTTGCATTCACTCACTCATGGCAGAAAGCTGCAGCCATGAAATAATACTCCTTGGCATTTATCTTGTGGTCAGTTCAGAACTGATAAAAAATTTTTTTGGAAATGATTCATGAGGTGTGTTTGTGTGCTTGTAGGCTCAGAAAACAAGAGTGTTGTCTTAGCCAGCACAGCCATTCAGCTCCTGGATGAGAGGAAATCGCCCATCGCTGCGGGTAAGTAGAGGATGGCTGCTTCTGTCTCCGCCACGCGCTCTTACATTGACAGTGGCTGCAAAATTCTCCTCTGACTATCGTACAGGAATCTTTGGCCTGCTGATCAGCTCTGCATTTGTTTGCCCTTTTGTCTTTCCCTCTTGACTTTACCGCTTGCTGTTGTGAATGAATTTACGCTCAAAAGAAGGTATAAAATGAACAGACAAAAAGTTGTGTAAACAATCAGATTTCCGTGTATCCGTCCCTGTTTGTGTATCGCATCAAAAGGTAGAAAATACAGTAAAGGCAGTGAAACTCAATGCAGATCTTTGGGTGCAAACTGGCAGCCAGTGATTTTTGCCATTTTTCTCTTTTATTACGGAATTTCTTGGGGGGAAAGTATTATCCAGTAGGGATGTAACGATAATGGCAATATTGTGATATTGTGCTTTTAAAATTGCCACAATATCTTCATTGTAATATTTTGATATTAAAAGCAGCACATCTGTTAAAAGGCTGATTGTTTTCCATTTGTGCCGTTCCAGCACCCTCTGGTGGTTAGTTTATTAGTGCAATTTAATTTTAATTTGGCATGTTTTGGCTTCCTATGTTTAAGATTAAGACCCACACTAAATGCCAGATGATGGGGAACATAACACGTTTGACTTCCTCCACAAATTCACTTGATTCACAATGTGTCTGTGCATTAGCAAGTAAGTGCCTCAAAAATTAAGTGTTATTAAATAAGTGTTATTAGTGATTGTGGGTTGTGTTAATGTTACCTGTATTATTTGCCTCAGTTTATTAGCATTGTATAAACAAGACATTTACATGCAATAGATCATGTTTATTTTATTTGAATTTGTATTTTTTTTTGTCCTACAGAAACCACCCGAACACAACCAAATTAAATAGTCCAATAAAAAAGACTAGATTCTGTCCCAGTCTAAACAGTAAAATATTGTAAAAAATATTAAAACTAATAATAATCATCATCATCTTTTTTAAAAGAGGTCACTCAAAGGTCGAGGAACGATCCCACAATCTTCAGCATGGGAGACAGCCACTCTACCACTTGAGCTATGCAATGCCTATGGTTTGTTAACATATTGCTGATGTGTCCAAAAGGAGACCAAAAATGATTGTCTTCCACCTGACACCAGCGATATACACTCTAAAAAGAGAATTGTTGAACCAATTTAAAATTACAAATTGAATTGTTGAACAACTTTATAAAATTGCTTTAATTGGTAAGACACGACTGAATTAAGTACGTCCAAAGTGAATATATTAAGCTTAATAAATTATGAGTTAATTAAACTTTGGATTGGAGTTACTTTGGATTAATTTAGTTCAGGTGAATATATGTTTAAATAACTCCTAATTAATTAAACTTAATATATTCACTTTGGACTATTACTATTACTAATGATGATGACAACGAGAGTGCTAATGTTTGTGTAGAGTGCTAGGATGATGTGTGCCCTTTTATGTGTTTGTTTATTTGTTTATTTATTTAGTGTGTGTTTATTGTTTTCTGTTTGGATGTTGATTCAGTGTCATCATGTTTTTGGGTTGAGCATTATGACAACGATGATGATAATGTTTAGTTGTTTAGATGTTAAGTTGTGTATGGATGTTTTTTGGGGGAGGGGCGGTGGGGTTGATTGTTTTTAAGGCTGATTTTTTGGTTGTTTTTTTCTCTGTTTCTAAAATATGTTTTTTGTGAACTTGTAAGATCCATGGAATGAATAAAAAAGAAAAAAAAAGTTTAATGAACTCATAATTGATTAAACTTAATATATTCACTTTGGACTAACTTAATTAAATTGTGTGTTACCAATTGAAGCATTTTTTTTAAGTTGGTCAACAATTCAATCTATAGTCTTAAATTGGTTCAACGATTTTCTTTTTAGAGTGTACTGACATACAGCAGAGCGGCATGGCTCAGTGGGTAGATTGGCCGTCTGCCAACCTGAAGGTTCTGCGATTGTTCGTCAACCCTTGAGTGCTATTTTTATATATATACATATATATATATTACTCTACTATTGTGTACAGTGTAAAGTTTACTCTGTTTAGTATGAGACCGGATATAGTCTTCTTTTAGAGTAAAATGTACTCTATGAAATTTACTGTGTATGATACGTTCTTAGTTTGGTTGTTGTTGTTTAGTCCAAAAAATTGCTATTCTTGAGAAATTACGGTAAATACAGTAATGAAATTAGGCATATACACAGATAAACAGGTGATTATGCACAAGAATCATAGGACAAAGCTGTATCTTGGCAGAGAACAACCATCGGGTTGTGAGTAACCATTGGTAAGACAAAGGAGGGAACAGAGAAGGGCAGGAAAAGAGAAACATTTTCACGGTGCCTGACTGCGTTGACATGAGAGCAGTGCATTGTGGGTATTATAGGCCTGGGGGAAACCGTTGGAGCAGAAGGACAGAGATGGGAGAGTCTGTGTGGTGCCACAGCTCCCTCTCACTCGCACAAGCAAGCACGCACACACCTACACACGCGTACACACATACATCAGACTCCTGGCAGAGCGGTAAACATGCAGCCCGCCATATTATTTTCTCAGTATTTTTCTCAGGTTGCATCCTTGTGTCAGATCTGTGAAGCTGCAATCGGAGTGACTAAACTAGCTTTAACAAGGAGACGCTACTATTACAAAGGCTGCTGATGTACAGTAATGATGATCATGGCTGTCAGATTGGGGGATGTCTGTAAGAATGATTTTATGTAAGAGAGTCAGATGGGAGGGGATATGTAGGCTGGAATGCAAATTTAGCGTAGGCCGGTTCGGGCCAGTTTTCGCTGGCCTGCGTTTCGAACGAGCTGCAGACTTGTGAATACGCTACCAGACTAACTTGACAGGACAGGCTGATGACATCACACGCTACGGTACCCCATGGGCCTATCGCACCCATCCTCCACCCTACAATTCCGCAGACATCACTTGAGTCAGAACGTTGCCGAACGCACGCACACACACGTGAATGCCAGCATATCTGTGTGCGCGTGTGTCACATCCTGTGCCACGTGCCGTGGGTTCGCTGGCATAACGCGCACAGCCATGAATGTCACGTCAGCCGTTAAGACCAAAAGCATCTGTGTATGTTTACATTATATGCTTCAGTAAGCTATAATTCAGTGCTGTTTTCCGATTATACATAAAAATAGCAAATATAACTGTAAATTAAACAGTCAACTGCAAATGGCAAAAAGCGTATTTTAACTTCTTTTTTTTTAAATACGGTAAGTGACATGGTCTGTTGTTTGTATTTGGGTTAGGGTTTAAAAAAAAATGGCGTATGTAAATATATAAAAATATGACAGCGGATAAGATTTAAATTTTAAACTGTTAATTAACTCAAGGGAATGGCTACGTTAAAGGTACACACTTATTTTTTTATTTTCAATTAACTTTGTAAGAGATGCTGCTCACCCTGGGAACTCTCTGCACCTTTTGTTTTTGTTTGAAACAAAAGCAAGGATAAGTAAAAGTTTAACATGTCAAGTATTTTGACATTTTTGGAAAACTTTATTTAATTTTGAAAATTATGGGGAGAAATGTGTCTCAAAATCATTCACACAAATATGTTTGTGATTTTCAAGTGTTTTTGAGATCCACAAATAAATCAGTGATTTTAATTTGAATGCGCGTTTGTGGATCGGCAGGTACGCACATTTATTTTTGAGACAAACACGCTGTTTCAAGATATTCACACACAGGGCAGTTATAAACATTCAGATGCTGAAAGGCCATCCCTCCTCCATCCGCTATGAGGCAGTGTATAAATATGTTCTATTTTAAATGTTTTAAGTGTACCAAAGACATATATATATTTATATATATATAAATATATATATATATATACATATATATATATATATATATATATATATATATATATATATATATATATATATATATATATATATATATATATATATATATATATATAGCATACAGAAGGCTTTGATGCAGCCTCTCAACTGCACAGAACGGTTGAAGCAATGGTAGTTTTTACAAAAACGGCCAGCAGGTGGAAGCAGAGCAAAAGAGATCAACCAGGGCCATGTTGAAAAAAAGCTAATTTACCCACAGTTCTTAACAGATTTGTGAATAATGATGAAACTTAACTATATTCTAATGCTAATTGCTGAAAATGGAAACAGATGAAAGAAGAGACTCTAATTATTCTATAGAACACAATATTCTGTGGGCCTTGCAAAATCCATCTAAATCCAGTAAAACAGCCGGGTGAAGGGGAATGCTTCAGTGAAAATGGCTGGGAGTGAATGAGTTTTAAACACATGTTGGAAAAATACAACCTTAATTTGCTTGAATAATTTTATGCCTGGTGCCTGTGGTGGTGTGCCAGCTTTCAAAGAAAATAGGAGTTATTGTTTGCCCAAATGCCATTCCTTCCGCAAGAATGGACCATTTGGGTGTACCAGTAGCACCCATGTCGTCTTGTTTTAAAAAACGCCAAACAGACAACAATGAAAGTTTATATTGATGTCATTATTTTCACCTGAGAGTGTATGACAGGGATTGGTTTTCCTTGGCTTCTGTTAAGGAATGTATCATGTGCTGCCCCATTATTTTATTCAAAATTTTGACTCATTTCAAATTTGTACAAATTTCCAGTTGCCAATGTACACCCGCTCACTGGTCAATACAAAATTACAGTTTTGTCGGTTAAAATGTTTCTTTTTATTTTGTATATTGAAGGAGATCAGCATGACTCACAAACAACACCTCAACTGACTGCTCAGTCAAAGTTTTGCATGTGATTTTGTGCAGCAGTACAATAATGGTCAATAATAATCTCTGTGTACCCGTAAATTTGTTATTGCTTCAAAGAAGTTCCCATCATCCCTTCAAGGGTTGTCAGAAAAATATCTTTCATAAAACATATTTTCTCTGCAAAACTATATCACGTTATCAGGCACAAACAATCAAATTCTCTACAAATACAGTATGTGCATTCAGTACACTTACACACACTCAAGCATAAACAGTAACACACTCACTCATATTTTCTCATCAAAGACAAATGAAAACATTACTGACACCAGCTGCCTACTATGAATTCGGAAACAAATTTGATATTGGACAACAAAACTAGAAACAACAGCTGAAAGACAACCACTTTCTGAAATAAATTTCCAATACCAGAACTCTACTAAGACCTACAAATACAGACTATTAAATATATCAGTTTGCATCTACTGTATCTGTGATATGCGTTTCTCAGAGAAAGTGGAATATATTAATTTTCATACTTTGAGTTCCAGTTCTTCTCAGTGCATAGTCAAATACCTGTGGAATTTAATTAGCTACCCAAGTTTCAGAAAATTACAGAGCCCCTCTGGTGCCAGGGTATGAAAGATTGTTTTTTCTTTGCTAGTATGTCATCTTTACCCATAGTTCACTAATCCGTACACACACTTTAGTAATCCGTACCCACAGTTTACTAATCTGTACCCACAGTTTAGCAATCTTTACCCACAGTTTACTAATCCGTGTTTACAGTTTAGCAATCTGTACCCACAGTTTAGCAATCTGAAACCCACCCTAACCCTAAACTGTGGGTACAGATTGCTAAACTGTGGATATAGATTACAACATTTTGGATACAGATTAATAAACTGTGGGTACAGATTACAAAACTGTGGGTACATATTAATCCCCCCCCCCACACACATTTTTTTCATACCCTGGCACCAAAGGGGCTCCGTAGAAAAAGTCAAGTCACACCAACATGATTAATTTCACACTCCTCATTTTTTTCTCTCCCCGTCACAGCACATACACACAAATATATCATCCAAATATGATTAGGTTAAAGGGTTGAGGCCCAAATTTGAAGTTCAGGGTTTGTGTTGTCATCTCTTAGGCGATGGCATTCTCCAATGGTTCCTTCTCGTCCAGCCTGGCATGATCGGCCGCACGGGCCTCTGCCAACTGCTCGTTTTTCTTCAGCTCCCGCTGATATTTGGCCATGATGGCAGCGTAGGCGCAACCGTATACTGCCGCTGCCAGCATCATCAGACACACGATGCCACACACGACTCCGGTGATGATCACGGTGGCGATGGCATAGCGTAAGTTGACTGGCCGATGCCTTTGCTTAGTCTCGCACTCTGGGATATTACCTCCCCCGCCACCAAATCCCTCCCCCATTGCCATGGGGACATGGAGCGCATGGCTTGAAGGATGAGCATGGTTGCCGTGCATGTGACCTCGCAGCAGCCTTTCCGATTCCAGATGATGAATGTTGGCAAATAAGTAATGGTAGCTTGTGGACATGCAGGCGTGGAAGAGCTGGTAAGGGACCTTCTGCAGATCTCTGTCCCTCATCTCTATGGGCTGGCTGCAAAGCACCTCATCCACCACGCCACCTTGGGAGCACAGATATACATCATCGGTTGCGTTATAATCTTTTTGGCACCACACTATAGAGATGACCTCAGTCATAGCTCAGCTTCAAACAGTTCATGGGCTTGAGAGGCAGTCGTAATTAATCTGGCCTATAATGCCTTTATTGAATGGGCTATACAAAGTGTGTTATGATTAATTGTAGGACTTCAGCAGGCACCCTCTGTGTCGCCCCCTGTAAATCAGTATTGTATTTGTCTTTCTGTCAGCACACTTTTTTTCAAGCTCTCGGGGTAATCACTGCTATTCTCTTAACCAGGCATTATTGTTTCAAGGCCCATTGTTCTGTTCTGCGCCACTTGTAATTTACAGCTTTTAAAGTAGGCAGCCAATGGTCATTTTGTTATATACCGTACATCGACAGTACATGCCAGGATAGCTCTCACACAGGAAAAAAAGAAGTGTATTTGTGCATGATAACTCAGTCAAAAGACGACTTTTGTGCAATGTCACATGATTTCAGTATCATTCAGAACTTGCTTTCAAACTGGATCTGCTAATTTATTGACACGGAGGGAAGGTGCTTCGTACAAATCAAGCATAACATTAGAGCTGCCAAACGATTACATTTTTTAATCAGATTAATCACATCTCATAATTTTGGTTAATTACAATTAATCGCTGAATTTTGCCCACCAAATTTAAAGAGCATTTGTTATGTGAATTACTTCTACATTTATTATTTGGACGCCACTGCACACGCTCATCCTCCTCTTTTTCTAATCAGTTACTTACTTGCATAATTTAGAATTTAAAAAATGACCCCAATAGTTTGACATGAACAAATATTCTGAATATCATACACAAACATATTCGTATTAAATGTTTTACTTGAATGCATGTAGTTATGTTTATTGCTTGAACACAACCTGTGCTAACTTTAACGTAGCCATCCGCTGTAAGCTAATTTGTGGTCAAAATTAATAGTGTGATTAATCTGCTTTAGTGCATGGTTAATGCAATATTTTTTTGTGATTAATCAATGAGTTAACTCTTTAACTTTAACAGCACTATATAAAATATATATGAGTTTTGTCAGTAATTTTTTTTTTCCGAAGAAAACAGACTCAAGCCTAAGTGAATCAATAATCACTACCAAGGAATTAATTCACTTTTCTTTTTTTTTATCATTTCAGGTACAGTATCTTTCGGAAAAATCGTGAAGCCAATACCATTTGACATTTTAGACTTTTCAGTTTTTGCTAGTATGCTGCCCTTGTCCACGGCTCATCAATTGAAATTAGGGCAGTGTTGCAAAATGGTCCAACAGTTCAGTAACAGTCTGCCAATATTTATGGATCTCACACTTCTCCAGTTCATAGTGCAAGTTCACTCGATCCGTTGCACGTTTCTTGAAACACGATCTGGTCTTGACAAGCATGCAGTTGAGGGTCTGCCTATACTGATGAGTACACAGAGCTCTTAGAGCAGGCGTTCATTCAAAGCCAAGAGAAGTCCTGAACTTGGTACGGGTAAAACTTGATCACTCTCTGACACATTTGTTGAATCTAGCTTTCTTTAAAATTCTGAGTCCCAGTGCAGCCCTGCAGTTCAACCGCTTGCTTAAGCTTCCGCTGTGTGATTTGAAACTCGTCATGTGTAGTATAAATTGTACTACATGTTGGAGCAATGTGATGGCCATAAAGCTCCTCAAACTGGTAGTGAACTGCAGTCGGAAAGTTCTTGCTGTCAATTTTGCAAACTGCTCCAATGTCCAAGAGCGAGCCATAGACAAATAGACTTGTAAAAACTGCCAAGCCTAAGATGTCAAATGATGATAGCCTTTCAGCTGTTTGAATGATACCCGAGACAAATCACTAGAAAGGAAGTGGAAATGACTTTTAGGACTCTCTGTACATGTACATCAAAGCAGTGCAATAACGTTTCACAAATGCACATTCAATGACACACTGACACAAATACACATTTACTGTACACTCAAACACACCTATTTGGTTCTGTTTTATGGGACAGGCTTAAAGAGGTTTGTAAGGCTATGAATCATATTTAGTCCATTTCAGTTTTTCTGTCATCCAAACATATTGATATATTCTATTGATATCAAGAGGTAATAAAACATCCGAAACATTTGCAGCACACGCACCTTTGAAGAGGTAGGTCTCTAGCCACAGTTTGAGGCCTATAAGATGGCAGTCACACCTCCACGGGTTGCCTCGTAGCGTGAGACTGGCCAGGCGGGCCAAGGCCTCCAGCAGCGATCGGTCTAATCGCGTTAGCCTGTTGTGGGCGAGTCCCAGGTGGCTCAGGTTCCTCAGATTTTCTCCCATGGCTCCGGGCAAACCCCACAGGCTTCGTGAAGGCACATAGGAAGAAAGCAAAATGAAATCCTACAACCAATAATGTTAAAATTCCATCACGGTCCGATCGAGACAATTATGATGCCTAACCTGTTGTGTGAAAGGTCAAGGTGTGAAAGTGAGTGAATGGGTCCAAACAACCGCTTATCAAGCTCTCGTAGGCTGTTGTAGGCGAGACTGAGATGCTGCAGAGTTCTGAGCCCCAGAAGAGCAGTTGGGGAAACAGATGTTATGGAATTATTTGATAGATCGAGAATGCGAACAAAGGGAATTTCTCGAAAAGCCATCGATCCGAGGCCTCTGATGCGATTGTCTTGGAGATACAATTCTTGAGTATCCGGATGTAATCGTCGGGGAATGTCGTATAAGCCTCGACCCCGGCAGTCCACAGATTTGGTGTTAGTGTTGCAGCTGCACTCTTTTGGACAGGCACGTGACAGAGAGAGGAGGGAGAGAAGGCAACACACCAGTATCACTGCAGAGACAGAAAGTAGTCATTATAAATTAGGACTTCAAAAATTTTAAAACAAGGTTTTAAAAATAATGTGATCACGTTAATACACTTAAAAGCGCTTAGCATAAAAAGTCAAATAATCACACACTTAAGATGTGCGGGATAATCACACATTATAATTACAACCATCAAATGTAAATCCTAAAACAATAGTGTATTTATTTATTGCATACCAGTGGTTCTTAAAACCCCTTCTCGTTCCGACGGCCCCTTCGATCAAACCCCAGGGGTTCTGTGAGTCAAACTCACGACGACAAGACCCACATCCGACTCATATGATTTGTGATGACACACACCACTTGGTCATCATTGGCTGCACGTTATACGCTACATTACTTAGCCTGTGTGCTGCAGGGTATTAGTGTGTTCAAGTTGACTTGTGACTGTCGTAATGGTTCGTCTTATGATTTCTTTCCTATTATTTTAATGCCGTCATAATATGTCAAGCCAAAAAAGGAAAGTGGTCGAACAAATATGTGCAATATGAATTCACATAGTGTATATAGAAATCTATACATTTAACTTAAATTTGGAGGGTTCAAGAGGAGTTTGTTGAATACGCATAGGAAACTAGTGGGATTCAGTACCTCCAACAACGTTAACAACCACTGCTGTATAATAACAGTCACTATTTTGTGTACACATTCACATTTTTAAATGTGTCCAAACGTTCTGTCTGGATGATACAGATCAGAACTAATTGATTCAACTTGGCACATTTAAAAATAAATCTTAAAATTACTGCCATCCACACAACTCATTCGTTTGGCTTCAATAAGTCAAATGGATCATTTTACATTGTGTTAAGTTTACGTGAGGTTAGTATGGCGTTCGAGGAATTCAGATGCGTAATACTTTACAACTGGGGTAACCAATTTTTTTGGAGCTGGCAGCTACTTCTTCAGTACTAATTGCAAACTTCTGAAATAACAAAATTACTTGGATTATTTGGGGTAAATCATCTCCTCATCCTCGTTGTGCTCGCTAGCTTGTGTCTATGGTTTAGTCATGCACTACAATACTCAACTTTGAAATACTTTACTACGTTTGTTTTTAAATATTGTCATTTATAAATTTAGACCAATGCAATTGTGTTTTAAAAAATAGCAGAATAGAAGCTTTCTGATAAGTGGCACTATTTTATTTTATTTTTTAAGACGTGCAATAGACAAAAAATGGATTAATCTTGCTATCGAGCTATTTTTAGAACAGGCCTGCAGGGAGCTCATGTGGTCCTTGTTGTCCAATGTTGGTGAACCCAACTTTAGAATCTTAGAAAAAAAAACATACGATGTTTTCTTTTAGGATAATGATGATGTCATCCCTTCTGTTACTGTACACCATTTTTCCAGTCACACTACCATCATAAAGTGGAGTGTGTTCAGTTTAACACAATGAGCTCACATTTTCATGGTCTTAAGTACAACATAAAGTAGTTTGAATAGTTGGACATATTTGTTTCAAGTTTCCGTGAATGCTGCAAAGGTCTGAATGTAACGCATAAGAATGATGCTCACTCACACTCCCACCTCTCTGGCCTGCTTAGACACGGGCCCTCTGTGACGTCAAAATCTCAAACCGCAACCCCTCACCCACTCGCTACCCACACACAAATCCATACATAGCAGATATTGGGTGTCTGATTCCTTTCGAGTTGACTTCACATGCCCATTCCTCCTGGAACATCACAGCAGTATTTATAGCATTGGCTGGACTAGCTTGAGGCTATCTGAAATGAAGTTCAGGCCCAAGCCTGTGAATGCAGCTAGATAATTGTAGTCTATTTATTCTGAACAGATTGGTAGGCTACAAAATGATTTGCTCTTCAAATGCAACAAACGTAAACATTACACATTACACAGAGTTTAGAAAGCATTGGGAAAGTCAAGTGACCTCAGTTTTAATGAGTCGTATCTTAGTTTTAATGTATTTTTTTTTGTTATTATTTTTGTACTTTTACATTTTTTACAGTATTCACCATTTCAACCTGGTATTCCTATGCAGAACTTATTTTAAACAGGTATAAAACGAATCACCAAAAAACAGAGATCAGGATCTAATGTGATCATGTCCACTGCAGTCAACAAACAAACACATCAGGAGTTCAATAGAAGCATGACGTACTGTAAATAAAATTAAAATGTTTTAAGTCTACTGTGTTGTGTTTAGGAACAATTCAACTCATTCTTCCCAATTAAGATAAATCCAAGTGGACCAATAGACATGCTTTTTTTCCAACAATATATGAAATTCAAACTTTCGAAGAACATATTTGTGGTTCTTAACCTTGTTTGAGGTCCTGAACCCCACTAGAATTCAGCAAGCATTGTGTTCTTTTACTCTCCATCTCCATGCATCTGACGTAAGTGTTCCCTTTTTGCTAGATAGCTAGTAGCTCGCATCACTCAATTCAGCTAGAGCACTTTTAAACAACCACCGCTGTTTTCTTAAGATGGAACCCAAGTGCATTAGACGCAATGAAAACAACAGAAGCCCCAGAATTTAACCCTGTGGAACACCATATATTCCGTTATACATGAATTAGTCCGGCCCCTCGACGTAGTTAGTATGAAGGGATTACAATAATAAACAGACATACCGTCGCAACAGTCAAAAGTCTCTTAATGATCACACCAAATTTCCTGCAGCACAGATATGCCCAGGTTAAGAACACTTTGAATTAATATGTAGTATCATTACATCTCATAATTAATACACAAGTGTTCCTTGAAAGAGTGCGCTGACACGTGTGTATGCATCGAGCGCTTGCATGGCCACACATAAACACAGCATCAGCTCAGTGAAGCATTGTAGCTGTAGAACGAGGTCAACACTGGAGAATGGCTCTGTGCTCTCATGTGTCCCTTCAGCCCCAAATACATGCAGAGAGGCTTGTAATGATGTGCACACGCAGCCCACAGCAAGTGGCTACCACGTTAAGTCAGCCTCATACCAAAGCCTTTTTTTCGAACAGGAAGCTATGAGGGGCATTGCAAAAAGACAACAATAAACACAGCAAAGACAGAGAAATTGTTTTTATATTTAAACTGTTTTAATTCAGGGCTATTTAAAAACAAGGTGAAACATCTTAAGGCCGGGAACTACAATATATAAATGTTTGCTATTATTATTATTATTATTATTATTATTATTATTATTATTATTATTATTATTATTGTTGTTGTTGTTGTTGTTGTTGTTAGTATTATACTTAAGCCATTGCTGTATTAGACAACCATTTATACAACATGCTGAAATCATGCAGCCTACTGAAATTATACTGCCCACGTTAAAGCACACTTACAGAATTTGTAACCAAAATAATTGCTCTCCTACCTCTCATATCTGCCAGACGTCCTTTGACCTCTTGAGTTTTCTGTCCTTTTTTTTTTTTAGCTCCCCTTTTGGGTTCTAGTGAGTGACCCTTGTCCAGGCTCCATTAGCTGTCATTGAGGCTAAAAGTCCTTATTGTCATTTTGGTTGGCCAATATGGTCAATGAGCATTTTTTTTTTTAACAAGCCAAGAAGAGGCTTGGAAAACCTGTGTTGTTCTCCGAATTCTTAACACTGCCTACGAGCGTGAAACCCCATCAGAGGGGCCGGATCAGAACACAGAGCTTACTGCCAGCTAAACAGCCAGTGTGGGAACCACTGAAACACTTTCTCTCTCTCTCTCTCGCTCTCGCTCTCTCGCTCTCGCTCTCTCGCTCTCGCACACACTCTCTCTCTCTCTCTCTCGCTTGCAGCTTGTTTCTTTCTGTCTCTTTTATTTTCCGTCATCGTTTTTTGTGCTTCAACATATTTTTCTCCCCCCCTGCCTGGGTATTTTATCTTCAAAATTGTACGTCTGCCTTGCTTGCTTTTTTGCTCACTCCCTCTGTCCATAGTTATATCAGTAAAGTGTCATATCTCGGCAAACAGCTGTGCCTCCTAAATCTTCAGGTCCACGTGCACTATGACATTTACCGCCACTCCTATTTCTAAGGGCAAGAGCTTAAAGTTGAATGTGGAGTGTAATATTCAAACAATTAAATGTGGAAGAACACACACTTGAAGGATGCCCAGTGTGGTGGCATGCTCTAATGCTAATACGCGTGTGACGCGGGCAGAGGGGATGGCAGAACGTGCTCCCAGCACAGTAAAGAAGGGGGGAAAAAAATATGCACCAATGCACACATGAACACACGTAGAATGAGCAGGATGTTAAGCTGTTGCAGTAAATCTACATTGAATTCTTTTTGCTAAGCTCTTTTGAGCTCTTGGGTCAATTGAAGGAGAGGCAAAAATGGACAAAGGATGAGGCAGATTAATGAGGGAATTGTTTTCTAATGGTTATTATTATATTTAAGCTCGCAATGTGACCTTGGATCTTGTTGCCTCCTTGTCCATCCATATTCCCATCCAGTGACTTTCCTTCTCTCTGACGTATAAAACTGCCGTTTATGTCACGTGCTTCTATGCAATTGGCAATTCAATTTTATTAGATGACCCGGCTCAGGATCGGCCCAGGGCTGAATTACTACATGCGTTATAACATTTTTAAACACAATAGATCAGTGCGCACACTGATAAGTATTTGATAACATGGATTTGTGGAGATTGTCTGTCATCCAGTTCACGATGCAGTGTAACACGTGACCTGTTCCCGCTCTAAAATGGTAACTGATACTTAGCTTATATGCCCCTTGGTGGCTGTAAGCATCAGAACATTACATTTTATTATTTATATCCAGTACAATTTTGTTAACGAAAACTAAACGTTAACATTTTAATCAACTCTCATTTTTCACCGGGCAAAAAGTAAAACTCCCTTTAATAATGGGACTGAATCACTATGCAGTTTTGTGGCCTAACGAAGACAAGACAAAAATGTTGTCCACTAAATAAAGACTGGGCTAATATCTATGGACATTTTAGTTCAGGGAAAAAAGAAGAGATTGAAATTTGATGATGTAATCCACCATTAACATACAGTCACACACACCCTGTGGAATCTGCACAGTAAGCACAGTGTGACAGACAGAAGATGGTGGATTCACGGTGCAAGGTTAAAAGTAAAACATTAATGGCCCCATGCCTTACACAGGGCCCAGAGAAAGAGAAGACCTGACATATGGACACATTTTCGCTACATTGAAGTGAAGAAAAAAACAAATTGTTTGCTTGATTTTTGTAGACGGGAAGGAATGTGGATATAAGGTAGTTGGGGAAAAAAAACACACCAAACATGAGGTGACATGTCGCAGGTTACCACAAAGACACATCTTAACAAAATGTTTGGTGGTAGTTATTTATAATGTAACATTAACCAATGGCTATCATGTTCCAAACGTGCTAGCATGTAGCATGTAGCCACTATTATACAGTAATTGTGTGAAGTTGAATGTGTGCTAACTGCTATACTGCTAAGTCAACAATTCATCTCGATAAAATAAAATGATTCAGCACGCATAATTAAAAAATGTAAAAGGACAAAATGATTGTCCTGACCAAAACTGCACCAAAATGTTGACACTTTGTGTGTGTATGTGTGTGTGCGTGTGTGCGTGTGCGCGAGCGCGTGCGTGTTTTCTTTGACTAAAACGAAGACTAAAATGCTCCGCTAATAGCCGACTAAAAAGTAACTAAATAAAAATGGGATGAGGTTGGCTAAATGTGATCAAACCTAACACGTGCAATTGAAATTGAAGACATAGCTGTACATTTAAAAATGGCTGATCAAATTAACAATAATATACACTGCTAAGATCGTATCGGATCAACAGAAAGGTCCTAACTGTTCAGTTCAGTTGAATAAAGTATGTCGTCAAAGCTTTCTACAACAGCTGTCACAATTAATCGATCATCAAATTAATCGACAACTATTTTAATAATTGAGTAATCGTTTGCAGCCCTTTTTTAATTTAATTGTCCATATCCTCTGATTTCAGCATATCATCAGTAATTGTTCACTGATTTCTGTAGTTCTTCATGAAAGATTATCTTCTGTGTTTGAGCAAAATAAAACATTTACAAACATCTGTTTTTACTTTGGAAAACAATGACCAAACCGGTAACACATAGTCAAGGGCCCCCCCCCCCCCTTTTTTTAATCACTATATACAAATACAGTACGAAAAAAACACCAATGACTGGTTAATAAACAGTAATCAGGAATTTATTTAATGCACGTTATGCAAAATTCTAATGAATTAGTCGATTAATCTAATGAATAATCGATAGATTATTTGATTCTAAAAAATATTTGCTAGTGACAGCACTAATTGTGTACACCTCTATGTACAGGTACATCTAAAAACAAAAATGTTTAAAAGACTTTCTAACATTGTGAAAACCGCCATAAAAATCATGGAGGTGAAATAATATCCATGGCCTCAAATATTAAATGAGCAGTCTGCACTCCGAAAGCCTGCTTACACTGCCCAAATGTCATCTCAACTGCGTCACAGTAATAACTATTTTTGATTGTGTCATCTGGGCTTGTGTCAAATCAAACAAATACACAATTCACGCACATTTGCCTTGGCTATATGTACTGCATATACTGCATTAAGTCACATGCTCACTCAAATGTCTTTGGGTTTTACAGTCTTTAGTCGAATTCCAATTAACTGTCGGCATTAAGCCGGTTGTCATCGCTTCCTGCCTGGGATTGCGCTGATGGGATGTCGGCGATGGGTGGATTTGGAGTGGATTTTATGACTCTTCATCTTTGGATTCATAAACCCAGCTCAGAGCATAATGCTGGACACCCCCACGTGCGTAAATCATACCGAGGGAAATTTAATTCGTCCCTATAGTGCAGAAACTTAAGCATGACAGATTTAGGCCCTTTGTGTTTTTGCACTGAGGTTCTAGCAAGAAGACGACTTGACTGTTTCTTTTTACCTGTAATGCACTGTGACAGATTTCCATTCATTCCGCATGGAGAACTGCATTTTTCCCACCCTTGTTATTTTTATTCCTTACAGTCATTATTTCTGTTGTCTTTTTTTTCCTGGTATAAAAATCATATAGTATCTGTTTTGGCGTCATGAGCTAGCTAGGCGCTCTTTCCATTGCCCCGCGTCTTAAATTAGCTTTTCCTCATGGGTTTTACAAGTGGGTGTAGAAATGGTGGGCTGCTGAAGGGATCTGGCAAAGCTTATGATGAGATAATCTGCACCTGTTCCTCTGCGCGGCAGCTAAAACAGGCCACAGCAGCACACCACTGCCCTTAATAATTGTACCAACATACACAAAAACAAAAATACAATTCCTTCGTAAGTGTTTTAGCAGCCGAGAATTCACTACCGTGTTTTTTTTTATAGTGAAAGTAAGACTTGTGGTTGACTGGTCACCAGTCAGGAGTCTGCCACACCTCTCACCCAAAATCAGCTATGATGGGCTGCGGCTCACCTGTGACCCTAATGAGAGTAGAGAATGGATGGATATTCTCCAGTAAAATATGAAAGCACCAGCTGTAGCACAAGGTACATGCAATATGATGTAATCGCAGAAATTAACATAAAAGACATAAAAATTGTGAAAAATTATTCCAAACTTTTTGCATTGATCATGTGACATGCTACCTACAGAACTCAATGAAAAAATTGTTTAGAGAGTAAAGTCAAAAATAAATAACTCGTATATGTATAAATGGATACCATTTAAATAGGGTCTGATTTACCCCTGATTTCAAGTTAAGATGTTTTAGTAGTCTTTTCCTGACAATTTGTTTGTGCTTTTTAGCAGAAGCCTGAAGGTTTTGTGCAAACACTGACTTTTATTTCAAACTTTTGATAATTCCATCCACCAGTTTAAGTGCAGTGTTTGTCATGTTTAGTTATGTACAACATGTACAAGCTCTCCAAAGCCCAAACTATTAAATTTAAGAACCAACAAATCATCAACAACATCAAACCAGTTTATACCGATTTATACCTGGTGTGTGTCTCTGATAAAAGATGAGCTACATATTAAAATGAATGATACAATTTGATTTGGTTACATTCAAGTCAGCAAAGAGTCTGAATATTTCAAATTGCTGCAGGGAGGAGTGGCCTGGTGTGGATTTGAAGTTGTTTTGTGCCAATCATACGTGAAGTGTGTTGGAAAACGATCCTTTAAGTTTTCCGCGTGTTCGTAATGTTGTTTTCAGAATCAGAGTTGAGATCGGTGAACAGTTCCTTCGAAGGATTTATTTTGTCAGAAATTTCTGGACAGAAGCACATGTGTGGCCAAACGCCATTATCTCCCCATGCGTCTGTCCCGCTCCTCCCACTTGCAGCCGCCATTATACTCCCAGCATCCCAAAAAGCCCCTCCCCTTCCTCTTCCTGCCCCGCTGCCCCCAAACCCCCTCCCCTTTCTCTGCCCTCTGAATCTCAAGACAATAACAGATGGTCACTTGATATGCAAACATTGCCTGGCCACGACCCCCCCCCCCCCCCCAACAGCTGATCAACCAGGCGGAAACACAGTTTGCCAGACATCCTGGCACTTTTGTAGGCATCATAAAACTTTACAAAGGAATTGATTAGAACACATTTTCTCCCCCGAAACAGATGGCTAATTAAGTGATAAAATGTGGAAGGAAGAATCTTCAAACGTTTGGTCACATTATTACACTTATCAATCTTTGCTGAGTAAGTTAAAACAGTTATGACAAAATCTAAACAGTTATAATTAAATTGAAACAGAAGATTCTCTTCAAGTATACAACATTCACTTAAGTGACTATAATTCATCTTTTAACTTATTATTCATTTTAATTCTAAATAATGTTGTTGTTTTTTTTATGTCAGGACTGATTTAGCAGTGTTTTGTGTTTTTCAGCCGTCGGCATCCAAATGAAACTTGACTTCTTTCAGAGGAAATTCTGGACAGCCAGCAGACAGGTACACAATGACAAATACAGTACACATCAACATACAACATAAACCTGCAATATGTCATTGCAAGTATTATTGTGTGACGTGCAGTTTGATACAAAAGTATTTCAGGAGAAAATACAAAATTGCTTTCGCAAGTTTCAGAAGCCAATTAACAGTGAAGTTTTGCCATTCGTCATTCAGGCAGCGATTGTGAGTTTTTCATTTCACTTTTAAGACTTATTTAAAAAGGGTCATGAATCGCTTCATTGAACGTATTCATTTTGAAGCACGAGTTGACAAGATAACAAAAGTTAGCAGCTAGCAAGGGGCTTCGTGTTGGTAGCCTTTTCATATATTTCACTGCACATGCTTTTATTTATTCTCTTAGTGTGCTGCACTGGATGGGAAATGCTCCATAAGTTGTGACGATGAGGTTCGTTCCTTCCTCACTTGTCACTTTCTTACACATCAACTTGAACTTGAGTGTGATGTGTGTGTTTTTTTTAATTTTATTTCAACAGAACATTAACTGCTACCTCATTGACAACAACGGATTCATCCTGGTTGCAGAGGACTATACTCTGGTTCGACACGCATTAATATTGAATCACGTGCCACACTTGATCTGAAATCCATAAATGAAACTATAAACTGTTAAATATGAAAATAAGTAAAAGGGAGTCTTGTACTTTAGAGTCCAATATTTATAATAGATTAGACAAACTTTCATAGTAAACTGGACAAATGTGAATGTTCTTTTTTTTTTGCAACATGAAATGTTCCCTTGTTCTGGAGTACTAATGTGGATCTTACATTAGATCACTATCTTAATTAAAGAAAAGCAATCTGTTATTTGGTGAGCAATCATAAAATGTAAACAATATAAATAACAATTCTACATACGCAATACATGATATCCTACATACAGTAGGAATATACATTTTACTTTAGACCTGCATATACTGCCCCCAAGTGGTTTAGATAATAATGATGACTGTAATGGACGAGTACTGTTCAGTATATGAGAAAAGACATCATTAAAATATACACTTTATTCTTAGTCACTTTTTTTGCTTTTTTTAATTGCTGATTCATTGATTGAAGTAAATCAACGTAGTAGATGTAGCCTTTGTAGCAACTAAATACAGTACAATAGAAAAACTTAACTCTAACATAAGGGAGGTTGTATTAGTGTGTTTTTCCCCCCACTGGCATGATTAACAAGATTTTGTTTGCAAGAATTATTTTGACGTATCAACATTGCCAATAAGATCATGTCACAATTTAGTGTGATTGCTCTCTCTTTCTCTTTGCCTGCCCTCTGTCCGTCTCCCCTGCCTCTCTATTTTAACCCAACCAGTCGAAGTTGGTTCCGATAAAAAATTAATAAAATAAAAGGGAGCTCTTTCTTCCCACCATTGTCAAAGTGCTTGCTCATGTGGGGTTCATTTGTTTTTCTAGACGTGTTCCCAAAGGACTTATAAAGAACTTGACTTTTGACTGTCTTTCTGTTCAGACGGGGAACTTTTTTGGAGAAGCCGAAGGGGCTGTAATGAGTAAGCTCCTGCAGATGGGCTCTTTCAAGAGGTAAGTCTCATTTTGTGTGGGTGTGTTAGAAATTCCACGCATAATATCATGGCACACAGACGGGCCACAGAATGAGAGCATGTCTCCAATGGCGCTGACAGCTCTTAACTTGGCCAATCATGTTGAGCTATTAAGTGTCGAACTCCGATCCTTGGCGAAGCGTTCTTCGTTTCGGGATTACCGCAAATCTTTTGCTGAAATGCCGGAGAAACCAGAAATCACAGACACACGCAGAATTTGCGCACCTTCGGGGATACAAAACTTGTAGAGCTGCTGTTGTAGTGTGGTTCTATGATTTTGGAAAAAATCTCCCACATACATTATGTTCTTAACATGACTAATATTACCATGCAAGCAATATTAACTCATTTGCTCCCAAAAACGTATAAACATGTTCTATTCTAAGTATTGCAATGGTCCCAAAAACGTAATTATACGTATTTTATATATGTTTTTATGCCAGAGCATACACTAGGCTTTGATGCAGCTTAAAGCAATGGTAGTTACTAGAAAAATGGCCAACAGGTGGCAGCAGAGTATAAGAGATCAGCTAGGGCCATGTTACAACAAGCTTCTTTTCCCCAGTATTTTCAACAGGTTTGTGAATATATAGCTATATTCTGATGCTAATTGCTACAAAACTGAAACATAAATATATGTTTCTTTTGGTAGGTTCCCTGTTTTTATAGCAATAGAAAATAATATTCTGTGGTTCTTGCAAAATCTGTCAAAATCCAGTAAAACAGCCGGGAGCGAAGAGGGTTGCTTCGGTGAAAATGGCTGGGAGTGAATCAGTTAATTGATTAGGCATTAATGGTCTCTTCAGGGAATCACAGATCCCAAAAATTATTTATAAGTACATTTCCATCTTTTGTTCATCCTTTTGCAACAAAATCAGGATCATTTTCGATTATTATCAACATGAATCGCATGTGCTGAGAGTACAAGTTGTCAAAGAGACCCATGAGAGCTTTCAGAGAATCTTCAGGGTTGGATGATGAGGATTAAGTTTGAAATTGAGCATGACGTGATGCGTGAATTATATTGCTTGTAGATCTTAACACGAATGAAAGCAGTGCTGTGTTAACCCTCCACAACTGTCACCATCCGTGCAGAATCAATGTGCTGATGTGAACACTTTTAATTTGGATTAATCTTCAATTTTGAGCTCAATGCAAAATGCCCACTCATTTGTCAGGATTTTGTGTTCAGCCCACTTTGGCGATTAAACATGACGATCATTTCCTAATGCGAGCATTAGAAAGGCAAATTGATGAGAATTTGCCTTTGAGAATGAGGAAACAAGTTTGCATGCCAAATAGCATGTATGATGCATTACTCACATGTATCACATTTGGACACGAGCGCAGGTTTGCTGCTTACAACATAATGGGACCTGGCTTAGTGCTAATTGGTTCCTGGTGGTGCGTAGCAGCTGTGTCATCGGTCCTGTGACTGAGGTTTTCATCTGACCCGAAGCTGCGGATTAACCTGGTCCCCTCAGACAAACGAAATGGTCCCGACAAATATACCCGAAGATGAAAAGTGTTTAACTGCAAAAATGTTTGTACATATGAGATACTGTACGTCATGTAATGTGCAGTATATGAGCAAGACGGGCAGCCAGCTTCAGAAGGTTTTATCCTTCTCACATTATGCCAGCAAGTGCAACTAGCTATGTGGTTCCTCACTTTTTCCATATGATTTGCATACCATGTCGAAAGCAGCATAAGCCTGCTTGCTCTCAAATGGCTCTTTTCAAACCCGTTTTAAGTTGCACTTTTTCCAAACTAAAAGCACAAACCTTGGCAAATATTAGCAATTGCATAGATGTGATGTACTTCTAACCACAACATGACATATTTGTGTTTATAATGCTGTGAGAGAGTTCTAGATTACATGTGCAGTGGATTCTTTTTTTTTTAATCTACACACCCCTTTTCAAACGCCAGACTTTTTTTTTTTTTTAACAAATCGTCTAAAGTGACTGATAACATGTACAACTAAATAAAAAATAAAAAAAACTACAATTTTAGAGTGGGAAAGTGAAAATCTAATTTAATGTGGTTGCACAAGTGTACACACCCTTTTAACTACTTTAATTTAAAGTGTATTTCTGATTAAACCCCAGATAAATTTAATCTATCTTTCTTTCTTTCTTTCTTTCTTTCTTTCTTTCTTTCTTTCTTTCTTTCTTTCTTTCTTTCTTTCTTTCTTTCTTTCTTTCTGATATTCTAGATATCCAAAGAACTAGTTGTATCAGTGCTTGGTATCTGTGAATACTCAAGAGTTGAGTACTCATACTGGTATTGGCCTGAAACAAAGTGGTGTCGAGCACCCCTAATTTTTACTTCTGCATTTTAAAATATTTCACAGTTTTTGTTTTTTCAGAAGAGTTGTACAGGTTATAGATAATTAATTAATTACATTACATTACATTAATAGTGTAAAAAGTTTGATTTAATTTATCTTGGTTTCTTGTTTTAATAGAAAAAATGACATTTTACTAGGTGTGTAATCGTTTTACTGTATATCCATTGCAATACTTGCCCAGTCTTCATTTGTGGATCGTACCATTTTAAGCCATATCAAATTTAGGTAGTGGGACAAATCACATTAAAACCTGAAAGAATCAATAAGAACTGACCAATGGAATCCTCAACATCAGCTTCAGTAAATGTTTGACATAAAGTAGACAGATAAGCATGTCTGTGAAAGTATGTCAGTGTATGTCTGATAAACTTTCATGAACTTCACCGCACCTCATACTTTGAGGTTTTACTAAAGCCTTAATTCCACCAATACTACTCCCGAGTATCCTCAGTTTGTCACACACCTTTCAACATCACTTGAGGATGGTCTCAGCTTTGTTTTCTCCATACTCAACCCCCCGGCAGCCCCATCATAAGAGTTTCTCCCTTTGCCTCTCAAAAATGTGTCAATCGGAATCTTTAAGAAATGACTTTATTTTGACTTCATTGTCTTCACATTATGAAGCATTTAATTGAGAGGTTTCTTGTGTCTGCGCAGGGTGACTCTTTATGACTACCAGGCTCTGTGTTGGGTGTATTCAGAGAGCAGTGACAGTGGACACACACTGTTGGATGTAAGTTTTGTACTCGTCCTTTTATTTATGTTTTTTTTTAAAAATCTATTTCTGGATTACAAGCCGCTACTTTTTTCACTTGCGTTTGACCCTGCGGCTAATACAAAGGTGCGGCTTATCCATCAGATCACAAGGGGGTGCCCTCATTATGGAAAAGAAAGTAGCGGGAACCCGGTGCATTAGCATTAAAACACCTGTGGCTTACAGTCGGGTGCGGCTTATATGTGTAACAAACTCAATGATTCCCCGAATTTAGCTAGCGCGGCTTATAGTCAGGTGCGCCTTGTAGTCCAGAAATTACTGTAAGCAACATCAAGATTTGAAAATTGCGTCACTCCTGGAATATATGGTATTTGTTCTTTTTTCTCCTTCAGCCTTACTTTGCTTTCCTCTCAGCTGTCAAGTGGCTCCTTACAGAGCTTGTCATGTAAGACTTGTGATGTGGGAGTGTGGTGTCTGCTTGTGATAGAAATGCTCTTAAAATTGTTTTTTGTTAAATCTTGTGTGTTTTTGTTTGTGTGCCATCTGTGGGCTTGTTTGTGAGCTTCCACTCGCGCATGTTGCTGTGGTCACCAGTCATTGCTACCTGCTGTTTCCTGTATCGCCAATAGCATGCCTATGATGCCACACTGTGTCTGTATGTTTTCATTCTCTTTTATTTTGGTGACTCTCTGTTAGATTTAAGAATGTAGCCCAGATGTACCCCCACCACACCCCACTTGTAGTTTAAACTTGATTCTAGATGATAAATACTTGCAAAAATGTTGCATATCGTCGCTGTCCTGTGAAAAACACGTATGTTCATTTTTGTTATTTTTTACATTTTACATGGGATAAAACTGAATCCAGACATCCCAAAAACTTATTTTTTTTAAATTGACATAAGTGTTTTTCACAAGACATCGACAATATACAGTATAGCAATTTGGACTGAAGACTGTGGTTCATTCTGTTAGAGTAGAATTAATTTCCACATGTAGTTACGGCCTATGTTCCTTTTCATGTAATAGATTTTTGGTCGAGTTCAACCTGTACAGCTGGTGGCAGTCTGACCTCACTGCAAAAGGTAAGTCCACACACACACACACACACACACACACACACGAGTGAGATGTTATTTTCTCTTTATTTATTCCTGTAATTTATAGTGGAGAAAAAGAACCTGTGACTGATTCTCATTAACAGTATTGTTAAAAAAAACTAGACATGCAATTACTAGAGAAATTGTGTGTGAATGCTGAAAGCAGAAGGCTAATATTTGAATACATGTTGAATGTTGTGGAATTCTTAATTATAATAATAATAATGTGAAATTACATTGAATATAATGGACAATGATTATTACATGAAATTGAACTTGGACTAACATCTGCTCCAGCCTGGATTCGAACCTTTGTCTTTCACGCCCTGCTCTTTTGCTTTAACCGCTGGGCTATTGTTCTCTCATAAGAAACTACGACATTGTATGTAATTGTATTGAATAATGCAGTATAATACTGAAAGCTGTCGTAGAATTTGCTGAATGCCAGCTTGAAAGGGTGAATTTTGTTGTTGAGATTATGGAATAATATTGGGGGGGAAAACAACTTAAAAATGTGAAGTAACATTAAATATAATGGGGGTTTAATAATTGGACAATGATTATAATATGAAATTGAACAAAAATCTACTCCAACTAGGATTCAAACCCTGGCTTTCCATCCAATCCACATTTATGTGATTAAGCAAGGCATTTCATATGATATTTAGTATGCAATGTATTGTCAGAATTGGGATTTAAACCCCCAACCTCTTGGTAGCTAGACAATGCACTTTACCAACTGTGCAACCGAAGCAGTATCACACACTTTTGGATGATGATGAGTGGGTTGGGAGTGGAATGCTGATTTAGAACCTCTGTCGCATTGAAAATGAATAGGATATTTTTATTTTTTTATATTAAATTGTGCAAAAACGTTACATAAGTGGAATGAACGTTTGGCATGAATTTTTGGAGCATGTTAAAATAGGAACGTTTTAAATTGGATGTTTTATGTAGTTGAATGACCAAAAATAGACATGAAAACTAAGCAGAATAAATAATCGGAATAACATAAGTGTGAATGCTTTATCATCCACATGCGATGATTTTTTAATATTAATTTCCTTTTTTTTTTTTTTTAAATACACACTTAAAGTTTCAACAGTGTTCCGTTAAATTTGCGCCACAGTGACAATAATAGAAGGTCTGCTCGAAAGGAAAAAAAACATTTTATGTTGATCATAGCAGAATGGTTTTATGAAACATATTTTAACCAGCATTATTAATACCCCCTGCTATTTATAAATTAACAATTACAATATTGCCTTATTTCCCTAAAATGTATATGACATTTTATCCTGTAAATCAACCAGCTGTACTTATGGTTTTCTGTCTTACGTGAAAAAAAATCTGGTTCTCTGCTTTATAAGGAATTTAAAAAAATTAACATTGTTCTTTACAATTAAGCATTAATAATAAGCATTTTTCCATCTGGAAAGGCCTATCCACAGACCAAAACGTAAAGTGATCTATAAACTGTTGGAACAAAAGTCCGAGTCAAAAGAAGACCAGTACTGTATTTGACTCCATACGTCATCTTGACCACGGAAAAACAGAACAGAAGAGGCATGATTCCAACGAGCAAAAATAAAAGCGACAAAAGCATGAGACTGCCGCAAGCGGAATGAGCCCTGGTGTGTGTCTGTCAGCACACACATTTGTTTTTTTATTCGTATTTCCAAAAAGAATCACATACTGTATATGTGATGTACAGAACTGTGCATTATGTTAGAACTTGTGGTAAGCAATCTCCACTATGGAGCGTAGTTAACGAATGCTTTTTATTTTCTTTGTTGGTTTCAATTTTCTTCCCATGTGCACACATTTGCTCTGATTATTTCAACATTTGAAACATTCTGATGCCTGATACTTTGTGGCAAAGTGAATGCTGAATGCCTGCGCGGGATTAAAGCTTAGTTACGATGAACGCTAATATTTTGTGTTTGGATGAGAAAGGAGAAAGTCAATGGGGTTTTTTTTCACATGCGCTTATCGTGAATAAAGGGAAGCTGAGTACTGCTTCTTAGCAAACAGATGGGACAATTTCACAGCTGGCTGCTCTCAGGTCTTAGCAGCACTACTCTCCAGTTTTTTACAATGCATACGTGGGCCCGTAACGCATAGTTGGCTCGCACCAATTTAGCTGCCTGTTAACCAGTCTGCAACATCTACCGAGTTGAACTAATCCCACATGTTTTAATACATGCATGCCGGCACACATTGACTGCTGCAGTAATTAAACGACTCCATTCAAATTACAGACGTAATCCAACTTCCCTTGAAGACTTGCTTGGGAAAATGTATCGAGAGCTTATGAAAGGATGCCACTTATGTTCCAATGTTTATTTCTGACATGCAAAGTAGGATTAGCTCCCGCTTTGATAAAGCTGCCTTGAAACAGTGACCCGGGTAGAATAGAACGTTTGAAGATTTTTTTTTACACTGTAGTTCATGTTCACACCTCTGGGTGGCAGGAGAGTTCAACTTCAGGCTCACGTCCTTAACAGGTCTGCTACACAAAAGCTGTTTTCTTTCAAGCATGTATATTTACTAGGATGTGGTGTGTCTAACTGTTTGCTTGCATTCTATTTGCACAACTATTTTGGCAGTTCAGGTTCCAGGAACTCCTCACAAACTCCTGCACTTCTTCTTTCTCCATTCCTCACGTCCCTATCATTTTCCTCTCCTCTTTTCTTCCCCTCTTGCTCAGCTCAGAGGATGGGCCGGGCCATGCAGGTACCATGTGACACCGAGTACCCGGCCTTTGTCTCGGAGAGAACCATCAAAGAAAACACAGGGAACATCGACTGTGATGGATGCATCAAGTATGTGCCACACACAAACACACACATATGAACAAATGAATTTGCGATAAATTGAGATGAGATTATCATTTCAGTATACTTACATTTTTTCTTTGGTGATATTCTAAAATTTAATATCAGGAAGCCTCCGAGAGCTTATTAAAACAAGCTCCTGCATCTATAAAGACACTTTTTAAAATAAATATAGGATCCAAATAAGTCATTTGTCTGGTAACACCTGCTTGCAGTTTAATATGCGAGGCATTTTGAGAGGGGAAAGGAGAGGTGGGAAAAAAAAGGGCTTCCTTTTAAAAATGGGAAAATGAGTGTGGTCCCCATTAACAATTTGCGCTTTTCTGTCAGGCAATTGTGGGGTGTTCTCCGGAACCCTCCAATGGGGCCTTCATTGCTCCCAGCTGTGGAACTGTCAGGGAAATATGTGTGTGTGCAGTCCTCATGCATCTCTTTACGCAATCTCACCGCAGGGATGCATACATTGAAAAAACTCAACTAAACTCAGTTTTAATTGCCATTGTCATGGAGCTCTGCTTTTTTTTTAAGCAATCTTATATCTACTTTGACTACTAGCGTACATAATGAAGTATCATATGCAAGTTCATAAATGCAGAGTTAAGATTTCATCATAATGAATGCGAAGGAGAAAACTTAGGATAAGATAAACTGGAGTTTCAGTGACTTTTTAAAGGTTGTATAGGAGGATAATGGATCGCAAAGATATATCCAATCATCAATCAATCCAAACTGTATTTATAAAACACTTTTCATACAAGAATTGCAACTGTAAGTGGTTTACAGATAAAAAAAATAAAAAGTGTAGGGCCACTAAATATCTTAAACTGGGTAAATGAAAATTGCCACCATGTTTAGTTGGATACAAAAGTCAAATGAAAAGGCAAAGAATCTTTGAAAAGTGTCAGGTAGATCTTGCTTACTTATGCATAAACATGCAGAATGGAAGTAATCGATTTTATGAATTGGTATTTGCTAATATTGAATATTTGCTAATTAATAAATAAATAAATAGGTGCAGAAGATTCATGTGTGCCAGACAGAAATGCTCTTAAAAATATATTCTGGGTTGACAGTAGTAATTCATGAATGAAGATTAAAATATATATATATATTATTCAAGGTTACATGAGTAGACGGATGGACCAGGGGATAAACCTTTTTCAGAATATCAAGAATTTTCATTGATCTTGTGGTTAACAGTTTTTTAAGGTATGTTTATTTTAGATGAGGCAGTCATCCAAAACAACACCCCAAAAACTTGAAAACTCCTTTAATTAATAAGTGAGATTTATTCTTACTGCAAAATATCATGTGTAATATAATTAAAGCCATTTGATAATTCACTATTAACACATTCAATAAGAGATTTAATGTCATCATCAGCAACTAGGAAACTGGTAACATCAGCAAATAATAAAAGAAGAAGATTGTTGCAAGACATTGGAAAGTCATAAATGTAAATTAAAAACAATAAAGGGCTCAAGATCGTCCCCTGGAGTACCCCAATGTGAATTCCAGATTTGTCTGATGAAACACCATTCAAATAAACAAATTGTTCTCTTGTGTCACTGGGGTGAAAAACAATTCTGGTTCTGTAGCTTGCCGCAACATTTTGCTCTGCATCAAAGTGGATTTCATCTCCACGAACACATTTTGCTGGTGTGTACAAAAAAATGACTTTGTTATTATTTTATGGTAATGTTTCAAGTGTTTGAACTGCCCAAAGAATCGCACCCAGAAAAACTTCGCTGAATTAATGTGTTGAACCACATGCGGTAATAATGATCATATTTCTCGGATATGATGACAGATGAAAAACCACACATTCATTTATGGAAAATTTGAATTGGAAAATATGAACCCACACACTCATTGAGCCAAAAGTGAGCAAATAAGGTGCATGACATTTTGTTTGGTCCATAGCAAAGCATGCAGACTTAATAATTATCATAGCCTTAACCTTGAATGCCGGCCGGTGCTATTTTGATCGCGTCCTTCTAAGTGTGTGAGACTGTGTATTTTCTTACAAGAGTTACACAGCCCGTGTGTGTGTGGTGTTGCCGTGGGTACAGTATGTTCAAGGCCATCGGGCGTGCAGTCAACGACTGTTTTCCTCCAAGAGCAGCAGATTCAACATCAGCACGCCCGGTTCACTACGAGCGGGACAGTCTTGGCCTGTATGCTGGTTTGCTCTGTCATGGTGCGAAGACTGTTTTAAAGTATAGTGAAATTCCGGAACTGAAGGCTCTTTGCGGTTGGTTGAAATGGCCATGCTATTAAATTAGGAGAATATTCCTGTAGTTATGATGTCATTTTTGTTCCAAGATGCTAGTTCAATTTAATCCCATTCTATTTATGTACTGAATCAATAAAAGTAGCCTCAAGACACTTTTTTTATGTATAGAGGTTTTGGAAGGAAGCAAGGGCATCCAACTCAATGTTTCAGACGAGAGAGAAGATTAGGCTATGTAACTGAGGGAACGGAGAACAATGCAGATAGTAGTATCAGTGGTGTCAACATTCAATACATCATTCATACGAGAGCAATATTAAAAAAAAAATGTGCCTTGAGAAAAACAAAATTCCTCAAATAAGATATGAAAGGCAACATATGAAGCGGTGCATTCCTTCTGCTCAAAGAGAGTTTCTTTAAATTAGTGACTCTTATAGTCCCTGCTAAAACTTTCTCTGTGAGTTCAATAAATCAACGAGCAAGAGAAGAAAAAAAAAGTGAGGGAGTCAAGAGATGACATAAAGAAGTGATCATCTGTCTGGCTTCTTTTCTTCATAAAGGTTACCATGAACTGTGTTGTGGCAAGCCAACCAGTCAGTAAAAAGGGAGCCATGAAGCTACGATCAAGAGTTCGTTCCCCTTTGTCTCCTCCAGAATGTTTTACGTTAGGCAACACTTCATTGAAGCGCACCTTGGATTGAGTAGAAGAGAAAAGTTGAAGAGGACAGATTGAGGATGATGATGTGTGCTCCCGCCGCTGTGTGTTGATTGACAGCTGGCAATGACTTTTGATGCACGTCCAGTCCAGTCGCTCTTCTACGCCAAAGGAGAAGATTTCTAATGCAAAGCGTATATTTCATCTTCGTGAAGCTCTTCTGCCAACCTGACTCTCAATACTACAATTTATTACGCTGGGGAACAATGTGAAAAAAATATTTCTGTTGACTTCGATTTTTATGCTGATTAAAACTAGAATTGATATGCTGATTACAAATTTGTGTCCGTTTTTTTTCTAGCACATCAAGTTTTTTTCTTCACACCTTACTTTCCAGATAAGATAAAATTCCACTGATGACCTGTAGTAAGACTGTATGTAGTAAGAAGAGCTGATTATGATTCGACTCATTTACAGCTATGAGGGAATTTAGTTTTCAAAGCTTGTTAACTTTTCCATCCCAGTGTTTTATTTACACACGTAAATAATATTTTTTGAGAAAATGAGGATCATATATCTAAAAAAAAAAACGATGTGATAGAGGAAAAACTGAGATCATTATTGGGTTCCACACCCAAAAATTAGTTTAAAAAACAGCTGTTAAACCTTAATCGACAAAAATTGTGTTCCCCAGTGTTATTAATGCATTTTCTGATGATTTTGTCTCTGGCTGTGATTGGCAGGTCCTTTGTAATTCAGCAGATCCCCAGCAGTAATCTCTTCATGGTGGTGGTGGACAATAAATGTGATTGCAGCATGTTCGAGCCAATCACCATGGATCCTGTTGAAATTATGTATATCCTTTACTTAAAAAAATTAATTGAAAGGCCTGGACTGTAAAGCATTGGGCTATATGGGTCCCATGTATGAGGTGCAACTGTACTGACGTTGGGGGGTTTGCCCATTTGACACAAATCATTTATAAAGTTGTGTTTTTATTCAACAATAATGACCTTTAAATGTAAAGAGCCAAAGCATTGTTTATCTTTACAACCATATCGGCTTTATAAAGTTTGACTACTTGCATATTTTTAATAGGTTTAGATGCATCCCGAAAGTGACTATTTACTTCAATGTTTCTATTTCATTTTGGGTATCATTCAGATAGACATGAGGCTATTAGTAATTGACAGCTTAGGTTTTGCAATTTTTGCCAACGGGTTGCCATTTGACGTCGTTGTAAAATTTCCGCCTCTCAATAAGTTTTGTCAATGCTAGTTTGTAAAAACGTAATGGCCGTCACACTGACTGTCCAGCATGTATTACAGTTTCTCAAAACAAGATCTGTTCTTGACAAACCAAAGTCACTAAATAGAGAAGAGGGAGTGTTTAGTGACTTTTCGGACAGCAGATCATCATTATTATCCACCTTAACTTTTCCCTTCACATAATGAGTCTCTGAAGTGTGAGAGACTTAAGATGCAAAAGGACAGGAGGCGCCCAGATCCCTGTCACCCGTTCCACCCTGAGGTATTCACATGCCAATTCACTTGTCTGTGTGTTGTATTCTCAGCTGAGCCAGCATGTTGGATGTATTAAAATCTTCCATATCTGTTCCACATCATCACGTTTGGCCCACTTCTTTCTGCAGGAGAACTCAATGGAGTGTGGAGGAGCTCACACTCTCACGCCGTCTTTTTCTGCAACACTGCTCTGCATCCTCCTGGCGCTCTTCCCCAGGTGACCAGAGTTGGCTGCATCTGTGCATCCATCCAGAACTTTCTATTGGATCGACTTGGCATGTAAAAATATCACAAATAATTCACACAAAAGGAAACAATCTGGAAAAAAAAAACACCCCCAAAACTTGCCCAACGTTCTAGTTATAGCACCTTTCACAACCGTTAAAAGTCATTTTCTTGATTTAGCTGCTAGCAAATATTCATAAAGGACTGAGAGCTCCGATGTAGTGTTATCAGTCAGGTGCTATTGCAATATCACAGGCACAAAAGCTTTGCTTTTCAAAAGTTGTTTAGATATGAGCCTGATGAGAAAGTCGTCTTACTGACACTCTGAAGAGGGCATTCAAGCCACGGACCACCCGTTTGCAGCAAGACCGGTGCACTTTCTTCTGGTAACGAATTTTCATGGACATTTATCATTCTGAAGATTTAAAAACAATGAAGTTTAACCATATGTGGTTGGGGGGGGGGGTTAAAGAAATGTTTAAGCGTACGTTTTATTTTGTTTAAAAAAAAAAAGTAAAATTATGTTTTGTTATGATATGTGAGTTATATATGTACAGTATATATGACTAAAGAGTTTAATATTTAATTTACAAGTGGTACCCATAAACTGTGACTATGAGATTTTGAGTCCTATGATGTGAGTAGTTGTTAAAATTTAAGCTTTGCATTATTCTTTGATATTGGTCCTGTTTGTGTGCTCTTTTTGTTTCTTTTATTTATTTTTATTTTTATAAAATCATGTTTAAATAAAAGGGGCTGAAGAGCTTTCATATTGAGTTTGAATTCCCAAATTGCAGACAGATTTTGGATTTTACGTGTTTTGCTCTCTTTGTTCTTTCCGTTTCGGTCTGCTCAATAGAAATGTGGCAGTCACCCGTGTGCGTGCATGCCTGCGTGCGTGTACATCTGTTGTTTCGTCCTTCTGTCCTTTTGTGTACACTGTACACCTTTGACCAAGAACTCTTTCATCAACACAGACACATTAAAGCTATTGAATTCAACAGTGCCACACATCTGCAAATGTTCAGCAAATAGACACAAACAATCCTTTGATATTCATTTTCAGGCCATATGCGTACATGCATGCAAAAGGATTTGATGGCATGTTGGGTCAATCTTATTGTGTTTGTGCAAACAAAAGTAGCACAAGAAATAATAAACCACAGAAGTTCTGTGAGAGAATCCCAGGCGCCTCATCCGTGGTTGTCAACTTGAAGGTCCCCACGATCTCCTTCTTCGGCACCTCTGACCCAGTCGCCTCTGTGGGCCACCTGAGTTTGACGAAGTAAAGCTCACTGTTCTAACAAATATGAGCTTTCTTATACTATTTCAACAATTCTGTCCCTTGAGCAGAGCTATGTGACTGTAATCACTCCCAGTTCATCCTGTTCTTCCTCTTCCAATGCTCCAAAGACTCCCTGTCTCGTTGCTCGGTCATTTATCACTCTATAATGGGCTGAGAGCTGTTTGGGGTCAACACACATTGAAATCCAGTCTGTGATTCCTTCCTGGTTGCCAGATGAGTTGTATGAAAGTGTGTTGCGACACAACATCGGCGTTAAGGCAGACTCGTGGAAAGTGATCTTCTCCCTTGGGATCTACTGCAATTGCAGTCCTCCCGTCACCATCAGACTGAGTGAGTGATAAATGCTTGTCACCATTTCCTTCATACCAGTAATAGAACACATTCTTCATATTTTGATGGTAAGACCACCTATCTCCAGTTTTAGAAAGAGAAAGTAGTAAGAGAAAGCAGAAAGAAGTTTAGTCGGCTTTCTCTTAGTAGCTATAGCATCTTATCTTTTGGGTAGGGTGACCAAATGTCCCGGTTTGAGTCTTGTGTCCCGGTGGATTCGCCAACCCCATTGTTTTGTCCCAATGTTACTCAGGTCCCGTCCCGATCTGTTGCCATGTGTATGTCAATCACACAGTTGTCATAGCGATTCATACGATGAACCCATTAAAGGGAATTTAACTGTTAAATTCATTCCAATGTACTTTCACATTTTGTTTGCGTTCTCATTCACATTTACTCACTAGCAGGCTTGTTATCTACTGCTTTTATGTTTAAGAATCATGGGAAATGTAATCCTACTATCTCAAAACGGTGATCGCTGCTGGTGTTGGATCCAATGCAAGCTAAACTTTCTAGTGCCATATTTTGTTAAAATGAGGAACCGGCGTGAGTTAAATGGCACGGCCGGATTCCGAAAGCTGCAGGGACCAGGAGAAAAAGCTTGGATAATGGCGAGTCCATTGTCTTGTTTATCGCTGTTGAACTGTCAGTCATCAAAGATTGCATTTAGCATTAGCTAAAATTTTCCTGTTTTTAAAATACGGTCAACCTGTTTTTGGGGTGTCTTTGGACAAGATTTGTCTTGGAAAATGATTGGTCTCATTCAGAAGTACATATGTAAAGACAGCGGTCTCTGATGGTTCTTTCAAAAGATGTTTGATGGGGTATAAAATGCATATTTGAAAGAAAGCAAAACAGCAGAATCAAAACTAGTGCAACACCACCACCACCCTCTCACCCCCCACCCACCCCCTAGCACAGCGTCATACAATGTGTACTGTATATTTATCTTGACAGAACGGCCTCGGCTCATAATTCTGTGGCCAAGACAGCCACACCCAGAAAATGTCCATCAAAAGCGAGAAAAACTTTGCTGAATGCATCTTATGGTTTAGCAACCACATTCCTGATGTACGGTTCACTGCTGTTTGTGGTAGGATGGGTCTCCTTGAAAAGAGTCATTGATCACGAAGGAAAATACCCTTAAAAGCGTCTATGCACATTCATCAACTAAACTATTTGTCCGTTGTGACTACATGAAAACAGTCATAATTGAAAACAAAGTCAAAATTGTTAATGAGCTTGTTTAGGCTAATGGCTCGTGTGGGCTAACATGTGCTAGCTAATGTCACTCATTAGCAAATGCACCACTATAGTTGAATAATTTAGTTAAGGTGTCAATTATATTCGGCACGGTGACTTAGTTTTCCACCAAAAGTTACTTTCTGTTAAGATGCCAGTAGTTTTACCGACATTAAGGTCCACAGATAAATGGAAATGATTCTGAGGAGCTGAACCACACAAGGACCACACACAGGCTTGGCGGTCTCAACACGCCAGGGTGAAGGCAAGCTCGGAAAACACACAAGCGATCCTGTCAACATTCCGCTTGGTGACTTGCCTTTTAAAGCCTCCCTGTCGCCATGTATAGCGACAAAAGCTCTTGTAACATGAACATCTTTCTATTCAGATAAAAAGTTTGTAGCATCTTGTCTTTCAAGAATGCTCTCTGCTGTCTATTAGGCATTTCTTTTTGTGTGGATTGTGCATTACACAGCATAATTGTCATGCGATGCATTTTTTTGTTGACATGGGAGATTTGGCTTTTATCCTTTGGGCTCGAAGCATCTTTGACAGCTCCTTTCTTCTCTCTCATCTTTTACCTAATCCTTTTTGCTCTGGCCACATCCATCACACTTGTTGGCTGCAGTTGTGATAACGAGCAGGCAGACGCACACAGAAAAAGATCCCAAAGTCTAATGTGATCTTGCAGGTGAGAGATGTCAGATGCCAGATACCATCCAACATGGCTGCAGCAGAACTTGTGGCCACTTTGGTGAGCTTCATTAACTAATTTGCTACCAGAAACGTATAAAAACATTCTATTTTAAATGTTGCCATGGTCCCAAAAAAACGTATTATACGTTTTTGTTTTTTATGCTAGAGAGGTCGTTTAAAGCAATGGTAGTTATTGCAGAAAACGTCCGATGGCAGCAGAGTATAAGAGATCAACCAGGGGCATGTTGCAAAAAAACTATTTCCCCCAGTGTTTTACACAGATTTGTGAATAGTGATGAAACCTAGCTATATTCTAATGCTAATTGCTGCAAAACGGAAACAGATAGAAATATACTTTGTTTCCTGATAAAAGAAGAGACTCATCTTTCTTTTGGTAGGTTCCATGTTTTAATAGCAATAGAACACAATATTCTGTGGGCCTTGCAAAATCCACCTTGATGGATTCAGAAGTGCTTTACTATCATGTACATTTCAGTGTTATCTCAGATCATAGTGTGTTAGAAGATGAAAATCCCAGCATGTGATGACGGATGTCGGGTTGTTTATGTTACATGGTCTTTCTGGCCTTAGTGTGGTTATGTTATGCTTTTATAAAAGTCTATTTGTGCATGCACGGCTGTGTGTGGGTTCATGTCCATCTGTCATGTTTGATTTGTATCTTTATACCTCAGCTGGAGAGCTGCCACAGCCAATCCTCTATGAGGTCAGTGTGGACAGGACTAAATATTTTGGCACATTAGCATGCATGTACGTGTGTGTCTTATGTTGGCACACGGCCACACTATGCGACCCATATCTTGTTCATTTGTATAAAAGGATGCAATTGTCTTGTGCATGCCCATTAGGTTACACAAACATTCAATGTACGACTGGAAATGAGCCAATCTTGACTGGCAAAGCAACGAAAGCAAGGCTGAGGTTGAGATGACACCCTGATGTTTAAATCACTGCTGCAATGTGACATTTATTTAGCAATATGGCCCCTGCTTATAATAGATGGACATTGCGTCACAATTGAAGGAAGGTCCGTCAATCCGTCAATGACAAATGCATGTTTTGTTGGACCAAGCTTTGACGGAAATTTTTTTTTCGTCCGTCAATGTAATTGTCAATAACTCGTCAGTATCGACTGACAGACTCTCCATTTGCTGACGACTGAAACGTTTGTGCTTGATGCATCCACGAAGTCTGCACAGCTCCATGTGGTGACATTTTGTTATTTCAGCAACCGTGCCTCCTCTGCTCGTCGTCCACATTGCCCACATTTTCGGCACTGTGCACCTACGAGAATTAATAACCTCAGCGGACCATGGTTTGTGTAGTAGCCTTGCATATGCTGTAGTTCATAAGCGCTGTCGTTGTTTTCTGGAGGAGTCATAAATCAACGGATGTGAAGAGCAGATGAGCAAAAGCTGTTGGAAACAACAGTATTTTGCACTTCCCGATTCTTTGTTTTCATTTATTTTGTTAAATGTATGTCGACTTTTCAACCTGGGGGGATTCCTCTTAGCTTTACCATATGGCTTTAAAAGCCTTTTTTTTTGGAATATTAATTGAATAATTGGAATAATGACAGATTAACGATAACAGACAAGTGTCCCGGCCGTTGACGAATGACGGGCGGTCAAAATTCGTTGGCACACCCATCGCTGCTTCTTACCCATTTGTCCCCTTTTTCAACCATCAAAATTGGATGATCCAGAGGTTCACTGCTGACGTCCACTGTAGCCTTTAACACTCTCCTGCTCTCTCTCATTCTCATCTGCCTGCGCATACACAACGCACACACTCATTTATAGACAATACCCTCCTGTGTGCTGTATGCATTCATTAGTAAGTTACACCTTCATATGTACAGTGCACACACACGCGTGTGTTTCTGCCCTGCTCTCGCTCAGCTTAACTGGCGGCCGTGTTTAGGGGATGTGACATCATATCAGACTAATGTTGGTCACTGACGTGTGATTTGCAGCAAAGGGGAAGTGGCTTGCAATGCCATTTGAGTTTGGCGATCCGCAGTCTGTCGAGGTGCCGGTGGAGCCAGTTAATTAGTGTTCTCGTTTGTGTAGCACTTGCAACGCCACAGTTCATGGTCAGGTTGTAATTAAAATTTTCAGGGCTGACAAGGTTTGAAGTCATACCGTAATTTTTTCGTTTCCGTCTTCTGTGTTTGATTGCACGTCTGTGGGTGGTGTGTAATCTGAAGGCTCTATTTGTCATTGTTGGGTCAGGAAAAGACCAGAGTCTCACAATCTGACCTACACCATGTAGAAAGAATAAGGTAAGAAAAAGCCCGCAAAGTGAGAGCCAGAAATAGACAGACACTGTGAAAGCAATTATATGTAATATATATTCATCATACAGTTCACTTGTGAATCTGATAAATCATTATTATTCAACTATAAATCCATACATGAAGCTTTGTGAAGGGTTTAATCAGCACTTGGGTTAACTGAAGGCTTACCTCGGGCAATTAGTGGTTAAGACAAGTCCCCAGGAAATGAATGGAAGCCAATTTAATTATTGTGGAAGTAAAAAAAAAATAAAAATGGCTTGCAACCTATAGTTATGTGTGCGCATAAGAGAGAGCTTGAAGAAAACTGCTAAAGACTCACCCCACCACACCCCAACCTCCCATAGAAAATGCTATCATTATTGCCAATATCATGTTGGGGGATTTGAATAGCACAGGTCTAACATGGTGTGATATGCTGCACATCATTTTGACGACTAATTATTTTTGCTTTAGTGCTTCTGAATTGTGATTCAAAAGATTTTTAAAAACACACTCATGAAACAGCCATGGATTAAAATGAAGGTAAGCCTACTTCTCAAAATGATCGAAAATAATAAATAAAGGAGGATCTTCAACCAAGGATTGTCCTCAAAATAGCATTTTAGCTAGTGGCTAGCTGCTAGCCGTGAGTACCTGGTAGGCTCACAAGAGCAGCAGAACTACTTTTAAAAAGCAGTTTAACAGATTTTGCACACCGACCTTTGATTTTCACTGCCTAACAGTTGCAATTCCTACTGATCCATTTTGGGGGTTGGGGGGTCAGGTGTGACAGGCTTATAGCAAACAAGTGCAACGGTTCACTGCTGGTCTGAGCCGATGACCATTTCAGGGTAGGCTATATGTGCTAGGGATGTAATTATATCTAAACGTCACAAATCACTCACAATTATGATAAATATCACAATATGAACCTCACAATACAATACTTATCACAATGTTGTTGGGAGGTTGGTAATATTTAAAAGAAAAAAAGCTCACGATACTGTATACTGTATCATGGTCTAGGTAGAAGTAATGTTTTTTGTCGGAGATGCTGAAAAATATTTGCTGGTTTGTCTGATTTATGGGAGTGAAAGCCGCTGCAGTGGCCAAAACTAGAACTGCATGAATTGCACAAATTGAATACAATACAATAATTTGCCTTTTTAAAAGTTGTGTTGCTTTTAATATAGTGACATAACGACTACAATTTTAATATTGCAATATTTGCCCTATCGCTACACCCCGATATATGTGCCATATCTGCCGCTATATGACTCTGAAAAATGGTCACTAAATGAGCCGCACTCATGATCATCATCATTTTGAGTGACGTCCGACCCCGCTGCATTTGCATTTTCCATTTTACTCGAAAGATAAAGTACACGTGGTGTAAGACTTGCACAACAATTCCCAAATTTGTAGTTGACAAACACCCTTCAAAAACTTTTAGGTGAGTCAAGAAATTCCTTAAATCTAAATGGACATTCTATGTTTCTGCTAGGCTTAGGTACGATAAACCTATCGTAAAGAAGAGAGATACGACTACATCAGTAGCAGACTTCTCAATTGATACAAAATCCACCAGGAATCCTTAAATACATCGATTTCAGAGTTGTGAACCAGCTATTGCAAGCCTATGAATCGGTTGCATGAAAGCTTTACAGTTTCCATCTCATATAACAAAAGCAAGATTATCATCTTATTACTTTACTGAGAGGAATCAATCAATTTTGTATTCATTGTAGTTTTCAATTATTAACATTATTGTATGCTGTCTGTTTCTGTGTTGAGCAAGCCTTACAGTGATAGCAGTTTTAGGATTATGATTAAGACATTTTCTTAAAGTATGAAACTCAGATTCTACAACAAAAAATATCATCACTCAATCTTGCAAAGACAACTTACCGATCAATCTTACTTTCCAACAATCTAGCGAGAAGCCCAATTCCCCTTGAGTTCTCTGGTGATGCTTTTAAAAAGTGTTTCTTCTTGCTTGACAGGCTCATCGGCTCACATTAGTCTCTGTCCACGTGAGGCGTGTCCGTCTACATGCTACACACTTGTGGTTGTGGGTGTACATGCCTGTGTCCATGTAGGAGAGCGATTTGTGTTGTCTCAAAGCCAAAGGCTCAGCAGAACAGCCATATATTACAAGTGGACAGGATAACCGCATTCTCCTCCCATGTCTGTAACAACGTTTTCTTCTCTTTGCTCAAAATTATCTATGGTTGAAGGCGTGCACTGTGGTTGAAATATTGCTACAAGTGTGTTATGTTTTCGGAACTTTACAGCAAGGGCAGGAAGCATTTGATGGCGCTGTGACTTTATAGCGTCCATGGGGAAACAGTAAATCTTGCAACATTAACGCAAAATTTTGCAGAAATAAAAAGGCTGTATATGAACAGTTAAAAGGCCTCTGTGAGATGCAGTAGGTCGAGCTCTCCGGAGGTAAAAGTCTAAAAGGACCGTCAGTCTCTTAAAATCCTTTGGGGTAAGGACTAAGAAACCACAGTCTGACTGAAAACACCTGCGCCTTTAGAGTCCAGTGTACAGAGACCTTCAATATCTTAATCCAACACTTTGACGTAAACACACGTGTGGGTTAAACAAACATTCATCTACAACAAGAAAGTTTATAAAATTCAAGCAAGGACGCGTTAAAGTTAGGCACTTATATTTCATGTCTTGTTTTCCATGACTACTCAGCCCTTTCTACCCTCGGTCACATTTTTAGAATCGTTTCCCTCAATAGGTACAGTGCAGTGAAATACAATCCAATGTTATGGAGATGGCCTGGACCCAAAAATGCTCTACACTCCCACTAAAAACGTCCTCTTTGGTCGTTTTCAAGCCTTCAGGGGGGACGGGGGGTCTCCTCTGTAGACAGTGAGCTATTTGTACCGTTTTGTGGAATGTCTGTAGGCTTGCACTGGACTGTTGCGAGGATGGACGATACATTTGACGGTTCTACTTCTTGCAGGCATCACAGTTTGTTTCTGTTTTTGTTTTTATTTCTAATTGATACAAAAACCCATTTAGCTAAATAATTTAGCCCATGATCATCTGCTGTGTATTAACAAGCAATGAAATCTATTGGACAAGTCGATATCTTCATAAGTGGCTTTGCTTCCCCGTTTCACAATTTTTATTTTTTTAGAAATTCCATTCAACTTCATGATTTGACTGACTGACAAGATTCCCAATACAATCCTTGCATGTTCATTGAAACCAGAAATTCGGGTGCCTGGCCATGTTTAAAGCGTTTTTTAGAGTTCAAATGTATGTGTATGTATGCTTTAGTTGAATAACAGGGTAATCATGATTGAAAATTCAAAATAAATTGTGATTAGCACGTATGAATTGAACACAGCTGACACCGTGGATGTCCTTAGAGGCCACATCACATGAGGAGAAAGAAGCCGAAGTGCAGACAAGGACACACTCAACTCCTTTTGCTTCCATTGTTGGTCTTTTGTATAGGGAATTTAGAAAAATAAGAAAGGAGAGCCAAGGGGATGAATCAAGAGATGAAATGGGATTTGTGCCAGAGCGAAAAGCGAAGCAGGTTTCATAATACCAAGTATTGGAATCTAATTATTTCCTTGAAATGCTTTGACCACAGTGCCCAGCTTTGCTCCAGTATATCGCAAATTTCCCTTTTCAGCACATCTGATTTTAGACCTCCAAGGCAAATTCGACACACTATCATCTTTCTTTCTCACTTCAAAATTTAGGCCAAAATTGAGTTAAGACCTGTTTCCTTGCAACAAGCGATAGCTATACACTAATAATAATGTTCAATATTTAACTAACATTGAGCTGTCACATTTCAACATTTGATAAATTGATTTCCATTTTCTCCATAAATTGGTATCACATGATTTTTCAAATGGACACTCCCAGTGAATATGAAGTGTGTCGTCTAAATGGGATAACTGAACTTCTTTTCGAACTCTGGACTGAAGTCAAACTACAAGAATTCAAGTTGAGGTATTCCTGCTCCCTGGAGTCATTATTGTTATCATTATATTTATTCTGATGAATAATGTTTCCCATAATCACAAAGATGCAAAGTTAAGATAAGTTTAGTGTTGTAACGTACTATGACTTTTATCAACACTCGGTGACTGATCTCCATGACAAAGCTGTCACGCGAGGTGCAGAATTTGGACCCAAAAGCAGTAAAGACACGGAAGTTGAAAAAGAGGTTCTTTATAGACAAAAATACAAAGTAACGACAGAGAGCAGGGCTGTATTAAGACTTCCTCGAAGAAAACACTTGACGGACAAACCGCGATTCATGCTGAGAAACGTACTGAAAAAAAATGTCACTCCAGTTTGGTCCATGCTCAATTATATATTATAGAATTTAAGCTTACATGGCAAAAGAACACAGGACCATAGCAACTGACAACATCATCATCACAAGGGACAAATACATGACCATGACATGACTCAAGCCAAAAGACACAACACTATCATGTGCTAAGTATGTGCTTAGCTTCAAGCGTTTCTTATGCATGACACTTTGTCCAATCACAACAAACACCTGAGCTATCTCTCTAAAATGAAATAAACTTAGCAGGCTCCGAGGCATACACACGCGTGCTTAGTGCCAGAACACATTCATCAGGTCTTCATAGCTGGGCCCTGTCATGCTCCAGCCCCGGGCCTGCGGGCCTCCAGTTCGGGACTGATGCATCAGGCTCTGCGCCAGTCTGTCATGATGCCGGGCTGTGATCCAAACTTCCATCAAGTTTCATGTGAGTTGGATGCCAAAATGGCAGAAAAAAGGGGGTGGCCCCTCGGTGTGGCAGTACAATGAGCAAGTCAGTGAGCATCCTTAGACAGGTTACACTCAAACGCACAATATAATGGCAGTCATCTCTTAAGTATAGTGTTAAAATTTTATTGCATATGTTCCGTGTTATGAGACTGAATGGAAATAGTTTGTGTTCTAATATGACAAAGTGTACTTGCTTAATTGTTTAATTTGGAGTCTTTATAAAACTCGAATTAACATAGCAGTGCTGCTCATTTTTATTGCTCCACATGCCGAGCTGCAATTTGTCAAATATGCATCATGCTGAAGAGTGAATCATTGCACTTTATGGCACCTGCATTTTGATTACATTGGAGCAAAGCAGAAAATGGCAATGAATTGCTGAATTATGTCTTGTTTTAAAGTTCTGTGCCAACTGTAAAGAGAGAGAGAGAAAAAAAAGTCCCGCTCACATCATGTAGCTGCAGGCAGAAAGCTCTCAAGTTCCTTGAACTCTCTAGCACTGATTTGAACCTCAGATTGCGCAACGTGCACCGCAAACAATTGTGGTCGACTAATGGCAACATCCAACAAACTTGTGTTGATTGACGGTTGTTGGTCGTGTTTTAATGTGAGTTCAATTATGAAGTGAATATTAATGCAAAACATACGTTTGCTCACCATTTCCTGGACTTGATATTGATGGGGAAGGAAATGAGTTCACCAAAATTCAGGACCAAATGATCAACTCATATTTCTGGCTCCTTTTTTGCTCCCCGAAGTCTGTCAGACTTTGCTCTTTGACAATATCACCTTTGCCCAGTATTCTTCTTTTTTTGTTTGATATGTAGAAAAAAGATTTGTGCATTGATCATGTAAAAACAGATCCGTTTCTCTGTATGGTCCCCGAGGTCTGACGGGGTCCTGGATTTATCCAAAACCACAATCAACTGCACTCATGAAGCCATAAACTCCAGTCAGCCCTGAAGCAACTGAAAAAAAAAAATCCTCGGCGCAGTTGGAACTAAGTCAGTTGCAGGGCAGACATACACCTCTTTTTTTTTTTTTTTTGGGTGCACGTTGAAATTTATTTGTCAAAGCAAACAAACACGCAGCCAATAACGCCCCACCTGGAAGTAAACTAGGAAGCGTAAATATTCCATTACAGGATTTTGCCCTCAGAGGGTTTTTGGGCTTTATTGGCGCTGGTGAGACATTACCTGCATATCCTGTCATTTTCCCATCTGCACTGTGTGTATTCATTAATCACAAAGGCCGCAGTGTACAACCCCTATTTAAACACCTTATTTCAATATTTTAATGGTGGCTCTTGCTTGCCAAGGTGTCAGTCAGATGAAAAAAGACAGGCAAATTTTTTTTGGGGGGGGAAATGGAAATATATCCTGCGGTCTCTTTAATTTTTCTTCTCAGACGTTATGAGCGAATGTGTCTTCTTCTCTGTGTCCAAATGTTGGCTGTGGGACCTTGTTGGATGAACGGAAATCCTTAATAATAACACTGGCAATGACATAATTCTCCCTTCCACAACTGCATGACTAAATGGCCATGATGTCTTTCGGAAATAATTTTCTCTGTTTATTTTCAACACAGTTCATGTGGGCTGAAGTAAGAAGAGGCATTTTTGTTTTCTTTTGTTTTTATCATTTGGACATGTTTCCTCTGAAGTTTAACCTCTTAAAATAACAATATGAAGTCATTTTTACCATTGAAATCCACATTAGTCACACAGTATTGTGTCATAACACAAACCGATTTTGGTTAATTGGCGATGCTTCTCTTTTTTTTTTTTTTTACTTTAAATGTGATTGATGTATACTCTTAATATATTTCATTTTTGATCATACATTTTTCAAATTCATGTATAAAAGATCCACTATCCTAATGCAACAACAAAGGATTTAAAACACACAACAAAATAACCACAGTGGGATTTTATTTAATTTTTTCCAGTGCAAAGAGCTGTCTTGCATAAAAATGACCATGGACGGCACAAAACTGCTTAACAAGAAAACAATATGAGGTGCAATAACTCATTCTGTACATTTTTTTCCACAAATATCAACTCACTCAAATTTGTTATAATATTTACATACTACATTTGTCCTGCATGCCATTCGAAATTAGCCAGAACTTATTAAGCCTATTCACGTTGTAGTATAGGGCAGTAAAAGACTCATTGTAAGCGCAACTAAGCCATGTTTGCCTTCTAGTGGGTGAGTATTGATAATACAACTTAAAACTCCCCCTTCATAGGCGCAATTTAGCACCCGCAGATTCTCATAGTTGCAGATTTGTTTTCATATTTTAAATAATTTCCTTTTTTTTGTTTTTTCCCATTTCCCATTGTTTTTCGCAGAAAATGTATATTGAATGTACATCTGTATTTTTTGAAGAATTTCTTGGGTTTGTGAAAAAAAGAATACGTTAAAAAAAGTATATATTTTTAATAATTGCCCATTATTTTGCTAAGGAAAAAAAAAACTGTACATATTCTTGTTCTAATCTTTATGACATGTGAATGGATATGAAGTGAGAAGTGGCTCGCTGATGATTGATTGGCCCCAGAAGCCAAACTCAGCAAGCTCCCAGTAAACCCGAACTTCAACACGTCCTTGCTATGCTTCATTAATCCAAACACTGACTTCATCCGAGACACCCAAAGAGCATCCGTCACTGTCGGATTTCTTCTTCTGCAGTTTCCTCTTAATGAAGAAAAATGTGCTTTCACATGTTTAACCCTTAGTGGAATGACAGAGTTAATTTAATCCCAAAGTTTAATTAAGCAACAGCAACAGACAAATGGGATGTTATTGTTGAAGAAATTCCATTTGGTTTGGAAATGTAATTGACTTTTAAGCCTCGGTTGGGGAAAACCCTGCAAATGTGTAATTGTTGCCAAGACACCGACGTTACATTTTGGACAATTGAACAGCCACTAGCAATGAAGGTCAGGAAAACGATACCTAAATAACTTAATAGCTAAAGGACGTGGTCAGACGCTAAAGAGGCCAATGGGTGTACTTGGAACAACTTTTGCATCCTAGTAAACCGAATATGAATACTGCTACTAGTGATTTGACTCCATGAAAGTTTAAACTAGTTGAAGTGGAGTCCCCATGGCAATGACACTTATCTTGTCTTCTATTTAAAAGCCAGTAAACATGGTTATTTTGGGGGCTATTACACTGTAGTGAAGCTTTGTATTGGCAGAATTGCTTTACCGGCTGTTCATCTTGTTTTGAATAAAAAACTATTACAAATGCTGATGTCTGACTGGAGACCAGAATGAGTCGTCCTCAGTGACGGCGTACAAAGCACAGTGGATGCCTGCAGCTCCCGGATGATTTTGATTCCACTTGAAAAATCATTGATGGGGTTGTAATGTAGGTGGGGGGGGGGGGGGGGGGTTGAAAATGTAACCCTAATTTGTAACTCTAATTTGAAACCCTAAACCTAGTTTGAAACCCTAACCTTAGTTTAAACCCCTACTTCGAAAGTTTAGCCCTAATTTAAAACACTACATTGAAACCTAAACCCTAGTTTAAAACCTTAATTGAAAACCCTAACCCTAATTTGAAACCCCAATTTGAAACCCTACCCCCAGTTAAAATCCTACTTCGAAACCCTAACCCTAATTTGAAACCCTAACCCTAATTTGAAACCCTAAACCGAGTTTGAAACCCGAGTTTGAAACCCGAGTTTGAAACCCGAGTTTGAAACCCGAGTTTGAAACCCTAACCTTAGTTTAAAACCCTACTTTGAAAATGTAACCCTAATTTAAAACACTACATTGAAACCTAAACCCTAGTTTAAAACCTTAATTGAAAACCCTAACCCTAATTTGAAACCCCAATTTGAAACCCTACCCCCAGTTAAAATCCTACTTTGAAACCCTAACGCTAATTTGAAACCCTAAACAGAGTTTGAAACCCTCCTTTGAAACCCTAACCTTAGTTTAAAACCCTACTTTGAAAGTTTAACCCTAATTTAAAATCCTACTTTGAAACCCTAACCCTAATTTTAAACCCTACTTTGAAACCCTAACCCTAGTTTGAAATCGTTCTTTGTAACATTAGCCCTAATTTAAAACCCTACTTTTAAAACCCTAGTTAGTGGAAACGTATACAATATGTAAATTTTTTTATCTTTAAGCTTCATGAATAAGTTCATTTCAAGCTGTCAACAGTCTGTGAGGTAACGTTGGCATTTAACTGGCAGAATGTGGATGGAAAAGGAAGTTCAATAACAAATAACGTTAACCGTAACTTCGAAAGTTTAGCCTTAATTTAAAACACTACATTGAAACCTAAACCCTAGTTTAAAACCTTAATTGAAAACCCTAACACTAATTTGAAACCCTACCCCCAGTTAAAATCCTACTTTGAAACCCTAACCCTAATTTGAAACCCTAAACCGAGTTTGAAACCCGAGTTTGAAACCCGAGTTTGAAACCCGAGTTTGAAACCCGAGTTTGAAACCCGAGTTTGAAACCCTAACCTTAGTTTAAAACCCTACTTTGAAAATGTAACCCTAATTTAAAACACTACATTGAAACCTAAACCCTAGTTTAAAACCTTAATTTGAAACCCCAATTTGAAACCCTACCCCCAGTTAAAATCCTACTTTGAAACCCTAACGCTAATTTGAAACCCTAAACAGAGTTTGAAACCCTCCTTTGAAACCCTAACCTTAGTTTAAAACCCTACTTTGAAAGTTTAACCCTAATTTAAAACCCTACTTTGAAACCCTAACCCTAGTTTGAAATCGTTCTTTGTAACATTAGCCCTAATTTAAAACCCTACTTTTAAAACCTTAGTTAGTGGAAACGTATACAATATGTAAACATTTTTATCTTTAAGCTTCATGAATAACTTCATTTCAAGCTGTCAACAGTCTGTGAGGTAACGTTGGCATTTAACTGGCAGAATGTGGATGGAAAAGGAAGTTCAATAACAAATAACGTTAACCGTAACTCGGCACAGGCGGCCGCTTTGGTGTAATAAACCAAAGTTTCGCACGCTGACACAATCATTCAGCTACTGATGCTGACCTGGCACACACACACACACACACATGCAGCATGGCACATGCACACACACCACTTACACACACACACACGATAATCCCATGGCAAACCACAAATAAGTGAGTCTTTCTCGCATTGTCCACATCTCAACAATGAGTATTGTGTAAGTCAACGTCTTATGTCCACTCCACTCTCCTGTGTGAGAAAAGAAGATCACGTATCTGAACGTCGACAAAAGCTCCACTGTCAATGTTGATTTTGGTCATATAAAGTTGTGCAAATTCAATTACGGAACACCTTGAAAGAAAAACGTCACTTGACGGAACGCTCGTCCAGACATTTAATATGCAATAACAGATTGGAATCCTCCACTATGAATGTGATTATCTTTGCACATCTGTGAGCAATAAAGCGAGATGAGCTGCAACACTGCGCTATTTCAGTTTCACGCACACACACACTGCTCGTTGACATTCCCACTTTGCAATTACCTCATGCGATATCATTTATTCTGCTTTGTGCTTGGACTGACAAGTGTGCACTCTAACAATTGTGCGTATTGGAGGCTAACTGGGGGTAAGCAGTTTGACCTCGAATAAGATTAGCTGGCGAAAATATTTGCCAAGATGAGAACAGTTATTGAGCTGACTTTGATTTTTAAAAGTTATTCTTTTTCCATTGCTTGTCACATGCTATGCAAATCAGGACAAACGCCTCAGTCATGGCGCATTGAGAAACTGTGACCTCTTTGTCTAACCTTTCTATTTTCAAGCCGGCGTTGTGCCCTGTTGAAACAACTTGCGGTGCGAGCGGTTTTCTGAGGGGGACACTGGGTTAGAACTGGCAGCGAGGCGAGCAAGAGCTGGCAGCTGTGTGGCACCAGCCCGTCTCTCTGATCCAATGCAGACCGTTTGCAACGTCACGCTGTGGCGTCCTGCCCTTCTTCTTTAAAACACACAACCGCATTCCCAAATAGTTCTAAATGGAGCACTGCGGGGCGCACTTATTTTGGCCCCATCGTAGCGACGCGACTTTTACAGTAAGAACCTTGGAATGGAGCAATCTGAGCTTTTGGCTTGCAAGGCTGAGCTTTGCCAGAGCTGTTGAACCTGACAGCTCGTGGATTCACTTCTCGGAGCAAAAGGTGCCCAGATCAATAGCAAGTGTGTGTTTTTATGGCGTTGCCTTGGCTCTGGTCAATGACACTTCACTATGCACAATGTAGCTATGATTTGATGTGGCAACGTAAGCAGTAAGTAAGAAGACTCGTATGGACGGAAAAATGCACACCGCCTGTTTTAACAAAAGTTAACGGAGCTTTGATTTCACAGATGATAAACTGTGGTGTAAATGTATCGCATCAATTTGCGCGGTCAAATAATTTATTAATCTGCAGAAGCAGTGGTTAACGAAGGCACGCACAGCGTTACATTAAGCAGCTGCTTGGTTTTAAGAAAACACAACCAGTCACGTAATCATCCTTTCAAGGCTTGGAGGAATTTTAATGTGCCTGAAGAAGAACTTGCTAAATGTGAGTTTGCACGTTCGGGCTCGACCTGTGTGGCTTTCAATCAGGTCTTCTGGCTCCCTACCACAGTCAATACAAGTCCATTTAGGTGTGCAAGTTGCCACCAACGTGGGTTTGATATTTACACGACCTGCAACCGTGAATAGAATAAGCAGCAGACCAAAAAAGAGGACACTCGGCCCTGCGTAATAATATTAATGTATGTAATGACATAATGTTGTAGATACGTTTATTAAGAACTGTTTATCAACTCAGGAATCGAACCCACGCCGTGATCACGTCTCTGGTTTATGGGCGCAAAGCACTCGGCTGCTAGCCTTATTTGAATACTTGCAATGTGGGGTTTTAGTTGGCCTACTTTAAAAAATATCTTCACTGTAAATGTCAATAATAAAACAGTAGCATCACAATGATACTAATTTAACAAATGTTAGGGCTGTAACGGGTTATCGTGTTATCGTGATATTAAAATTAGCCTACCATAAAATTATCATGTCACAAGCACAGCACATTTGTTAAAAAGGCAAGTTTTGAATCCATTTGTGTAGTTCTAGTACCTTCTGCTGGTTAGTTTATTAGTGAAGTTTAATTTTAATTAGGAATGTTTTTGCCACTGGGGCGGTTGTCACTCCTATAAATCAGTCATAACTAATATTTTTCAAAATGTCCATCAAAAAACATTACTTTTGGCCCGCTTCAGCCAAACACAACATTGTGAACTACATAGACCATGATGCTTTGTGCCGCTGAGCGAAGAGGAGCACTTGACAATGACGTGACATGACGTGCCATGGCCAAGTGTGTGTCTCTTTCACTGCTGTCATTATGTACGAAAACGTTTTTTTCACAATATCGTGAGTTTTTATACAGTATTGTGAGCTTTTTCATATCGCCAACCTCCCCACAAAACCGTGGCAATTATCGTAATTGAGGGATTAATGTCTTTATATTTATATTATTTATTGTAATGTTTGGAAATTGTTACATGATCCCTTCAAAGAATGTCACTTCAGTCTTTCGTTTTTTTTCCTCATCCTTGTTTTGTTCTTCATCCTGTCCTGCTGGGTCTTTACAAGGAGCTCGGTCAGCTTTGCAAATGAACTTTCACCTTGTACAGCATTTTAATGTTTTCTGTGTCCGTTTGAGCTTTGAGATCTGCAAATGTGACCTTTTAGACACCGAAATAATACATGGCAGCTGCCTGCCATTTGTCGCGCAAAGTCTCAGTCAAATTCAACGTACGCCAACTGGTCCGGTGTGGAAAAACAATGAAAACAGGACAGTTTTATGAATTCATATAAAAAAGTAAAAAAGGATGCCCAGACAGGATTTCGGAAAAAAAATGCTCATATGACTTTGAGTTAATTTGCATGGAGAACTGGAGATGAAAGCAGAAGACGCAATCCAATACTGTATATTAAAAGTCTGTATTTTCTTAGCTAACCAGCTCTGTGTTAAGAAGTTCCAAGTTAGAATATTTGCTTGTTCCGTGGACGTGTGCCTACACTTGCGGTTGACTTTAATTATGTGTATGATTCCCAAATAACAATCCTGTACTACGTGACCACAACTGCAAAAGAAAGTGTTGTTCTGCACAGAGCGGGCAGAAACAAATATTTTCACAGCCGCGCACATTTTCTTCCAAAGTGTTTGAAAGCGAAGGCGGTGAGGCTGAGCGAAGTGGGGTACCTGGGCACCTGCGGGTGTCACGTTTACTCCACCATCAGCTCACTGCACACCTGGAGTTCGTTGCGCTATTACAGTCACGCTGACTTGAAACGCTTGAAGGAGCCTTGTGCAGCATGTGCGTGCCGTCTTTGTTACACTTCTTCTCACTTTAATCCTGCTCATTATTAGCCATGATTGTCAACTTTTAAAACAAGCGCAGACACACAATTACCTGCTCGACACCAAATTAGGTACGCCTGCGCAATTTATTTAGGGTGTATTTTAGAGGCTTTGAAGTGCTCATTCCATGTTTTCTTTTTCCTTTAGAAAATTTGACTGACTTTGAAAGGCCATACCACCAGCAAAAGTGTAACTACTGTCAGGCCACTTTGTATTAGTTCTTGAACTGCACTTTGATTTAACCACATTGTCTGTGGCTCCTCTCACATTTCTCCAGTTGGTGTAATCCCTCGTTTCTTATGACCTAATCTTCTCTTTCTGTTCTCCTTTTGAGCTCCAACAGCCTCTGACAAGACCTAATCTTTTTCCAGGCAGCCCCAGTCCTGCTGCCCACACTGAAAATCCCCGTCTTCCGACAACAATATGATTAATGGTTCCATTTACTGACCCACTGTTGGCCAATTGTTGAGGGCTGCATATAATTTAACCACAACTAAGATGCATTCGAGGGAGCCCATCTCCGGGTCTTAATGCAATCTCTCTCTCTCTCGCTGCACAGCTGTCATTTTGTATAGGTTGGACTGTCTGTCACGACACCTGATTGAAGATGAGAGCTGGAAGCTGCCTTCAAGCTTTGAGAATGAAGAGTTTTCTACTTGTTCATGTTTTGACATTTTTTTTGGGGGGGGGGGGATGTCATGCGGTCATTGTGTTATGTGTTAGTCTGGTCCTGTATTCGTTCCCTTATGAGCACTCACTATGCAGTTGCTATGTTCCTTTGATGATGTTAATGTGAATTACCATGTCATTTGTGGTATTGTCAGTTACTATGCCCCTTGGGATTGTTTAAATTGTCAATTACTATGCAGTTGATATCGCCCTTCTAATGATGTCAGTAACTATGTAGTTACAATATCCCTTTTGATTATGTCAGTTACTATGCAGTCGCTATGATCCTGTAATTGTCACCATTAGGTCCTGTATTTGTGGCTCTTAGTTTGTCATATAGGCATTTATTCTATCATACAGAATCGTGCATTGGCCAAGCAAAAGTTACAGAAGGCCACTTTTCCAGTTTGTCGAGCTTTTCTCTGCATTGAGCCTGCTCAAGATTCTTAATCAAGGTTTCGCCGTCAAGTTTCTTCTTTGAGGAAAGTTGAATCCAGCCCTGCTCTTACTTAGTATTTTTGCGTAGGAAGACTGTTTTTCCAACCTCTGTGTCTTGTTTATGTTTGGGTCCTAACTTCGCACCTCAAGTGACACGCGTGTGCCACGCCAAAAAAAGACAACTTTTCAAAGACAATATGAGTAAATATTCTGGTTTTATGTATTTATTGAAACAAAGTAGAGCATTTAGTCAATTTGTAAAAAGTAACAAAATATTTGCTATTACACATGAAGTTGAAGAAACATCAAACTGAGGATGGAAGCTGATAAATATACATAAATTGAGTTGGACTGGTGGCAATCATTTGCGTTATGAGTGGTATTGAAAATGTGGCTACTGGAAATTGGACGATCTGATGTGTCAAATGTGTCTAACACCAACATTGAACTTGAGTGAGAAGAAAAACTGAGTGGACGAATAAGGTGCATTTCCCTTTACAAAAATTGTGAAGAGCCGCGAGAGTCGAGTGAGTGTTAACTTCCCAAAAGTGATTTCCACAGCGTGTCCAACCAAATGTTTGGCTGCTATAAAGGAGGATCTGGTTAAAGCAAAAAATAAATACAGTTTACTGATCGGTTGAATAGACATACTATATATATACATACACGCACGCACACACACACACAACATGGACTATTTCACCAATGCAATCAAAACCTTGCCCGTATATATTCAAAACCAGGATATGTATTGTAGACTACGGTAAATGAATAATCTGTATTAATATGGAAAACAGTGTCGGCTATAAAATTGATATATTAACTGATCCACTGTGGTTAAAAAAACAGCTGAACAGACACATAGAGACAGTTTAAGCCTCTGTATCAAAGTGCATTATGGCGGAGGGCTTCTGCAGCACCTGCGGATCGCGCAGGCTTCTGGGACAGCTTAATAAATAGCCCAGCCCCCAAAACCGTCCTCTGTCTGAACCCATTTTTCCTCTACGGACTCACACAAACCAACCAGATCCCTCACGCTCCACGAGTCGAGAGGGGAGAAGTTGGGATTGGGGATGTGAGAGTTGGTTTGGGACCGGGCCCGTGAAAACACATCCATCCATACAACACACAGACATTCTCGTGTCAACGCAGCTACACAACAAACCAGGACCTTGAAGTCAACTATGCCTCAAGTATCACACTTTACTTTTCTCAGAAATTGGGAAGCACGGTCCAATTTTTCACTAATCTCACAAAAACAACATTTTGCGGAATTAATGGCGTTGTTGCGAAGGGCTGAGGACGTTTCCAGCCATTTTAGGCACTTGCAGGAGTTAAAAATCAGCTGGGCCAAAATAAAAACAATCTCAAAATAAATATGATACTCTCAGTTCCTGAAGATGTGATTTATTTGGGGGGAGTCAAGTCTTTTTGAAATGGCATAATTGTTTAACTCTATAAATATAATTTATATAGTTTCTCTCTTCCATTCTCTCTCCGTCTTGGACTCCTTCGCTCCCACAGATGCACTGCCGTCGTCTGCAACTCTGCTCCAGTCTCACTTGCAGACGAATTGGTCTACTATCTTGGTGCAGCGCTTGCACTTGACATAGCAGCACCAGTGGAACTTGCAGTGGCAACGCTCCACTAACTGAGCCTTGAACTGGTCGTAACCGCGACCGCAGCACATCAGCTCGCAGCCATCCATCCCCTCCGAGGTCTTGTTGCAAAGACGACCCACCGTGCCCAGGGAGCCAGTGCTCTGGTTCTTCAGGCAGTAGTCTGGACTGGACTCGATGTAGACCAGGTCGTGGCTTGTGGGGGGGTTGAACTTGTTGTTCATCTGCACCAGCTTGCCACGCGTGTTGAGCTTCATGGCTGCGGCGCTGTCGTACTTCTCCTTCAAGGCGTCGCCCACCTTGCGGAAGTCAGCCAGCTGCAGCCAGCAGGTCTTGAGGCTGCACGAGCCGGAAACGCCGTGGCACTTGCACGACACGTGAGCAAGGTCGGACACAGTCTGATGGGGAAGAGCGAACAGCAACAATGAACCCACAAACAGAAAGCAAATCCAACATGATTCATATTATCTGCTACAGTCCAGGGTTATAAGAGTTGTGCAATTTTCATTACAGTTAGTTTTTATTTCATTTTATTTATTCGTTTTTATTTCATTTTATTTATTTAAAAACAAAAAAACAAAAAAAAACATTATTTGGTACAAAATAATCTCCAAAATTGGGCTATTTGGTACAAAACGATCCCAAAAAATTGGGTAATTTCTTCCTAAATGACAAAATCATTGGGTTATTTTGTACATAATTAGCCCAAAAAAATTGGGTTATTGGCTACAAAATGACTTGCATCATTGGGTTATTTTGTACAAAATGATGCCCAAAAATGTGGTTATTTTGTACAAAGTGACCCAAAACAAAAAAATAAAACAAATGGTTTATTTGGTACAAAATTACCCAAAACATTGGGTTATTTTGTACAAACCTACCCAGAACGTTGGGTCAAATTGACCCAAGTGGCGGGTTGGTTTGACTCAAAAATTTTTCACCCAACTGTTTCTAGGGAAGTTTTTATTTTCAGTCGTTTCAAAAATGCTTCATTTGAGTTTTTATTAGCTTTAGTATTTGTTTTCAAAATTGTGCAATATACTGCTTTTAAAGTCAGATGCATCACAACCTTAAAATCTTAAAGCTAGGAAGGTCTCGCTTTCCATTCCTTTTTTGCCAAGTTGCCAACTTCCAAAGCAGTTTTGTGGCTTGAACTCCTGCTGAGAAGTATTAAACACTGTTGTTAGGCCTGACAAAAAGAGGGAAGCCATTTGAGAAAACTTGAGAGAAAAAAAACACGCAAGATTGTCATTTACGAACGTCATATGTTGATGCTTTTTTATTGGCTGCTGCTAGATGACGTCGCTTATAGGTGACAAAGTTAAAACAACTACAACTCCCAGACAACTGTTCGACCGTGCTGTTGAAATGAATACATTTAAAATCAGCCTCAAGGGCTGAGGAATAAAATTTACAAAGATTAAAACTAATTAATTTTTCACTATAACTAGTTCGTTTTAATCAGTTTTGTAAATATAAACTGTACCTTCAGTTGTCTTTTTTAAAAGCATTTTCATTTTGTTAAATAAAAAGTTATTTCAAGTTTAGTTTGAGTTGTTTTGCCAGTTTTCGCTAGGGATGGGCGAGGACCGATATTTCAAAGTATCGGTACGCTTGACGGCGGCCAACACTAGTCTTGTGCCTGTTCAGAAATTAGAGTAGAAAATTGCCATTAACTTCATGCAATTTTAATTAATTTTAAGGTCCTTCTCTCTTTAAAATGATCTGTCATTGTTTTGGGGGTGAATTTTATGTACAAGTGGTATTGGTGACTATCCAAGAGAAAAGTACTCATATTGATATCGGTCTGAAAAAAGCGGTTATCGAACATCCCTAGATTCCCTGAACTAAACTAACGTTGCTGCAGTCACATACTTGTATATTTTGTTCACGATCCGACAGGTCGTGACCCCGTGCATTTGTGCAACAAAAAAGTACAATGAAACAGTCCACTGTTTGAAACAGAACCGCCGAGATATCTTGGCTCCACGTTTGCTTTGAGGTGGTTTCAAGATGTTCGGGGAGGAAAGTGAAACCCCAGAACTGTCAGAGGGATGCTATCTACCCGTCAGATCTCAGGCCCCGCGGGGGAGAGCAGACAGAGCTGTTGAATGTGATTGACCCGACTTGTCTCACTTCCAGCTTGGCCTTTTTAAAATCACGCAGAAGGCATGTGGATTTAACAAAGCGTTTTTGAATGCGTGTGCGCGCACGTACCCGTCTCCCAGCCTCGTTGTTGTGAAGATTCATCATCAGCCGCGCGCTGTCCTGCGAGCCCTTGGGGTAGCTCTTCTCCCGCTCACGAGCATCCACAAACTCCTTGGAGAATCTGTAGCCATAGTTGAGGTTGTCTCCGCATCCCCCCCACAGCCAGTCCCGCGGCAGGTCTTTAGGCCGAGCGGCCCGGCTGCAGCCGCAGCTGGACAGCTCTCCCTCTCTGCAGGCGCGGCTCACTGCGTTCACGACCCCTGCTGCGCTGACGGCGTAGGTGAAGGCCGTCTCTCGACTGCCTGCGCACAAGCGATGACAACAAAGCTTGTCATTTCATGTAACTACGTTCAATTGACATGGTTTGACCCAGATTTCTATTCAATGTTGATGCAATGTCAGTTATAGCGGAGCACTTGATCAGTTCTGCAGGCTTTTAGTCAAACATGTTGAAAAGTGGAATTTGGTTTGCTATTGCTGGGCTTGAGCCAGGGAGTGGACAGCACCCTCCGGTGACAAAGAATTTGCCCACAAAGCTGAGAGTTTTCCAAAATGTAAAACCACAAGGACTCTTTCACATTGTCTGTCACCAATGACGGGTTCTGGGTTTTCTGCCCACCAACTCCGCCCGACATCATTATTTCCTATAGAGCAGTGGTTCTTAACCTTGGTTAGAGTTGCTGAACCCCACCAGTTTCCTATGCACATTCACCAAACCCTTCTTTTTTATTGAAAATAATAATAATTCTTATTTAAGAAATAGGTATAGGTTTTACTGTGAACAAAATGAACAGGGATAGTACCTTTTCATCAAATCTGGCTCGCTTCAACTTTAATTCAGAAAGTGTTTTGTTCTTATATTCCCCTTCTCCATGCATCTTAAGGAAGTATTCCTTAAGTTTTGCTAAATAGCTAGTTATGCTGGACTAGAATTTTTCAACTCGACATTGCAAATCATGCATTTTGAACGATGACTCCAATCACTCAACTCTACCTCAGAACACACAGGCAGCAGATACAATTAAAACTTCAGCGGCCCCAGAATTGAACCCTGCGGAACACCATAAATTCCATTGTACATGTGAATTTATATTGTACATATTTGGCCGACCACTTTTTCTTTTTTTAAAAATAGTAATAGTGTATGAAAGGATTACAACCATAAAGAAATGGTCACAAGTCGAATACCAAGCACACCGAACTCCCTGAAGCACAGATAGGACAAGAGAGTGTGATCACCTGCAGCCAATGATGGCCAAGCAGGGCGCGTCATCACAAACCACATTAGTTGGATGTGTGTGTTAAGAACCACTGCTATAGAGCACGGAACTCAAAATGCACCTTAGTCCTTCAGAGCTCACCATGATCACCAAAGAGCAAAGCTGTGGCGAGATGTGGACAGGAAAGTATAGAAAATGTCTAATACAAAATGGTACTGCGCATCACGCAGCCTTGCAGCCAAAAAGCAAGTATTGTAATGACAAAAGCAGAGAGAGAAAAAAAAGAACTAGACAAACTGAAAAGATTTGTCAAAGCATGGATGGAAAAACGCGCCCGTAGAAAATCAAACACGAGGCATCAAAAATGACGAGGAGCAGTCCGGGTAAGGACGCCTGTTAGAAAGGTTGAGATCCATCCAGCTGGGATATCCTGGAAGGAGTGCGTTGGAGAAGCGAGGATTTATTACTCAGATGCTTCACTTTTTTAAATTCATCCTTTGAATATTGGCCTCGGTTCAGACTTGTCGACAGACTCAAGTGTCTTCTCCCTTGCCTTTAAACCACCCTGAAGAAAAGCAGCAAGGCGGAGGAGCTGAACCCAACTCCTTCAGTGCTGCTCCGAGCTCGGTTTTAAATCAAAAGTAGTTTCTTAGGACAGCAGGTAGACAGTCAGACCATGAGACCAACATGGAGGGGAGAGCATGTCGATATGCCCTTGAGAGGGCTTAAAAAAAAGAGAGGACGACTGTGAAGGAGCAAGTATGACAATGGAGGATCAGCAACATACACAAAAGGCTACCTAAACCGCACTCATTAAGCCATTACATCTACTAAATATTCACTGTATGTACAGTATATAATATTTGATTCACATCACTGAAGATTTCTGACATGTCAAATGTATATAAGTCAGCCACACCCCCTGCACTACTTTATAGTGCAGTCAAATGTACATTATTCTGCAAAAAATAAACTCTCAAGAAGAACAGACAATTACAAAGTGCTTGAATGGAGTCAAAAGCACCACAAAGTAAATTGTATTCTCCAAAATCGGCAATAATCTAGAGACGTACTGTTCCAAACATGGCCTATTAATGTAAAAACCGTCATGGAAATGACATATCTATAAACGACATTAAAAATAAATACAACCATACATATACATGTGTTAGCCTTTATACGATCAGGACTTTTTTGGGCCGATGACCGATCAGCCAGATAAAAAAAAAATAATCGCAAATTGATTTGATTAGAAGATGGAGCAATACATCTATTTAAACAATTTTTAGATTTGCTCTAGAGTTGACCGCCACCATTCGTGGGTAATAAGGCCTGGCCTGACCCACGAATAGCAAAAAAAACAACATAATTGACGCCAATTGAAATGCACACAGGGAAAATGAATAAACAAAAAAACACAGATAATTGAACATTGAATAAAACGTAATGTCTTATTTTGCAGAGCTGATCAATGACGTCGTTGATCGATCAGGCAAATTAGACATTACAGCCGATCACCAATTTAGCATAAAATTCAATATATCAGCCAATCCCGATCCAGCCAACACATCAGTGTAAATAAAATACATATATATTAGGGGTGTGCATTTCTCCACAAAAGACAATTCATTCACAGGACAGTTCAATTTTGACTCTGTAAGATTACGATTACGACTCTGTAAGATTACGATTCGATTAGGTACAGCTCAGCTCAACATGGTATGATGCACTTTTTTGTTATCATTTTACATACAGTAATTTCTGGACTACAAGCCGCTACTTTTTTCACTTGCATTCAACCCTGCGCCTACTACAAAGGTGCGGCTTATCCATCAGACCACAAGGGGACGCGCTATAAAGGAAGCACAAGAGCGTCAGGCAGAGCAAAACAAACCAAGTGAGCCCAAATACAGCAGGAGAGACAGAACGAGAGCGAGCGACAATTTGCGCCCTCATTATGGAAAATAAAGTAGCGGGAACCCGGTGCGGTAACATTAAAACACCCGTGGCTTACAGTCGGGTGCGGCTTATATGTGTAACAAACTCGAGTATTCCCCAAATTTAGCTATCACGGCTTATAGTCAGGTGCGCCTTGTAGTCCAGAAATTACTGTACATTTGAATATACTTGCCAGTAATGTAAATATGCCATTTTCTTTTAAGATAGATTTTTTCCAATAAAAGACGATTCTATATATATTTCAAAGTGCAATGATTTGATATGATAAACTTGCATGTTTTAAATCAGAAAAAAAAATCAGGTCCAAACCAGTTTTTGCAACACACCTAATATATATACATAAACGTATACAAATATACACATACTGTATAAACACATTTTCTATAGGTTTAGGTAGCTGTAACTTTTTAGTGCCCAAAAACTTACAGTTGGTCCACAAGCAGTGAACAAACGTAGAACTTTCAGAAGTGACAAGCCATCGTACCCGTAAACAGAAGACATACATTCCTCTTGCCATGTCAGACAAAACTAAGAAATATCACCATGCAGCAACACTGCTGACATTACAACAACCGTTTTGCCTGGATTTATTATAATCCATCTGGAAGATTATGATCAATAAAACTTGACGTCAACTTTTTTCCCCCCACCCTTTCCTGAGATGCAGGCACATATCCAAAGAAAACATTTAGTGGTTTTATCCAAGCACGGTTTGTAAAGTTCCGCTAGCTTGAATGAGAGATCAGAACAGCCGCACTTAAGTCAAACACGTACGTCCTCATTTTTTAAACTTGCCTCTCACCCATCAGAGAGAAAAAAATTATAATTTTCTGCTATGTCACATTAAAGTGAACCAAGCACACCGCACGCAGAAAACGTTTGTATAGCCTCCATCCGGCTTACCTATTTGCATGACCCGTCCAAAGACGGACGAGTTGTCCACCGTGCTGCAGTTCCAGCGCCGATGTCGGAACTGGTACTGGCACTCCCTGATGCCCGTCTTGGCGCCTTCGCCGATGTACTGCATGTGGTCCTGGTAGAGCTGGCACAGCTTCTTCTGGCCCTGCGAGAGACCCGCCAACTGGCTGCACAGAGGCTGGGCGCCGATGATGTAGGCCTCCGGGATCAGCAGCGGGTTCATGGCTAAAGACCTGCGTGAAAAACGGGCGGGAGGACACCATGTAGGTCAGGGGTCAGCAACCTTTCCTGTCGCGAGAGCCATGTTAGGCCAAATAAATAATTAAAAATCTGTCTAGAGCCACAAAACATTTGAACATTGTGATGAACGAAGCAGTGTGTTATTGTTTGTCTAATGTAATGAGGGACTAAAAAAGAAAGAAAAAGAAAAATATGCAGCATCCACTACTTTGAGATTCATTTTCTTCTACCTTTCGGCTTCCGTTTTTGGATGATTTTTTTAATACTTCATACATTTTTTGACTTTTCTGCCTTTCTGTTAAATTTCTGACATTTTGGGCAATTTATGGACATATTTTGGACATATTTTCTGCATCTCCTCTCCCTTTCTTTTTTTTTTTAATAGACATTTTTTCCTCCCTTTAATGGAAATTTTATGGTAATTTTCCGCTTTTCCTCTTACTTTTTGGATATTTTGCAGCCACTTTTTGGACATTTTTAAGTATTAAAAAAAAAAAAAAAACTTTATCTACCTTTCACCTCTCTTTTTCCCTTAAACATTTAGAATCTATATTTTGAATATTCAATTCGTCATTTCTAATTTAAAAGATGTGTGCAGTTTGTCACTTTTTTTACTCGCGACTGCCACCTCTGGCCCAAAGCGTAACTGCAGCATCTGTGTCAGGCTCGTTCATGGTGCGCGTGAGAGTACGTGCACCATCTTAAAAGCGACAGCCACAGTTGACAAACGAAAACATGACTTCAATTAAGAAAACCTCCGCCCCTCCCCTCCCCAAAGAAACTGTGGAGTGTGAGGGTCCGCACACTCTACTATAAAGGGAAGATAAAAGCTGATAGGTGCAGTCAGAGTAAAACAGCCAGGGCTCTTCGTACTCATCTGGGCATTGGTGGAGCGTGCATGATGTAGAAAAAGCTTTAATATTACATTTTTTAAACTGCACAATGCTCCTTTAATCAATTCATTTGAAGAATATTTTATCTAAAAAATAATAATAATAATAATAATAAAATATATATATATATATATATATATGGCTTCAATCACGTACCATCCCAAGCAAAACAAGCAAACGAACAAACAAAAAAAGATAATCAACAGCGGATTGTTTTTCTGTCTCTCAGACTTGGAACAATTTGTTTTGTGGCCAAATCCTCGAAACAGCCTTAAATCTTAATGACATTGCATTGAAAAGTTATGCGATAGGCAGGGCCAAGCACGCAAGTGGCGGGGCAGAAAAGAAGTGCACAGTAGGAAAGAAGGAAATGAGGAAGAACAATAAGAAGTTGAGCACTTTTGAGGGTCTAAAACAGTTTAAATAAAGAAAAGATCAACTTGCATGTTGAAGAGCTGGGAGCAGTTCAACTAAAGAGTCAATGTCCCATGACTGAGTGTTTCTTTTTTTCTTTTTACAGCTTTTGGAAGCCTTTCACCCCCCAACAAAAAAAAACAAAAACAAGCAGCATATACATTAGCCCTTTATTGGATTTCTCTACTACTAAAACTTTGCATTCTTTTAAAATAATCCAGCACACTTCTTCTATCTTCCTAAATCTACACTCACACCAGCTTAATCTATGAAGATGAAAGTGCCCCCAGTTTTCTCACACAAGCTGATGTTCCACATTTTCACAGCGCAGCTTGCGAAATAACCATTCAAAGCGGGATATTAAGAAATCGCAGCACAGCTTCGGGCATCTGGTTCCAGGCCACGGGACAATCCCAGCAGCCCATCCCCGAGCCCCTCGAGAGAGACAATTAGCCTCTCGTGTAACTTGATCGAGCGGGGGAACTGCAACGGAACACACGCACGCACACACACGGAAAATAAAGTCCACATAGACGCTATGCAGACATGCTACCCCCCCCCCAAAAATCATTTACCCCTGACGTTCCTTCAAACAGGAAACTCAAGGAGAGTTTCTGCAGGGTCAGCTTGCGAGTCGGCCTGTGACCCAATACTCAACTGGACAGCATCGACGTGAATAAAAACTAGAAGTGCAATGATTAATCGATAACTATTCATTATTAAATTAATCTGTAACTATTTTTGATAATTGATTAATTGTTTAAGTATCTTGTATTTTAATGTAAAATTGTCCAAATGCTCGGAATTTCAGATCCTCAACTGAAAATGTTTTCAGATTTCTGTAATCCTCCATGAAAGATGGGTTATCTTTGGTTTGGATTGGTTTGAACCAAAATAAAACTTTTACTTTGAAAAAAGATTTTCCTCACGTTACAGACCAAACCAGTAACTACATCATAATTTTTTTTATTTTTGTCCACTACCAATTTGAAATAATGTTTTTTAAAATAAAAAAAAAGGGATAGAAATTTAAACATTTTAATCCAATTCATCGATGAATGGAAATTAAATTGACAGATTAATCAATTAATAGTACTGGAATGATTGTTAGTTGTAGCCCTAATACAATACAAAAACTTGAACTTTTTTTTGCTCATTGCAACAAGTTGTCATGGTTGGCCTTTACTTGATCAACTGAAGCAAATTTGCATTTTTTTGAGCCGAAATTTTGGAAACATTCAAAATTTCATGCAGTGACAAATGCAGCAACAAGACACAATTAACGTGTGTATTCACCTGTTGCCATTCAAACAACGGAATAAGTCAGGTTTTCTTGCAAGTACGTATATCAGATCGCCCCAAATTTCAATAGGCTATTTCAATCTTCATCATTTTGGGGACTTCTTTTTTTCTAATGTAAAAAAATATATATGGATGTTTGGTTCAGTAAAGATTGCAAGAAAGAGCATCGCACACAAATAGTTTTCCCTTTATACCCAAATACCCCAAACACATTTAGACTCCACAGTAATTCTACATTTATATAATATTCACAATTTTGTCTTGGTAAAAAAATGGGGGGGGGGGGGTCTTCTGGAAATGTTAATATGCAACGGTGAGCATGTTGTGGGACTTCATATGTGGCCTAAATGAAGCCAAGTAGACTTTTACCCAAAAAACGACTATAGAAAATCAGCAAAATGGGCTTACATGGTTACAAATGTGACAAGTCAAATGCCACACAGCACAGAAAAAAAAAAAAAAAAAAAAAAAAAAGTGAAATACGCACCACCAGGAATTGGCCTCCACCACCACCTGCATGAGGAGTGTGAGGAGTGTGAGCGCGAAGACGCAGTGTCTGGAGTCCAACAAGCTGCC